>NC_092090.1:93827586-94147586 GCF_045679555.1 Salvelinus alpinus
AACAATACTATCAATGCACTGCCCATGTAATCTCAATGTGTAATGTAATATAATGGCCATGTAATCTCAATGTGTAATGTAATATAATGCCCATGTAATCTCAATGTGTAATGTAATATAATGGGCATGTAATCTCAATGTGTAATGTAATATATTGGCCATGTCATCTCAATGTGTAATGTAATATAATGGCCATGTAATCTCAATGTGTAATGTAATATAATGCCCATGTAATCTCAATGTGTAATGTAATATAATGGGCATGTAATCTCAATGTGTAATGTAATATAATGGCCATGTAATCTCAATGTGTAATGTAATATAATGGCCATGTAATCTCAATGTGTAATGTAATATATTGGCCATGTAATCTCAATGTGTCATGTAGTATTATGGTCATGTATTCTCAATGATGTGTATCTAAGAGCTGTATGGCACTTAGAGTATCCACACAGATGTTGTGTATGTCCACTGAATATCCCTCTCAGAGAGTGTACTGTGTGTGTTGACGCCATTATCTCTCTTCCCTGTGCAGGACTGGTGGTGCGTGAGGCCAGCATCGAGATCTTTCGGCAGCAGGTAGACGAGCTGTTTGGGCCAGAGGACTTCTGGTGTCAGTGTGTAGCCTGGAGCTCTGCAGGGACCACCAAGAGCCGTAAAGCCCACGTCCGCATCGCATGTGAGTCGCACACACACACACACGCATATGCACGCACATACACGCACACGCACACACACACACACACACACACACAGACGGACACTAACACAGACACACACGTCAGCACATTCCCCCCTGCTGAATCTCAGCAGTGCCCTATCACACGCTGAGAGGTTTCACTGCAGGACGTCGTTTATAAGGGGGAATGGCTTGTCGAAGACGAAGCTTACGTTTCAATCTCCAGGCCAGTCTCTGAATCTCTGAATCGGAATCTGATGTACTGATCTTACAGTCCTCTCTCTGACTGGTCAGTAATAATACTGATCTTATAGTCCTCTCTCTGACTGGTCAGTAATAATACTGATCTTATAGTCCTCTCTGACTGGTCAGTAATAATACTGGTCAGTAATAATACTGATCTTACAGTCCTCTCTCTGACTGGTCAGTAATAATACTGATCTTATAGTCCCCTCTCTGACTGGTCAGTAATAATACTGATCTTATAGTCCCCTCTCTGACTGGTCAGTAATAATACTGATCTTACAGTCCCCTCTCTGACTGGTCAGTAATAATACTGATCTTATAGTCCCCTCTCTGACTGGTCAGTAATAATACTGATCTTACAGTCCTCTCTCTGACTGGTCAGTAATAATACTGATCTTACAGTCCCCTCTCTGACTGGTCAGTAATAATACTGATCTAATAGTCCCCTCTCTGACTGGTCAGTAATAATACTGATCTTACAGTCCCCTCTCTGACTGGTCAGTAATAATACTGATCTTACAGTCCCCTCTCTGACTGGTCAGTAATAATACTGATCTTACAGTCCACTCTCTGACTGGTCAGTAATAATACTGATCTTACAGTCCCCTCTCTGACTGGTCAGTAATAATACTGATCTTATAGTCCTCTCTCTGACTGGTCAGTAATAATACTGATCTTACAGTCCTCTCTCTGACTGGTCAGTAATAATACTGATCTTATAGTCCCCTCTCTGACTGGTCAGTAATAATACTGATCTTACAGTCCCCTCTCTGACTGGTCAGTAATAATACTGATCTTACAGTCCTCTCTCTGACTGGTCAGTAATAATACTGATCTTACAGTCCCCTCTCTGACTGGCCAGTAATAATACTGATCTTACAGTCCTCTCTCTGACTGGTCAGTAATAATACTGATCTTATAGTCCCCTCTCTGACTGGTCAGTAATAATACTGATCTTACAGTCCTCTCTCTGACTGGTCAGTAATAATACTGATCTTACAGTCCTCTCTCTGACTGGTCAGTAATAATACTGATCTTACAGTCCCCTCTCTGACTGGTCAGTAATAATACTGATCTTACAGTCCCCTCTCTGACTGGTCAGTAATAATACTGATCTTACAGTCCTCTCTCTGACTGGTCAGTAATAATACTGATCTTACAGTCCTCACTCTGAATGGTCAGTAATAATACTGATCTTACAGTCCCCTCTCTGACTGGTCAGTAATAATACTGATCTTACAGTCCCCTCTCTGACTGGTCAGTAATAATACTGATCTTACAGTCCCCTCTCCCCTCTATGAATGTGGTCCCAGTACTTCCTGTAGAACGTGTTGGTCTTGCTCTATAGCTGAAAAATACTGCCCTCTCCCTGGGCTTAGTGGGGTTGTCTGGAGGTCAACAGGAGAGACTGTGGTCATTGTGACGGATGGGTCACTGAGGCCATACGGGTACACAGGATAGTCAAACAGATCGGATAGTTTAAGGTCTAATATAACGCAGCATTTATTCAAGTTTCATTCAGTAGTCTGGGAAGCAGGATGTCTGGGGGAGATTCCTGACGGTCTCGTAAATTCTCCACGCCGCTCTCCTCCGCCGGCATCACATGACTAGTCCTGCGAGCCCCATGAAAGGCAGGTAATGTGCTGATTTTGGCTGGGGACCGGACCGAGGTGAAACTGTTGATGGGACTGGGGCAGTTATTTACTTAGCCAGACAGTGTGTGGCCCTTTCCAAAGGAAAGAGAGATCAGAGAGAAAGAAGGAGAGATCAGGGAGATAGAGAGAGAGAAGGGGATATCAGGGAAAAAGAGAGAGAGATAGAAGGAGAGATCAGGGAGAAAGAGGGAGTGAGAGAGAGAAGGAGAGATCAGGGAGAAAGAGGGAGTGAGAGAGAGAAGGAGAGATCAGGGAGAAAGAGGGAGGGAGAGAGAGAAGGAGAGATCAGGGAGAAAGAGGGAGGGAGAGAGAGAAGGAGAGATCAGGGAGAAAGAGGGAGGGAGAGAGAGAAGGAGAGATCACAGAGAAAGAGGGAGGGAGAGAGAGAAGGAGAGATCACAGAGAAAGAGGGAGGGAGAGAGAAGGAGAGATCAGGGAGAAAGAGGGAGGGAGAGAGAGAAGGAGAGATCAGGGAGGTAGAGAGAGAAGGAGAGATCAGGGAATGAGAGTGAGATCAGGGAAAACGTGGAGAGAGGGAGCTCTGATGGCAGTAACAGTTCTGTCTCATCTCTTCCATAGGGCTTCCTCACTGCTGGAAGTTCACAGGGATGTCACAACTCACTAGGTCTGGATAAATGCTCTGCCCGTCCACTTTGACTACCAACTCTACTCACTGGGTTGCAGGTCCACAGTAGGAATGCTTGTCTCTGAGTCGACACGGAAATTCTTTAGATCCGACAGAGAGAACTGTGGATGAAATACACATAATAATGTCATTTTTTGGAAGTTGGAGTTGGTTGTAAATTTGAAGAATCGAAGAAAGGGACTTGAGGTATGATTTTAAGCAGCAACTGTAAAGTGGCTGTTTTATTCCATTCAGATGTCCTAGCTTTCCCACAGAGGACCTCTTTCATTCAGTCGTATTGGAGGACAGACTGACTTGCCCCTCTACTGTTGACTGGACCACACGTTCTTCCTATATGATCATGTTAAAAATGACGAGTGCTTAGCGTGGCTTTGCCCTTGGTTCATTTGTCCCACAGCATGTGCAAGCAAACTTTGTGAGCGCTCCCTGGGAGCAGTCGTCGCTCAGGGTTATTTTACGGTTGGCCGTGTAACTTCTACAATGTTGTCAGCCTGGAATGTGACCGTGGCTTTGGTAGTCGCCCCCAGTCACTGTTTCTGTCTCTATCACCAGCTACAACTGTGTTGCACATGATCAGGGGTGATATCCGTCCACCCCAGGCAATTACCTGTACTTCAAATCAAACTAAATCCTTTCTCCTTTCCTATAAGAATCTCCACTTCAGATTAAAATGCTTTCTGGCAGGCAAGCCTTGCTGAGCAAATGCATTCCCTTCCATGCAATGGAAAGAAAGTGAGACCCATTTAACCCCCCCCCCCCCCTCTCTCTTTTTCCTAGCGCCAACAGGCTGTTTAATCATTGGTAAAGTAACACTTTAGGGCGATAAATAAATGTGCACTTTGTTGTTGGAAAATGGTGATCAATGTTTTAGCCATAAAAGCTCCGGGGTGGTATGTATAGTCCATACACATAATTGAGGATATTAATTGTGTCTGTGATTTGTTGTTCCTACCGTAGCAGGGCACTTAAACGGTGACTTATCGGCAGATGCTGGGAACCTTTTCGATCTGTGATAAAGCAGAGGACACACTGTATGCACACACACACACACACACACACACACACACACACACACACACACACACACACACACACACACACACACACACACACACACACACACACACACACACACACACACACACACACACACACACACACACACACACACACACACACACACACAGGGTCACAAACTCTCTTGCCGATGATTTAGCTCACCATCACATCAAGCCTTTCTCCTTCAATAGATCAGCTCTGTGGCAGGCCGTAAGCACCGGGACAAACTGAGCTCTCTTAGACCAGACATTTCAGAGGCCAGCAATTTGTTCTGTCACCACTGCTGATGCGTGTGCGTGCATAGCAATCAGGAGGCGAGGCCCAAAGGAAGCCAGCCAGCCAGTCCTGTGGGCAGTGCGTCTGCGTCTGTGTTTGTGCCTGTCTCCCGTTTAGTGCTTGGTGGAGTTTTTTTTGGGGCGTGACTGGCTTTCTCAGTGGGTTACAGTACAGTAGCAGACATACACCAACACACAGAAACACCAGCGTCTCCACCCTAGCTACTGAACCGTTCCCCAGCTGCCTAGCTACCTAGCTGCTCCAAGATAAGTGTTGAGAAAATGTCTATAAAGTCCAGTGGGAACGGACAGAGAGAAGTGAGAAGAAGTGCTTGTTCTCTAATGACATCGACTATGATTCTAACGTTGTTTACCTTCGGTTCTCGGGAATGGAAACAAGTGGTGTAAAAACACATGAATGTCAAACAACATGACTAAGCATGGCAGAAGCCTTGGGTGACTCAGACAGTGAGAAATACAGTGGGACAAGGATGTAGAAACCGCGGCAGGGCTGTGTTCCATATGGCATGTTCCATATTCTTTATACCCAGCTAACACAAAACATTCTGAGAACCATATGTTTCTTAGCGCTTGGTGAGAGTGTGGTTGTCCTATGGTTATTTTACGTCCCACAACTTTCTGGGAATGGTGCAGGATAGTTGCTTGGCTTTGGGACATTCTCAGCACTTTTAAGGAACTTTACAAAAAACTTTTATTACCTTATTAACAGAACATTTTCCTAAAAGTTCAAACATGATTACATTTAATTTCAATTTGGGTAATGTTCTAGGAACGTTCTCCAACTGATTTGACATTGGGAATGTTCTCAAATAGTTCATAGAACGTTAAGAAACAACGTTATTCTGTTAGAATTTCAGTACTTCAGCAAAGGGGTTGGAACTGGTTCCGAAAACCGGAGTAAATTTTTTGAGGAAAAAAAACAGAACCTGGAACGAAAGTGATCTATACTAGTTCAAAAACAGAACCGTTATTTTAAAAGCATGGGAACTGATTAATATCGTTATTTTACGTTCCAGGCATTTTTTTGCAGTACCACGAAAAAAGGCAACAAAGTGCCTGTGCAAGCCCTTGCTCTGTCACTCAGAAATGTCTTCCAGTGTCTGTCTGTCTGTCTGCCAGCTGAAAGTCTTTGCCAGTGTATGTGCGTGTATAGGCTACCTGCCCCTCCCCCCGCCAAGTTAGTGCCGTGTCCTTAGCTAGCTATGTTGTGCTAGTTAGCGGATATGCTAACGTTAGCTAGCTAAACATTTTGCTATGGGCTGGCACTGGCAGTATGGGTTCATGGAAAGTGAATTAAATTGTTTCATATTGACAAACCACAGTCTACCCTACAGATGTTACAAGTGAGATTCAGAAATTATGGAGAGAGATTTTTCTTTTTAAATAACCTAGTTTAAAAAAAGGTTAAATTAAATTAAAATGAGGGAAGATGTACTTTTTCAATGCTAATTAAGCATACTATTGTTATCACATTTCACATTAGATGTATTAAAGCCTGGTGTCGTTCTATTGCAGCTCTGCACACACAAGTGTTTTTTACCTTCCGTTTTGTACACCAGCTTCAAACAGCTGAAAATACAATATTTTTGTTTATGAAAAATATATTTCACAGCGGTTTAGATGGTACAATAATTATATACACAATAAATGCTTGTTTTATCACATAAATTGAAATTAGGCAAGCTATTTTTTAAACCAGGAAATGGCAAAACGTTTTTTGTTTGTTGCATATTGCACCTTTAAGATTGGGCATATATAACACCCATTTAGTATAATTGCTCTGCTGAGCGGTGTAAGAGTATGTGGGGAGAGTTGACGCTGTTCAACAGCACAAAGTTTTGAGAGGTGTTTCTGTGGTAACAGAATGTTCTAAATTAGGAACTTACAGATCAAGTTCTTACGCAACAGCAGGCCAAGGTAGAGGAGTATTTTAACAGTGTCAGCTGATATCATTTGATATTTGGGAGTGTTATGAGATGACGAAAAATGAAGATGTTTTAATGTCACATACACCAGAAAGTTTTTTTATTTTACAGAGTCAGCCATAGTAGTACAGCACCCAGGGTGCACATTAGCGTTAAGTGCCTTGCTCAAGGGCACATCAGTAGATGTTTTACCTTGTCGGCTCACGGATTCAAACCAACGACCTTTTGGTTACTGGCTCAATGCTCTAACCACTAGGCTACCTGCCGCCTTGTGAAAGTAAAAATATAACAATAACAACAAAAGTAGCAATGTAACTGTAACCTCTCCCTGTTCTAGAGAGGTCCATAGCAGAGTTACAGTGCACACGAAAATCAACACCATCCCCCATGAGTCCTTGCTCCAGAATATAGACGGTGATGAACACTCCACATCCCCGAAGCAAATCGCGTAGTGTGTGTCTCTACGTCTCCTGAGCCCTCCTAAAGCACTTTTCATTTCCTCTGGATCTAGATAGAAATTGCTCTCATAGCCAACTTTTCACTTTAGCGTGATAAAGAGGGAAGGGAATTGTTTCTAGCCCCGTATCGCGAAAGTTCAACAAACCAAGGGATGCGTTTTGCTGGTGGTCTTTTTATTTTTTCAGGATTTTTTTAGGCTAAATCCTGGTAATGAACTTTTGTAAGGAGGCATCATGTTTGATTCAGTTTGTTCATTCCCTAGAGGATTTATGACTGAAAATATGAACACAGAGATAGACAAGTTATATTCTGTGTGTGTGTCGCTGCCTTTCGTTGGTAGGCCTTAGACAGTAGTACATCCAAAATAATTTGCTAAGCAATGTGCAAGCGAGTGTTTCTGTTATTGAGCGGGGTACTGCTGAGCTGTGGGCTCCAGCCTTCTCCGTCTTCGTTTGCCATTGAAAGGTTGCTATCCTTGATGAAATACCTATAGAGTGACTTTGAGCCTACAAGTACAACATCATCCACCACCTAGCTGACAGACCAGTTGATTAAGAACTCACTAGGGACTAGGAGAGAGAAAGGACACAGGAGTCACACACACCGACACATACCGACACACACACACACACACACACACACTGTCCTCACTTGGAAGTTGTGTTTAAAAAGACACCTTGAACAAGGTACAGTACTGTATAGTAGTACCCCACCCTGTTTTAGTCTAGAAGGTTAGATGTATAGTAGTACTCCACCCTGTTCTAGTCTAGAAGGTTAGATGTATAGTAGTACTCCACCCTGTTCTAGTCTAGAAGGTTAGATGTATACTCCACCCTGTTCTAATCTAGAAGGTTAGATGTATAGTAGTACTCCACCCTGTTCTAGTCTAGAAGGTTAGATGTATAGTAGTACTCCACCCTGTTCTAGTCTAGAAGGTTAGATGTATACTCCACCCTGTTCTAGTCTAGAAGGTTAGATGTATAGTAGTACTTCACCCTGTTCTAGTCTAGAAGGTTAGATGTATAGTAGTACTCCACCCTGTTCTAGTCTAGAAGGTTAGATGTATACTCCACCCTGTTCTAGTCTAGAAGGTTAGATGTATAGTAGTACTCCACCCTGTTCTAGTCTAGAAGGTTAGATGTATAGTAGTACTCCACCCTGTTCTAGTCTAGAAGGTTAGATGTATAGTAGTACTCCACCCTGTTCTAGTCTAGAAGGTTAGATGTATAGTAGTACTCCACCCTGTTCTAGTCTAGAAGGTTAGATGTATAGTAGTACTCCACCCTGTTCTAGTCTAGAAGGTTAGATGAATAGTAGTACTCCACCCTGTTCTAGTCTAGAAGGTTAGATGTATAGTAGTACTCCACCCTGTTCTAGTCTGGAAGGTTAGATGTATAGTAGTACTCCACCCTGTTCTAGTCTGGAAGGTTAGATGTATAGTAGTACTCCACCCTGTTCTAGTCTAGAAGGTTAGATGTATAGTAGTACTCCACCCTGTTCTAGTCTAGAAGGTTAGATGTATAGTAGTACTCCACCCTGTTCTAGTCTAGAAGGTTAGATGTATAGTAGTACTCCACCCTGTTGTTGTCTAGAAGGTTAGATGTATACTCCACCCTGTTCTAGTCTAGAAGGTTAGATGTATAGTAGTACTCCACCCTGTTCTAGTCTAGAAGGTTAGATGTATAGTAGTACTCCACCCTGTTCTAGTCTAGAAGGTTAGATGTATAGTAGTACTCCACCCTGTTCTTGTCTAGAAGGTTAGATGTATAGTAGTACTCCACCCTGTTCTAGTCTAGAAGGCTTAACATCTTTAACAAAGATATCTGAGGAGTATAGCAGTTTCACATTGAAACAAAGAGAAATATCTAGCTTTGCTTAAATGACTTCTTTGATTGGACAGGAATAAAAGGAAAGAGAGAGACAGAGAGACCGAGAGAGAGTGAGAGAGTGAAAGAGAGAGAGAGAGAGCTTTGGCAAGCACTAGTCCACCAGGCAGGCAAAGTCCCCCAACCTCCCCAAAAAACAGTGCTTCTGTACAATTTACGAGGGCTGCTGTTTCTAATCCACAGTTGTAGGAACATGACCAATTAATTCCACCCACCCGGGCCCGGAATTCCTGCTCAAACCTCAGGAGACGTGCTAGCGCGTAATGGAATAAAAACGCTGGCAATTGGTGAGAGTGGTTTGAACCCAGAAATCCCTAACAGGCCTGAGATACCGACTCATAAAGGTACGCTTGAAAAGAAGGGCAGGGGGAGGAGAGAGAAATGCGCCTTTGGTGCAAATTATTGTAGTAATGGGCCACCAGCTTTCTGCAGCCGTAAACAATTTGCTGCACCAGTTGTTGTCAGTGGCAGTGAGAGAGGGGGTCTCCTTTTCCTAACCTGGAGAGGCTGAGGCAGCAGAGAGAAGGAGCTAGTGCTGCTGATAAACACTCCCCAGACAGAGGAGAGTCAGGCACCAGCTTTAGCACTATGGCAACCCGCACCAGAGACTGTTGTCCGTTGGTGGTAGCCAGAAATCAAATCAAATATCAAATCAAATCAAATGTTATTGTTCACATACACATGGTTAGCAGATGTTAATGCGAGTGTAGCGAAATGTTTGTGCTTCTAGTCCCGACAATGCAGTAATATCTAACAAGTAATCTAAAAAATTCACAACAACTACCTTATACACACAAATGTAAGGATGAATAAGAATATGTACATATACATATATGGATGAGCGATGGCCGTGGGGCATAGGCAAGATGCAGTAGATGGTTTCGAACAGTATATACATATGAGATGAGTGATGTAGGATATGTAAATATTATTAAAGTGGCGTTACTTTAGGTGACTAGTGATACATTTATTAAGTCCATTTATTAAAGTGGCCAGAGATTTGAGTCTGTATGTTGACAGCAGCTTCTCTGTGTTAGTGATGGCTGTTTAAAAGTCTGATGCCCTTGAGATAGAAGCTGTTTTTCAGTCTCTCGGTCCCAGCTTTGATGCAGCTCTACTGACCTCGCCTTCTGGATGGTAGCGAGGTGAACAGGCAGTGGCTCGGGTGGTTGTTGTCCTTGATGATTTTTTTACCTTCCTGTGACTTTTGGTGCTGTAGGTGTCCTGGAGGGCAGGTAGTTGGCCCTCGGTGATGCGTTGTGTAGACCGCACTACCGTCTGGAGAGCCTTGCGGTGCAGTTGCCGTACCAGGCGGTGATACAGCCCGACAGGATGCTCTCGATTGTGCATCTGTAAATGTTTGTGAGTGTTTTAGGTGACAAGCCAAATTTCTTCAGCCTCCTGAGGTTGAAGAGGCTCTGTTGCGCCTTCTTCACCACGCTGTCTGTGTGGGTGGACCATTTCAGTCTGTCCGTGATGTGTACGCCGAGGAACTTAAAACTTTCCACCTTCTCCACTACTGTCCCATCGATGTGGATAGGGGGGTGCTCCCTCTGCTGTTTCCTGAAGTCCATGATCATCTCCTTTGTTCTGTTGACGTTGAGTGAGAGGTTATTTTCCTGACACCACACTCCGAGGTCCCTCCTCCCTGTAGGTTGTCTCATGGTTGTTGGTAATCAAGCCTACCACTGTAAATTTCAAACTTGATGATTGAGTTGGAAGCATGCATGGCCCCGCAGTCATGGGTGAACAGGGAGTACAGAAGAGAGCTGAGAACGCATCCTTGTGGGGCCCCAGTGTTGAAGATCAGTGGGGTGGAGATGTTGTTTCCTACCTTCACAACCTGGGGGTGGCCTGTCAGAAAGTCCAGGACCCAGTTGCACAGGGCGGGGTCGAGACCCAGGGGCTCGAGCTTAATGACGAGTTTGGAGGGTACTATGGTATTGAATGCTGAGCTGTAGTCAATGAAAAGCATTCTTACATAGGTGTACCCTTTTGGCCAGATGGGATAGGGCAGTGTACAGTGGGATGGTGATTGCATTGTCAGTGGACCTATTGGGGCGGTAAGCAAATTGGAGTGGGTCTAGGGTATCAGGAATGGTGGAGGTGATATGCTCCTTGACTAGTCTTTCAAAGCACTTCATGATGACAGAAATGAGTGCAACGGGCGATAGTCATTTAGTTCAGTTACCTTAGCTTTCTTGGGAACAGGAACAATGTTGGCCATCTTGATGCATGTGGGAACAGCAGACTGGGATAAGGATTGATTGAATATGTCCGCAAACACACCAGCCAGCTGGTCTATTTGTCTGGGAGCAAGACGTCGATGTCCACGACGTGGCTGGTTTTATTTTTGTAATCTGTGATTGACTGTAGATCCTGCCACATACGTCTTGTGTTTGAGCCGTTGAATTGCGACTCTACTTTGTCTCTATACTGACACTTCGTTTGTTTGATTGCCTTGCGGAGGGAATAGCTGCACTGTTTGTATTCGGTCATGTTTCCAGTCACCTTGCCATGATTAAAAGCGGTGGTTCGCGCTTTCAGTTTTGCGCGAATGCTGCCATCAATCCACGGTTTCTGGTTAGGAAATAGTCACAGTGGGTACGACATCTCTGATGCACTTGCTAATAAACTAGCTCACCGAGTCAGCGTATACATCTATGTTGTTGTCTGAGGCTATCAGGAACATATCCCAGTCCACGTGATCGAAGCAATCCTGAAGCGTGGAATCCGATTGGTCAGACCAGCGTTGGACAGACCTGAGCACGGGCGTTTCCTGTTTTAGTTTCTGTCTATAGGCTGGGAGCAACAAAATGGAGTCATGGTCAGATTTGCCGAGGCATGGCGGGGGAGGGCTTTGTATGCATTGCGGAAGTTAGAGTAGCAATGATCCAGAATGCTAGCAGCCCATGTCGCGCATTCGATATGCTGATAGAATTTAGGAAGTGGGGGGGATATACACGGCTGTGACTATAATCAAAGAGAATTCTCTTGGAAGATAATGTGGTCTGGCCATAGGGCAGTTCGGGCAAATGCCAGATGGGCTGGTCCATCTTTAAGCTAGTAGGCCTGTCTAAACAGTTTTTAATTATTTGGCTAATAACGCGGGCCTCGACGGGAAACAATGGGCTGGTGTGTTAGAAATGCCTGGGCTTATTTCTGGTCCTGGTCTGTCCCTGGTGGCAGCGTGGGATCTCTCCTTCTTACAGGCTTCCAGGAGTTAAGGATATTGAAGGCACTGCCAACAGTTTACTCTATACCAGTTGCAGCTACTATTTCCTCAAATCTCAGTCTTTGTCAGAAGAAGTTTCATAGAAAACGTTTTAAGCTTGATACCTTTTCTCCTCCCAACACACTGGACTTTCAGAGGGGATACCTTTCTCAACACACTGGACTTTCAGAGGGGATACCTTTCTCAACACACTGGACTTTCAGAGGGGATACCTTTCTCAACACACTGGACTTTCAGAGGGGATACCTTTCTCAACACACTGGACTTTCAGAGGGGATACCTTTCTCAACACACTAGACTTTCAGAGGGGATACCTTTCTCAACAAACTGGACTTTCAGAGGGGATACCTTTCTCAACACACTGGACTTTCAGAGGGGATACCTTTCTCAACACACTGGACTTTCAGAGGGGATACCTTTCTCAACACACTGGACTTTCAGAGGGGATACCTTTCTCAACACACTGGACTTTCAGAGGGGATACCTTTCTCAACACACTGGACTTTCAGAGGGGATACCTTTCTCAACAAACTGGACTTTCAGAGGGGATACCTTTCTCAACACACTGGACTTTCAGAGGGGATACCTTTCTCAACAAACTGGACTTTCAGTTTGAGTGTTTTGAATACTTAAATACTTGAATACTTAAAGTGTTATTTGAGTGTTCTGAATACTTAAAGAATTGACCCATTCCCCTATAACTTTTGTAATAATTTATATAGTCACCACTCATTTAGGTGTCCCGTGCTGTCAATGGGCTAAGGTGAGAGAAATGTGTTCTGCTGCTGCTGGTTGATTGGTTGATTAGAGAGAGATGTCAGGAAGAGTCATAGTAAGTGATCACAGTGTTCCCTCTCTCTCTCCTTCTATTACATTCCGGCCAGCCTCCACGCCGTTCCCTTTCCTGAGGTTATTACAGGTGGGCTGTCAGAAAAAGCTCCACTACTAGCTGAGTGGGGGTTGACAATGTCCCCGAAACATCCTTCAGCCTTCTCCTTCGCTGATAGGATATTTCAAAATGTCAACACTTCTCACTAAGCACTGAGAATGGAAGAAAGCATTCATTGTACAACTACTTTATTAAATAATTTTTTTAACTGCCTGCCTCACATCATATTATTTGAATGTGACCCTTTAAGAATTGCACTAGACTTATTTTATAAAAGCATACCGTCTGTATCTGTCTGTTTCCGTCTGTCTCCGTCTTTTTCCGTCTGTATCCATCTGTCCCTCCGTCGGTCTCTGTTTGTCCCTCCGTCCGTCTCCGTCTGTCTCTCCGTCTGTCTCTGTCGGTCTCCGTCTGTCCCTCCGTCTGTCTCCATTGGTATCCGTCTGTATCCATCTGTCCCTCCGTCCGTCTCTGTCCGTCTCCGTCCGTCTCCGTCGGTCTCCGTCTGTATCCGTCGGTCTCCGTCTGTCTCCGTCTGTCTCCGTCAGTCTCCATCTGTATCTGTCGGTCTCCATCGGTCTCCGTCTGTATCTGTCTGTATCTGTCGGTCTTTCTCCGTCTGTCTCCATCTGTATCCATCTGTATCCGTCTGTCTCGAGTTTGTCTCTGTCTGTCTCTGTCTGTCTCCGTCTGCCTCCATCTGTATCCGTCTGTCTCTCCGACTGTATCTGTCTGTCTCGAGTCGGTCTCCGTCTGTGTCCGTCTGTCTTTCTCCGTCTGTCTCTGTCTGTATCTGTCCGTCTGCCTCTGTCTGTCTCTGTCTGTCTCTGTCTGTCCCCATCTGTATCCGTCTGTCTCTCGAGTCTGTCTCCGTCTGTCTCCGTCTGTGTCCATCTGTCTTTCTCCGTCTGTCTCCGTCTGTATCTGTCCGTCTGTTTCTGTCTGTCTCCGTCTGTCTCCATCTGTATCTGTTTGTCTGTCTCTATCTGTCTATTTCTGTCTATATCTATCTGTCTGCCTCTGTCTGTCTCTGTCTCTGTCTGTGGTTCTTCCTTTAAAAGTTTTGAGTTTATGCCACGACCATTAGTGGTAGATGGTGTCATTCTGTCATTGCATCACACTATCACAAGGGGGAGTTAGAACTCTGATCTATCGGTAGTCTAAACTGTTGCAATTAATGGAGGTGTTTTCAGTCTGAGAGTCTCTCCCCTGGCACTAGAGTCCTGCATCAGGCAACACCAAAAAAATGTTGGTGGTCGTGGAGTTAAGAGAGAACTTGAGTAAATACAATGGGGGAGTTTCACTCGACATGTGGAGTGATGATTATCGAAAAATAGGCACGTTGGGTTTCTCTCTTTCTAAAAACGGAGGAAAAGTAAGGAACTTGTCTATCGGCCCTGCATTAAAGACCAAAATTGGTTAAAGAAAATTGTGATTTATAAAAATATATACCGATTCCATGGCACATAGTTTATGAATTGACACGCAATTTTCCGTTTATTATAACTGACTGCAGGCCTAAAAGCTATGGGTTTAAGCTTCTAACTTAATTATTATATTGAAGATAGAAGCCGCCTCCTAATGAGTTCCGAAAGCCAATCTGTGAACCAACGATTATTATTATTACTGAATGGGGACTGGTGTTGGTAAATCAATCAGATTTTTATTTGGAAATGTTAGAACTATTTTGCTCTTCACTTGCAGTCACTTAGTAGCTTAGGCTTACAGTACTCTGGACCAGTCCCTACAGTACTCTGGACCGGTCCCGTTGTACATCGCCATATTGTTCTAACTGAAACCCGTGATTTTAAAATGAATCAGCTGATGCATTGGTCCAGAGCCAGGTGGTATTGGCGGAGAGTCAGGCGGAGAATGACGCGTTGATGAGGGCGAGGAACGATATGATGTCACAATCCATGCCAGACACACCTGTGAGCTCTGGAACTCCACCTCCTGTTTGTGGACTCTGTAAACAACGTGTCCTTGATGAAAATACCTGTCTAAATGCCTTCTCTTTAAACATTTGGATAATAAAGCATTTAAAGGCTGACATTGTTTGATTTTAATACTTCTGACATCCAAAATTCTAACTCCACCCATAACCATTGGTCTTTTAAACATTCCCAGGAGGCATGGATTATTAGAACCTACCGCAGGCCTAAAAGCTATGGGAGCAAAGAAAGTTTCCATGATGGGCTATTAGCAGGACAATAGACTTCAATCTTTACAAAAAGATAGCTTGGGCTAAGTGTGGAAAAAAAATCCTAACGTTTTACATTTCTAACTACAAACATCATGCAACCGCAAAAAGTCGGGTAAAACATCAACATCTTTATGCTTTCGTTAATAAAATAATAAAAATACTCTTTCAAAATGCAGATGTTTATTTCAACTATCAGCAGACTCTTGCCGAGTTTAGGGACTTTAAATATATGAATGGATCCATAATGAATTACTGTGGGAATAAATGGAAGAGGCAAGTGGAAGGGGGAAAAAAGTAAGGAACTGTTGGCCCTGGAGGTATTTTGAAAACACGACAGAAATATTGTAATAAAGTAGGCTAATGAAGGCAAGACATTGTTGCTTACTGGAACGCCCAAAGTTATCCAATAGTTATAATATGATTTGAAGCAATAGTCTACCTGCGTGTGGTCAACTATTTCAGCACTGTTTCACGCTGCTCTGAGACAAGCAAAACGACTTAATAAACATACATTTTAAAACAGTTAAAAAAAAATATTGAATTCAATAATATATTTGTACCACTGTAGATGCTGCGGTCAGTTTGGGTTGAGTCCTATTGTAAAGTGTAGCCTATAAAAGCCAAAATGGACAAACGTACAATGTGTTCAATTCTTAAGTACTCTAAAACTAGATTTTCCCCAACAAAAAAATGCATCAACCCCTACAAATATATAAATGTATTATTAACCCTGCATTGTAATTGTATAAAAGCCCCTTAGATATTAATTTAGAATTCTCTGAATTTAATTTAATCTACTAGTGTACAAGGACATTTTATTGATCTGTCAGTATTTTCATTTAGAGATTCCGGTAAACTCTTTGATGTTTCCTTTTATGTCTCCTACCAATTATTATTGGATTATTCACCATGGCAACCAATTCAATTAATTTCTTAGTTAGGTTGGCTTTTGTTGAGAACCCGTTTTCATTTGATATTTCTGTTTTTGACCAAATGTAAGTCAGAACAAATACTTATTTAACTTTTATAATATTCCTGTTGCATATAGATGCTGTGTTTTTAGTTGATGGTCAATATTAAAAACAGTCGAAAGCATTTGTAAATTCAATCGCTTTATTGTTTAATTATTTAAGGCTTCTTTCTCTTCTCTGTGCTGGAGTTCTTTTAAGAATAAAGTAGGCTAATGAAGGCAACAAATTGTTGCTTACTGTAACACCCAAAGTCATCCAATTGTTATTATAGGATTTGAGACAAGCATGATGACTGGTCTTGATAAATCAACGAGATTTTTATTTTCACTGAATCTCCGTTTGGGTATTGGTTAGACTACAATTAGGGTGTGTAAATGTTAGGATTATTTTGCTCTTCGCCATATTTTCCTAACGGAAACCCTGAGGGTTTCGTTTTTCATTTTTCTTGGAATAGAAGCACCATAATATTAATCTAATTAATTAAGCGAAATTAAGCTGTGCAGCAGTACGACACAAATTTTAAAGGAAGAACCACTGTATTTGTCTGTGTCCATCTATCCTGTCTCTATCTGTCTGTCTCTATCTGTCTGTCTCTGTCTGTCTCTATCTGTCTGTCTCTGTCTCTATCTGTCTGTCTCTGTCTGTCTCTATCTGTCTGTCTCTGTCTCTATCTGTCTGTATCATTCTGTATTTGTCAAGGTCAACTCACATCTTCTGCTGTTTGACTAAATCCCCACATATACTCACCATGATAGTAACAATGTGTACTAGATCTGATCTGCATAACATGCCTGTTATACTCATTTAATGGAAAAAATACTTGACCAGATTGATTTTCTTGACGAGATTGATTCCTCCAATTTTACTTGCCATAAATATGGAAATCTGTGATATACTGGACACAGAATCCTTTTGTTGTGGTCCCTGAAACAGATTGTGGGGCAGTGATTTAGACAGGCCCACTTGGCCTGTTGGGGTTTCTGTACATCATTTTGGCTTGTGGAAAATTTATTTGGGCTTGTGAAAAAAATGGTCCGGTATGGGGGCCTTGATGGAAAAAAATAGGGTCGTTGTGTTAGAAATGCCCAGGATGATTTCTGGTCCAAGACTGTCCCCGTTTGACCCAGAGTGGTCTGCTAGCCAGCAGCAGGACCCTGCTAGCCAACAGCAGGACCCTGTGGAGAGACTGTGGTTTACAGAAGTAGCACAAGCTCTTCCCCCATTAAGTGAGCAGAGGTAATGGTGAGTGAAAGGTTTGTTGGGGATACACCAACAAGAGCCCACACACTTTCTGGCACTGCCCTGGTCTCTCTCTCTCTCTCTCTCTCTCTCTCTCTCTCTCTCTCTCTCTCTCTCTCTCTCTCTCTCTCTCTCTCTCTCTCTCTCTCTCTCTCTCACTCTCTCACTCACTCAATCACTCACTCACTCACTCACTCACTCACTCACTCACTCACTCACTCACTCACTCACTCACTCACTCACTCACTAATCTCTCTCTCCCCCTGCACCTTCCCTGATCTCTCTCTCCCTGGTCTTTCTCCTCCCATCTTTCCCTCTCCCACTCTCGTTGACTCTGGGGGATACATGTGTTTCTGTTTAAAGTCACATCAAAATCACTGATTACCTCCATCAATAAGTCACCTGCTAAGCTAATGAAACAGCCCTTCTCAAATTACAGACCTGCTTTATGGCTTTTCTGCATCTGTTCAGCCCTCACTACAGAGCCAGATATATAGCACTACAATCTTAGAAAAAAATGTGCTATCTAGAACCTAAAAGGGTTCTTCGACTGTCCCCATATGATAACCCTTTGAAGAACCCTTTTTGGTTCTAGGTAGATCCCTTTTGGTTCCAGGGAGAACCCTTTCCACAGAGGCTTCTACATGGAACCCAAAAGGGTCCTACCTGGAATCAAAAAGGGTTCTACCTGGAACCAAAAAGGGTTCTACCTGGAACCAAAAAGGGTTCTACCTGGAACCAAAAAGGGTTCTCCTATGAGGACAGCCGAAGAACCTTTTTGGAACCCTTTTTTTCTGATTGTAGCTAGCCTAACTGGAGGTTTGTTTGTGGTCGGGTCAAGAAAGAAAACAGTCTATTCTCAAGTCTCTTCCTGATGTTGTTTTAAACTTATAAGGTTAGGAGGCCCAGTGAGTGAATCAAAAAGGAAATGGCCATCCTTCTTTCGTGTATGGCTTAAAGCAGGATTTGTGTGCTTGTGTTTCCCCCCTTTCCCACACTAAAAGAGAGCAGGACATTCCCTCATAGCATGTAATTCACTTATATATCGTGAATATATCATTGGCGGCCATTATTCTCATTTATTTTGCTTGGCCTCTTCAAGGCCTCAACTGTCTAGCAGCACTGCTCCCCTTTGCCTCTCTTACAAAGAGAAAGATTTCCTCAGTAATAAGAGAAACATGCATTCTGAACCCACACATTTGATTGAACACTTTGTTTTGAATGACTTTAAAGAAGTCTAAAATGGTTCCCTGAAACGGGCTAGTTTATTTGAGCACGTCAACTACCGAGTGCTCAGCTCCCTGATTTAGTCAGTTTTTTTCTTCTGTTTGGCACCAAATTAATATTGTCTCAGTACTTGGTTGTCTCCTCCACACTACAGCCTCCTTCCTCCTGGTACAGTAGCTCTGGTCTAGGTCTCTCTGGTCACCTCTCTGTGTCGCTACCCATGGTGCAGCTCCAGAGGGGAGTGAGGAAGCTGTGTGGAAACGGACTGGAATGTAGTGTCTTAGTGAGGCACTGGGGACCATGGAAGAGCCAGCTGGAGAATCACTCACAGAGCCTGCTGAGGACAGCCTGACCGGCTGATCCCTAAGTCACAGACTTCTGTGTTCCTCCATGTCTTTGTCTGCTTGTCTGTCTGCAGACATTACTTTTACGCTTGTTCGGTCTCTCAGGGGGTGTCAGTCAAATGATGCCTGTTTCTTACAGGGCTGGATCCATACTTTTCTTTTCTCAAGGATCCACCAATGACACAGTCTATAGTGAATTTTTGTGCTCGCTGTTATCGATTTGTCTTCAACTCCAACAACGCTCTACGAAGCAGTACCGATATCAGTCTTTTCTGTGCTGTCCATCTCATCCATAATGGATGTATAATGAAATCATGAACAGTAACTCCCATGGATTTAAATAGGCATAAACTACTCAGCACCAGCTGTCCCCCGGCAAGATGTACTGTACAGTATGTTACTAAAGAGCTTGGTTTAAACACAAGAATAATGTAGGAAATCAGGGCACTCACTTTTCCCTTTAGCCAATCAAAAGCACTATAAAGATAACTGTCTTCAAACCTCAAGGCAGTCTAATAACTGTAATAACACCTGTATGAATTGTCCCAGCGCTGCCATTCCCTGTGATGTCATTCTCATGCAGTCAAGCCCTCCACTCCACACCCTACTAACACACATACTCTACAAAACAGCTAGGGACGTAGGTGTGAGAATAGAGGTCCCAGTGGACAGGCATTAGAATCCAGTGGCTTCCTCTCTGCTACGAACCACCTCAGATCCCTGACAACTCCTGTGACTTGAGCTTTGCTCGGGGACTGTCCACTTGCCTTTGTAAATGCTGCGTTTGTCCTCTATTTTACTCTCTCTCTCTCCCCCCCACCCCCATCACTGTGTTTTCTGTCACGTGACCCCGGCCATTGGGCTGAATTCACAAAGAGGGCATAGAAAACCACGAGGACCAGAAACCTAAAGCAGGGCTTAAATACACAATGAAAAGATGGTGTCTCCAAAATGGCTACACGGTTGCCCACACCCCTCCTCCTGGTTTCCATGCCTATTTAATGTTTCCATGGTTTACTCTCTTTGCAAAGGTAGCCTACATGCGTCATTGTGTGCTTGTGAGATGAGTCACCTAACTGTGGTGGACTACTGATCATGCTAAATTCCGGGGCTGGACGAAGTGTTCTCAATGAAATCGAGAAATGTCTGTATTCTTTTTTCATACTCAAGGTCTCTCCGTGTCCTCGGTGGAGGCATTCTATAATCTCTCAATATACCAAGGGGCCTTGAGATGCCGCAGATTTGATATTGGTGTTCAGGTGGTCTCGGCTATAGGATTGTCCAGCTGTATGTACATTCCCTGTCTGTGAATAGAGATGTGTGCATGCTGAATTTCAATTCTGTGCCGAGATCTCTGCCTGGTTTACTGCTACAGCAGTTTTAGCTTCTTGTCGGGAGGAGTTCAGTTTCGTTGACTTTTCAGTAAATTGCAAAATGGATAATCCTGATAATCAAATGAGGAATTCAGTGGGAGGACCACGAGAGTTCTGAAGCTGAGGCCAGTAGGAAAGCATGAACAATACTACTAAACACTTACAATGGAGGGCGATTCATATTATGTACTTCTGAGATAAATGTGCATTTTGCTATTTTACCTTTTTTTTTTTCATCAGCCTTCTTTTCATGGTCCTTCGAGCACCTGGAATTTGATCATGATTGTTCAATTAATGTTTTGTTTTTATTTCTCCCCTCCAGATCTCAGGAAAACGTTTGACCAGGAGCCACTGGGGAAGGAGGTGTCACTGGAACAGGAAGTACTTCTCCAGTGCCGCCCACCTGAGGGCATACCTGCTGCAGAGGTATTTATCAACTTCCTGTTTCCATCCTTACACTACAGTGTTGTCTATATTTTACAGTTTGACTATTGGGACTCCACTGGAACGTTAGCTAACGTGGTAGTAACGTTCACTGTTTGGTGGGTTGGTCTACTCTGCTGGTAGACTGGATCGCACGTTATGTTTTGTTCTACAGTATCTGGTCATCTCATCAAAGTTGTAATAATATTTTATCCCACATAAATACTAGAACATTGAGAAGATTGAGAGCCTCCTCCTGCTGTGCTGAAGGACGTATGGAGCTCTGCGACCAGGGCAGAGAAAGCGAGAGAGCCAAAGACAGAGAGAAAAGTTATCTCTGCCCCTGCTCTCTCTCTCTCTTCCTCCTTCACTCTGCACGGTTGATGACACAACAGTAACATTTTACAATCCACTCTCAGCACGCAATGCTCTCAGGCCTTATCCTGTTCACTCCGATACGGCCATAAGAGTTTTAGGAATTCTCCTGCAGGAAAAATAAAGCTAATAAATTGGTCGATTGGTTCGTTCAATTGAACAGAGAGGCTTCAGGGGGTCTGGTCTCTGCACCAGTTTCATATTTGTTCCCCCTCCGTTTTTACCTCATGCATTTTTCATTCATTTTAGCTGTCATAATGGGATCACCCTGCAAAAAAGGATTGATGTCTCTGCTCTTGAGGTTAATAAGATTTATTGATCCTCTGTATTTAAGTCAAAATGCTATTGTCTCTCTTATTGGCTAGGCGGTGTGTTTGACCTGTGACCTCTGAACTCTGCCCTCTCCTTCTACTCAAAATTGATGGACAGGCCTGATAAGTTTAATAACTTTTTTTTAGGAGGTGCTAATATTAGTGCTGGTGGGTCAAGCCCGTGGACTCTTGTGAAAGTGTCTGGCTGCAACTTGAAACGTGAACCCTCGCACACATGCCTATCAGCATTTGGCGACATACAACCTTGCCACTTAAGTCATTTAGCAGACACGCTGATCCAGAGCAACTTACAGGAAATAGTGAGTGCATACATTTGCTCATACAGGTCCCCAGCAGAAATCAAACCCACAACCGTGGCATTGCAAGCACCATGCTCTACCAACTGAGCCACACGGGACCGGTGACTTAATAGACACGTGATGAGAAATCCGGGACTGCCGCTCAGCCTAGGATTAGATGCTAAATGCAGTAGGAGACTTTGGCTGATGTCTGACTTAACTCTGACTGACGACTGACTTTGATGTATGAAGATGTCCTAAAATGGACACCGTACTAGTGTGAGCTGTGAGGGGTCAAGTTCAAAATCCTTGAAGAAAAAGATGTGTAGCCATAACAGTAGAACTCAATATCTTGTGAGTTTGACTGGTATTGCTCTGAATCGTTCTGTCAATATATCACTTTTGAATGGCAATTCGGGAAGAATTTCAGGGTAGTTTGAAAAGTACAGACTCTTTTTGGACTTTGTTGCTGATGAAAGGCATGGTTCAACAGAGATTGGTGGGAGATTAATATACAGACACACAGGCAAGGGGGCTGGGACTAGACTGCTAGACTTTAGACATTGCAGCACTGTTGATTGTGTCTCAAAACTTATAATTGGTGGAAAGACTGGTGCTGACCCGGAAAGACCAATTCAAGACAATAGAGTTCACATTGATGGGCTGGGCTGTTTCTGGGCTGTGGCTGGGCTGGGCTGTGTCTGGGCTGGACTCTGGCTGGGCTGCACTGTGTTTGGGCTGGACTGGGCTGTGTCTGGGCTGGACTGTGTCAGAGATGGGCTGGGCTGTGTCTGAGCTGTGCTGGGCTGTGTCTGAGCTGTGCTGGGCTGTGTTTGGGCTGGACTGGGCTGCGCTGGGCTGTGGCTGGGCTGTGGCTGGGCTGTGTCTGGGCTGGACTCTGGCTGGGCTGCACTGTGTTTGGGCTGGACTGGGCTGTGTCTGGGCTGGACTGTGTCAGAGATGGGCTTGGCTGTGTCTGGGCTGGGCTGGGCTGTGTCTGAGCTGTGCTGGGCTGTGTTTGGGCTGTGTTTGGGCTGTGTTTGGGCTGGACTGGGCTGTGTCTGGGCTGCGCTGGGCTGTGTCTGGGCTGTGGCTGGTCTGTGTCTGGGCTGGACTGTGTCTGAGCTGGGCTGGGCTGGGCTGTGTATGGGCTGGACTGTGTCTGGGCTGGGCTGGGCTGGGCTGGGCTGTGTCTGGGCTGTGCTGTACCTGGGCTGGGCTGTGTCTGGGCTGGGCTGTGTCTGGGCTGGACTGGGTCTGCGATTGACTGGGCTGTGTCTGGTCTGGGCTGTGTCTGGGCTGGTCTGTGTCTGGGCTGGGCTGGGCTGGGCTGGGCTGTGCTGGGCTGGGCTGTGCTGTGTCTGGGCTGGACTGTGTCAGAGATGGGCTGGGCTGTGTCTGGGCTGGGCTGTGTCTGGGCCTGGCTGTGTCTGAGCTGGGCTGGGCTGTGTATGGGCTGGACTGTGTCTGGACTGTGCTGTGCCTGGGCTGGGCTGTGCTGGGCTGGGCTACGCTGTGCTGTGTCTGGGATGTGAGTGAAAGACACATCTGCAGTGGAATAAAGACATCAGACAGTGATGACAGGACAGCTCTCTGCTCCTTCTCTGACATGCTCAGAAACCCTGTAGGATAGACCAGACCAGACCAGACCAGACTGCAGCCTTACATCTTAGAGATATAGCACACTGGCTACACAGTGCAGCGACACATAAGCAACCTTGTTAAATGACAAACCAAGCTTGAAAGCGCACACACACGTACACACACACACACACGTACACACACACACACACACACACACACACACAAAGAACAGTCATCTGCCTTCTCCAAGAAAGATTCTTGATGCCAGCCACTCTGAAGCAGATGACATTAGTCTGGTCATGTCAGAATGCATCAGTGATGTGGTATCTTCATACGGCCCAGGGGTCCCTCTGTACGCCTTGTGTCTGGCCGTGGGTCAGGAAAAGACAGGCCATGTTGTTGGCTAATGTATCAGAGGATCAAGGCTCACTGATGCCCTGCAGGCTCTTCCGATGAAGAGCCCTGACTGGACTGGACTCACTGGACAGCGCCACCGAAGTGGCAATTTAAATCCAGTCAAACTAGAGTGTAGAGTGCGGCTGATGTACTGTACTAGCAGAGTAGTGAGTGCCTTGGTGAGCGAGTCGCGTCCGTGTCATCGTTTACTGTAACTAGGTCAAATGATTGTTAGGGCAAGCTGGGATGGGGCGTATGTACTGTCACTGAGTTCATTTGGTTCTAGTGATACAGAGTATCAGGTAAGCACTCACATACTCTCTCCAGACTGTCGGTCGGGTGTAGACGTGATTACCGGCGAGGTCTTGCGGCGAGGTAGAAAATGTAGACCGGCTGGTGCCATGCCAGTGCCCAGAGTAATAGTCGTGTTGCCTTCCAAGCGAAGCAGCATTGCAGCAGTTTGTGGTGTGAGGAAGCACTAAAATCCCCAACCCTCCCCCTCACCTCTTTCTCCACCTAGCAGGGTCTTGTTGGCAGGCCCAGGTTCCAGGCGAGGCCCGTGCTCCCTGCGGGGTCTGGCAGCAGGGGCCCCAACCCTCCTCCAGTCAGACTCCCTGATTAGTGGTTAGCATTGGCTCCGTGACAACACAAGCCTCTCACAGTCTGGAATGCACAGCGCTAATGGCTCTGTGAGCAAACTTAACGCCAGAGCAGCCGAGCCGCTGGCAAGTTTACAATGCCCCCACATTACACCACTAGCACTCTCCTTTCTCAATCTAATTACGCAAAACAATAATCATTTACATTAAGAGTACAATTGGTAGCACATTGCTAGAAAAGCAGTGGCTGGATTTTGTTCCTAGTAGAAAGTATTTTTTTCCACGAGATCCTTGGCTTCAGGCCAAGGTTCAGTGTTTTTAGTTGTGTGCACAAAGGCTGCATCCTAAATAGTACCCTATTCCCTATGTAGTACACTACTTTTGACTAGTGCCAAACTCGTTCATATAATGCACAGGGCCCAATATAATCCTCTGGAGTAAGCTGTGTGCTTTGGCTCATTGGAGTGATTGTCAATGTTTTATCTGAAATCAAATCAAAGCTTTGTCAAAAAAAAACAACAGTTACTGACATTATTATCTGAGATTATCAAGCAATCTCTTTTATTCCGACCTCCTATGCAACAGTAATTCACAAATGGTTCCACTAGACAGCAGCTCTGACCAAGCAATGCGACATTTTGATGTTAAATGTATTGCGATATTAGAGGTTGTTTTTGTAAAACCATTGGCATAATATGCTTTCAATTAGAATGATACTGTAAACCTAACTAGGCAATATTATTTCCAGTATTATCCTAATTATAGCCAGATGTCAAAACCTTAAGCCGAACCTACCAGACACTATAACGTACGGTGCCACGTTATAATACTTTCACTGGTATAGGGTGAAGATGCTCCTAGATGCTGATCTTGGGTCAGTTTGGCATTCCCCCCACTATTGATTTAAGGTTAAGACTGGGGGGAGGGGAAAGCTGTTCCTAGATCTGTGCCTAGGGGAAACTTCACCCCAGAGCACATTCAGTAACTGGTCATTCTGAATTGAAATGTGTTCTGAACTGAAAAGCTCCTCTGTTCCATTCTAGTCTCCCTGTTCCGTTCAGTGATTCCGTCTAGACTGGTAGATTCTAATCCTGCTCGCTGGACACTAACATGGCGCTAGACAGTTTTTGGCACTTATCTGATTCTAGAGATAGAGAGACAGCATTGCACACTCCAACAAAGCAACAAGCCCCAGACGTTTATTTTGGCTCGTGCACATAGTAAATGGTTGTGCTTGTTTCTCTAGCCCTGGAAATGACTTAAAACAAAGATCTTCTTGAAATGACTCGTGGTTGGATAGTTTAAGGAAACTATCAATCAAAGAATTCAACTGGAAGCTTTTTATTCAACGGTTACATTTGACCAAAGCTCTGATATGTGCATATCCCCTGGAGAGGAAGGGCAGGGTATAGGCAGAGCATTATATGGTGCTTTAATTATGTTTGGTTTGAGAACTAAGATGTAGCGTTATGTTTTCCTTTGTGGTGCAGAGGGTAAATTCGTGAGTGGCTCCTTGAGCTAGAAGGGAGCAGGAATGGATAATGATAGAGTTTGGTTGGGCATCCCCCCATTGAGAACCTCCCCATTCATTACCTCTGGAAGAGCTGTCAAACGTAAAGTGAAAGACTGCGATTCAAATGTACTAGCTACAAAATGCCTCCTGCCGTTTTTATTTTCATGTTTCCTCTCTCTCACTGCCCCTCAAATCTTTGGACATTGTTCTTAGATAAAGATGGGGTGAGGGGTGACATAGTATTATGGACTATAGAGGAGCCGGTTGCCACGGAAGCAGACTAAGGCATTTACTCAGGGTTTCCGGGATCCTGCCAGGTTGTCATGGACGACGGGCAAAGGGGATGCCTAGTCAGTTGCACAACTGAATGCATTCAACTGCATTTAACCCAACCCCTCTGAATCAAGAGAGGTGTGGGGGGCTGCCTTAATCGACATCCACGGTGCCCGGGGAGCAGTTGTTTTCGGGCGTTAACTGTCTTTAACCGACCTTTCGGTTACTGGCCCAACGCTTCGCTACCTGCCGCCCCATGGGACCACTATTGCATGGAGGAGGCAACCCTGCAAAGACAAAGGCCTGCATTAAATAACGCTATGCATTATATAACAAACTATGTGCGTTTGTCCGAGAAACAATTTTCAAAAGCTTCAAAAAACGTCTACATTTAAAAGAAATATATATATCATATTGCTAAGCAAATACAATACATATAGTTGTCATCAGAGAGTGAAAATACCATGAATTGTCACGTGATATGCTCCATCAAAACCGAGTGGCTTGTCTTCAATGTTCCCTGTTCAGTATGTGTGTATTAATCCATACACACAGTGAAAGCCTGAACTAAACAGAGAAGAGAATATCGCTATGGTCAATCCTGCTCATTTCAGTCAGCACGCTCCAGGAGGAAGTTTCCCCTAGGTACAGAGCTAGGATCAGCTTCCCCTCCCCCAATCTTAACCTTAACCATTAGTGGGGATAATGCAAAACTGACCCAAGATCATTTTCAGTCAGCACTGCAGTGGGAGGTACCTCTCTAGTTCATTGTCTGGTAGTTAGTTCATTACACCGGGCCAGGCCAGAGCTCGAGGAACCCAGCATATGTTTATATACTCAGAGAAGAAGACGCTCCAGACCCCGCAAGCACAGAGGAAGCCATGGTGTTCATACCATCTGGCTGTCTATATATCTGCTAGTCTGCTTTCCTAGCCCCTTACCCCAAGTACAGACAGTCTGCATCAACTCAACCATCTGGCTGTCTATATATCTGCTAGTCTGCTTTCCTAGCCCCTTACCCCCAAGTACAGACAGTCTGCATCAACTCAACCATCTGGCTGTCTATCTATCTGCTAGTCTGCTTTCCTAGCCCCTTACCCCCAAGTACAGACAGTCTGCGTCAACTCAACCATCTGGATGTTAGTCTGCTTTCCTAGCCCCTTACCCCAAGTACAGACAGTCTGCGTCAACTCAACCATCTGGCTGTCTATCTATCTGTTAGTCTGCTTTCCTAGCCCCTTACCCCCAAGTACAGACAGTCTGCGTCAACTCAACCATCTGGATGTTAGTCTGCTTTCCTAGCCCCTTACCCCAAGTACAGACAGTCTGCGTCAACTCAACCATCTGGCTGTCTATCTATCTGTTAGTCTGCTTTCCTAGCCCCTTACCCCCAAGTACAGACAGTCTGCGTCAACTCAACCATCTGGATGTTAGTCTGCTTTCCTAGCCCCTTACCCCCAAGTACAGACAGTCTGCATCAACTCAACCATCTGGCTGTCTATCTATCTGCTAGTCTGCTTTCCTAGCCCCTTACCCCCAAGTACAGACAGTCTGCGTCAACTCAACCATCTGGATGTTAGTCTGCTTTCCTAGCCCCTTACCCCAAGTACAGACAGTCTGCGTCAACTCAACCATCTGGCTGTCTATCTATCTGTTAGTCTGCTTTCCTAGCCCCTTACCCCCAAGTACAGACAGTCTGCGTCAACTCAACCATCTGGATGTTAGTCTGCTTTCCTAGCCCCTTACCCCCAAGTACAGACAGTCTGCATCAACTCAACCATCTGGCTGTCTATCTATCTGTTAGTCTGCTTTCCTAGCCCCTTACCCCCAAGTACAGACAGTCTGCATCAACTCAACCATCTATCTGCTAGTCTGCTTTCCTAGCCCCTTACCCCCAAGTACAGACAGTCTGCATCAACTCAACCATCTGGCTGTTAGTCTGCTTTCCTAGCCCCTTACCCCAAAGTACAGACAGTCTGCGTCAACTCAACCATCTATCTGCTAGTCTGCTTTCCTAGCCCCTTACCCCCAAGTACAGACAGTCTGCATCAACTCAACCATCTGTCTGCTAGTCTGCTTTCCTAGCCCCTTACCCCCAAGTACAGACAGCCTGCATCAACTCAACCATCTATCTGCTAGTCTGCTTTCCTAGCCCCTTACCCCCAAGTACAGACAGTCTGCATCAACTCAACCATCTGGCTGTTAGTCTGCTTTCCTAGCCCCTTACCCCCAAGTACAGACAGTCTGCGTCAACTCAACCATCTATCTGCTAGTCTGCTTTCCTAGCCCCTTACCCCCAAGTACAGACAGTCTGCATCAACTCAACCATCTGGCTGTTAGTCTGCTTTCCTAGCCCCTTACCCCCAAGTACAGACAGCCTGCATCAACTCAACCATCTATCTGCTAGTCTGCTTTCCTAGCCCCTTACCCCCAAGTACAGACAGTCTGCATCAACTCAACCATCTGGCTGTTAGTCTGCTTTCCTAGCCCCTTACCCCCAAGTACAGACAGCCTGCATCAACTCAACCATCTATCTGCTAGTCTGCTTTCCTAGCCCCTTACCCCCAAGTACAGACAGTCTGCATCAACTCAACCATCTGGCTGTTAGTCTGCTTTCCTAGCCCCTTACCCCCAAGTACAGACAGTCTGCGTCAACTCAACCATCTATCTGCTAGTCTGCTTTCCTAGCCCCTTACCCCCAAGTACAGACAGTCTGCATCAACTCAACCATCTGTCTGCTAGTCTGCTTTCCTAGCCCCTTACCCCCAAGTACAGACAGTCTGCATCAACTCAACCATCTATCTGCTAGTCTGCTTTCCTAGCCCCTTACCCCCAAGTACAGACAGTCTGCGTCAACTCAACCATCTGGCTGTTAGTCTGCTTTCCTAGCCCCTTACCCCCAAGTACAGACAGTCTGCGTCAACTCAACCATCTGGCTGTCTATCTATCTGTTAGTCTGCTTTCCTAGCCCCTTACCCCCAAGTACAGACAGTCTGCATCTATTCAACCATCTGGCTGTCTATCTATCTGTTAGTCTGCTTTCCTAGCCCCTTACCCCCAAGTACAGACAGTCTGCGTCAACTCAACCATCTGTCTGTGGGATTTCCAGCAGCACTGAAATGTTTAATTAAGTCACTGAAAGGTTGAATAAAGTTGTTTCTCACGCATAAATAAAGACCAGGCTTGGTCTGTCTGTCTGCAGAAGCCATCAGCACAGGATGTGTGCGATCCATCTTTATGTGTTGAAGAGGACCGGTGTGGTGTCTGTCCTGTGCTGATGGCTTCTGCAGACAGATAGATAGACAGACAGGCAGACAGGAAGATAAATGGACAGATAGATAGGCAGACAGACAGGCAGAAAACACCCTTCAACACATAAAGACCTTCCGAGATGGATCGCACACACACAAAAACACTCTCTCTGAATCCAACACATATACGCCAACACTTCCTGAGCACTTGCAACGCAAAGGGTCATTGGTTCGATTGCCGCTGGGGTCACATATAAAATACAGTGAGCTCCAAAAGTATTGGGACAGTGATAAATTGTTTGTTGTTTTGTCTCTGTACTCCAGCACTTTGGATTTGACATGATACAATGACTATGAGGTTAAAGTGCCGACTGTAAGGTTTAATTTGAGTCACTTTGGATGAGAGGGTCCGGCTAAATAGCATACATTATTAGTATGACTTCCTAACCTGCCAAACAGGCAATATGAGTGTTGTATTGTGCTGACCGAGCCATGGAAAACAGATTTGTTGTGAAGTCTTTTAACAGTTTAGTTTTTCGAGAGTCAATTAAATAGGATTACCGTCAGCCCAATTAGTTCAAAGCTTAACACGCTTTAATGCTAATGCGGTGTCAACAGCCCCCTCTCTCGTAGCAAGTCAGCTGCAATATAGACACCTATTTTAATATAACTTCAAAGAGTAGTTTCCACCTAATATGTTACGCAAACTCACTCTTTCTTCTCTCTCACTGCCTCCCTCAGCCTCTGGAGCCAGTCAGCCTGTTGCAGCAGCATGGTGCAGGGCTGGAGAAGAATAGTGTTGGATGTTAAAGTACTTAAGAGTATGTGAGTTCAGCAGTTAACCAGTGTTCAATATGGAGAACCTCCCGCGGCGACTCCAAACCAGAGGGCTGGCCCTGAATGTCTCCACCTGTCAATCATCTCAACATTTGAGTGTGTTTGGATGTTCTCCCTCTCTTCCTCACTCTCTGACTCTCTTCCTCCCTCCCTCCAGGCCTGGGTCCAGTGATGACACGGCGGGGCGAGCCTAATGGATCCCCTCACAGTGAAGGGAAAAGGGGGGGGGGTACCTAGTCAGTTGTACAACTGAATGTATTCAACTGAAATGTGTCTTCCACATTTAACCCAACCCCTCTGAATCAAAACTGTACCTGTGTTAGTATCAGTAGTGCTGCGTTCCTCTGGAGAAACACAGTTATATTAACAGTTTTACACTTGTCATGTAGCCTAATTTTGGTCAGCTAATAACCGAACCACCAATCAAGCAACATTATGGACTAAACATTCAAATCCCGTTGCTGCAGGATTATTGTTACTGATCTACGCCTTACACTGTCAATGGTCACAAAGTCTTTTATTTGTAAGGGTTGGAAGATTGTCAGAAAATAATAATTTGGGACAGTTAGGTGAATAACAGGATAATGTCTCGGGACAGTTAGGTGAATAACAGGATAATGCCTTGGGACAGTTAGGTGAATAACATGATAATGTCTCGGGACAGTTAGGTGAATAACATGATAATGCCTTGGGACAGTTAGGTGAATAACAGGATAATGTCTCGGGACAGTTAGGTGCATAACAGGATAATGCCTTGGGACAGTTAGGTGAATAACATGATAATGCCTTGGGACAGTTAGACGAATAAGAGGATAATGTCTCGGGACAGTTAGGTGAATAACAGGATAATGTCTCGGGACAGTTAGGTGAATAACAGGATAATGTCTTGGGACAGTTAGGTGAATAACATGATAATGCCTTGGGACAGTTAGACAAATAAGAGGATAATGTCTTGGGACAGTTAGATGAATAAGAGGATAATGTCTTGGGACAGTTAGATGAATAAGAGGATAATGTCTTGGGACAGTTAGATGAATAAGAGGATAATGTCTTGAGACAGTTCAATGAATAAGAGGATAATGTCTTGAGACAGTTCAATGAATAAGAGGATAATGTCTTGGGACAGTTCGATGAATAAGAGGATAATGCCTTGGGCCAGTTAGATGAATAAGAGGATAATGTCTTGGGACAGTTCGACGAATAAGATGATAATGCCTTGGGACAGTTAGATGAATAAGAGGATAATGCCTTGGGACAGTTAGATGAATAAGAGGATAATGTCTTGGGACAGTTAGATGAATAAGAGGATAATGTCTTGAGACAGTTAGATGAATAAGAGGATAATGCCTTGGGACAGTTCGATGAATAAGAGGATAATGCATTGGGCCAGTTAGATGAATAAGAGGATAATGTCTTGGGACAGTTCGACGAATAAGATGATAATGCCTTGGGCCAGTTAGATGAATAAGAGGATAATGCCTTGGGACAGTTAGATGAATAAGAGGATAATGTCTTGGGACAGTTAGATGAATAAGAGGATAATGTCTTGGGACAGTTAGATGAATAAGAGGATAATGTCTTGAGACAGTTAGATGAATAAGAGGATACTGCCTTGGGCCAGTTAGATGAATAAGAGGATAATGCATTGGGCCAGTTAGATGAATAAGACTTGATTGGAATGGTGTGCTGTCTGTGTCGTTCACCTACAGTATAGGTTATTTGTGGTGTGAGAAACTCAGGCAGGCACATGGATGGGACGATGACCCTGCCAGTCTGGCCAACCTTGGCTGGTAGAGTGGGCACTGGGCAGGGAAGCCCTCTAGCAGCAGGCCCCTGGTTAGTGTAATCACATCCCCAGTATGGGACAATGCACACATGGAGTCCCAACACACACACACACACACACACACACACACATCAATCAATTCATCATTGCCCCAAAACTCTGGTGTGTGTGTGTGTGTGTGTGTGCTTATATTGCATGTTTCCCACTTTGTCCCAAATCACCGCTATAGTCACAGCGTTGATTATAGTCACAGCGTTGATTATAGTCACAGCGTTGATTATAGTCACAGCGTTGATTATAGTCACAGCGTTGACTATAGTCACAGCGTTGATTATAGTCACAGCGTTGACTATAGTCACAGCGTTGATTATAGTCACAGCGTTGATTATAGTCACAGCGTTGATTATAGTTACAGTGTTGACTATAGTCACAGCGTTGATTATAGTCACAGCGATGACTATAGTCACAGCGTTGACTATAGCGACGGCATGTTGAATGCGGGGGAATACTCTCACACTGTGTAGCCAAGTAGACATCTTTATCTAACAAGGACCTTCAGGTCTTTGATGTCACCATAAAAGGATCATTCTGGCCAGTCGTCAAATAGTAACCAGATCATTTTGCTCTTTTCTGAAACATGGTTTAACTACTGAACAGATTCCCTTTTGTCCCAAACGTCCAGAAGGAGGACACATGTAGCTTCACTATGATTTTGAATACGAGAGCCTTTTGAGATTGTAACTAAAAACATTATGAAGCGATAATTGACCATTACAACGGAACCTGTCAGAATTGCAACTGACAGCAAGACAATTGGCGTGGATGAGAGTCCTCAAAGCTGTTAAAATAATGTGTCTGAGGGAATAAGAGACATCTCTCATCTCAGACAAACTCTTTGATCAATTATAAACCTGTGGAAGTGAATTTAAGGAAGCAAACTACATGTTTGGAGTGTTACCATTGCCTTCAGCAGTAAGTCATTCTTCCCCTTCCCTACTCTTATTTTTCTAACTCACACACACTCACACTCACACACACACACACACACACATATTTGCGGGCCTCCAGATTAAATTTATATGAACTTTCCTTGATTGACTTTGAATGTAATGATTAGTCCCGTAATGGCCTTTGTTACTTGGTGTAATGAATGACTTGATTAGTATTCTCCTTAGATGAATGAGGAAGATGAGACATGTGGAGGCTGAGTGAGTCTTGTGTCACTGGTCCTGTGGGTCTCTCACCCTCCCTGTGTTTATTTCCTGGAGCCAATTGCCTTTCAGTGTCAGGGAAGTCTGCATCCCAAAAAGCACCCTAATACCTATATAGGGCTCTGGTCACATGTAGTGCACTATGTATGGAATAGGGACGCAGCCATAAGCAGGAGACACAGAGCCACAGCGTATATATTATCTATTTTATTACATCTCTCTCTCTCTCTCTCTCTCTCTCTCTCTCTCTCTCTCTCTCTCTCTCTCTCTCTCTCTCTCTCTCTCTCTCTCTCTCTCTCTCTCTCTCTCTCTCTCTCTCTCTCTCTTTCTCTCTCTCTCTCTCTCTCTCTCTCTCTCTCTCTCTCTCTCTCTCTCTCTCTCTCTCTCTCTCTCTCTCTCTCTCTCTCTCTCTCTCTCTCTCTCTCTCTCCAGCTCGCGCTCTTGAAGCCTGGGCTGACATGTGGCAATTTCCCCCCTGTTAATGACAACAAATGTGCCAATTATGTTAATGACTCTCCCGATGCCAATCAGTCAATAATGAGCACCACGACCACATCTGTCTGGGGAGGAGTAGAGGCCTTGTGTCTGAGAGGAGGATGATGGGGGGGGGGGTCTGGTTTGTGTGTCTATGTTTTTGTGTCCATCTGTGTTAGGGACGAGTTTGAAGAGGTGGAGGGTGGTAGAGGTGGAGGATGGTAGAGGTGGAGGATGGTGGAGGGTGGTAGAGGTGGAGGGTGGTAGAGGTGGAGGGTGGTAGAGGTGGAGGGTAGTAGAGGTGGAGGGTGGTATAGGTGGAGGGTGGTATAGGTGGAGGGTGGTATAGGTGGAGGATGGTATAGGTGGAGGATGGTAGAGGTGGAGGGTGGTAGAGGTGGAGGGTGGTAGAGGTGGAGGGTGGTAGAGGTGGAGGGAGGTGGAGGGTGGTAGAGGTGGAGGATGGTAGAGGTGGAGGGTGGTAGAGGTGGAGGGTGTGTATGTGCTTACGTGTGTTCGTCTGTTTATCAGTGGCAGGCAATGCTCTGTCTCACAACAGCATGGACAGTGAATTTCACGGCAGATTGCAGAGTCCCTGCCAGTGGTGTGTGACCAATCAAGGCACAGTGGGGTTTCAGGGGGTTGAGTTGGGGACATGACTACCTTTGTTGTTCTTATTATTATTATTCAGGTGGAGATGTTAACGCAGCCTATGGATTGGATTATTCCTATCTCATTTAACTAATCACGGGTAATGCACAATAATCATGATATTAACAGTCCAATGATTGAAAGAGCTACCACCTCGACTGTTGTTTAACAGTCAAGCAGATTGTTAATGGACCGCTGTTAAACCAACAGACAGGCTGGTGGGGGAGAATGATTGATTCTATGCTTCATTGGAGGGTTCTATCTGGAAATGTCAGGTGCTGTTCTCTTCCCAATGATATGTATAATATGAATGAAAGCATAATGCATATATTACATTATTCTGCCCCATGATCTACTAGGGTTCGTGGTGTCATGTCTTCTGCTCTAACTGAACCGATATGTTATACTAGGCTGTCATAGCCTAACGCTATGCACAGATTACAGAAAGGCTTTCCATGGTCCAGGCTGGACCAGGCCAAGTGCACAGGGCCATTCGAGGTGTGTTTAACGGTGTGTGTCTCAGAGAAAGACAGGGCGTCCTGGAGAGAGGAGGTTAGAATAACACACTCTGTGTCTCAGTGGGGGGCTGGTCTGATCCAATAAACTACTCTCCATCCCCCAGCTGTGACTAACGGCTAGACACACACACACACACACACCAGCGCGCGCGCAGACACACACACACACACCAGCGTGCGCGCAGACACACACACACACACACACACACACACACACACACACACACACACACACACACACACACACACACACACACACACACACACACACACACACACACACCACACTGTAACCATCCCTCCCTCTGCCACAGGAGGTTTCTTTGTCTCAGCTCGGCATAGCCCACATCAAGAAACCAGCTTCAAATGTTGATTTCTAACGGTATGTTTTGATGAATGCTGTAATTCATGATAATACTGGGAGTATTAGAATTGATAGGACTACAATTTACCACTGAACTGATCAGGGGGGAGTTTCCCAAAATAACAAAAGATCATCTTAGCACTAAGTCCATTGGTAAGGAATCTCTTAGTCTATTGGTAAGGAATCACTAAGTCCATTGGTAAGGAATCACTAAGTCCATTGGTAAGGAATCTCTTAGTCTAATGGTAAGGAATCTCTTAGTCCATTGGTAAGTAATCACTGAGTCTATTGGTGAGGAATCACTAAGTCTATTGGTAAGGAATCACTAAGTCCATTGGTAAGGAATCACTAAGTCTATTGGTAAGGAATCACTAAGTCTATTGGTAAGGAATCACTAAGTCCATTGGTAAGGAAGCACTAAGTCTATTGGTAAGGAATCACTAAGTCCATTGGTAAGGAATCACTAAGTCTATTGGTAAGGAATCACTAAGTCTATTGGTAAGGAATCACTAAGTCTATTGGTAAGGAATCACTAAGTCTATTGGTAAGGAATCACTAAGTCTATTGGTAAGGAATCACTAAGTCTATTGGTAAGGAATCACTAAGTCTATTGGTAAGGAATCACTAAGTCCATTGGTAAGGAATCACTAAGTCTATTGGTAAGGAATCACTAAGTCTATTGGTAAGGAATCACTAAGTCTATTGGTAAGGAATCACTAAGTCTATTGGTAAGGAATCACTAAGTCTATTGGTAAGGAATCACTAAGTCCATTGGTAAGGAATCACTAAGTCTATTGGTAAGGAATCACTAAGTCTATTGGTAAGGAATCACTAAGTCTATTGGTAAGGAATCACTAAGTCCATTGGTAAGGAATCACTAAGTCTATTGGTAAGGAATCACTAAGTCTATTGGTAAGGAATCACTAAGTCTATTGGTAAGGAATCACTAAGTCGGTAAGGAATCACTAAGTCCATTGGTAAGGAATCACTAAGTCCATTGGTAAGGAATCACTAAGTCTATTGGTAAGGAATCACTAAGTCTATTGGTAAGGAATCACTGAGTCTATTGGTAAGGAATCACTAAGTCCATTGGTAAGGAATCACTAAGTCCATTGGTAAGGAATCACTAAGTCTATTGGTAAGGAATCACTAAGTCCATTGGTAAGGAATCACTAAGTCTATTGGTAAGGAATCACTAAGTCTATTGGTAAGGAATCACTAAGTCTATTGGTAAGGAATCACTAAGTCCATTGGTAAGGAATCACTAAGTCTATTGGTAAGGAATCACTAAGTCTATTGGTAAGGAATCACTAAGTCTATTGGTAAGGAATCACTAAGTCTATTGGTAAGGAATCACTAAGTCTATTGGTAAGGAATCACTAAGTCTATTGGTAAGGAATCACTAAGTCTATTGGTAAGGAATCACTAAGTCTATTGGTAAGGAATCACTAAGTCTATTGGTAAGGAATCACTAAGTCCATTGGTAAGGAATCACTAAGTCTATTGGTAAGGAATCACTGAGTCTATTGGTAAGGAATCACTAAGTCTATTGGTAAGGAATCACTAAGTCCATTGGTAAGGAATCACTAAGTCTATTGGTAAGGAATCACTGAGTCTATTGGTAAGGAATCACTAAGTCCATTGGTAAGGAATCACTAAGTCTATTGGTAAGGAATCACTAAGTCCATTGGTAAGGAATCACTAAGTCTATTGGTAAGGAATCACTAAGTCTATTGGTAAGGAATCACTGAGTCTATTGGTAAGGAATCACTAAGTCCATTGGTAAGGAATCACTAAGTCTATTGGTAAGGAATCACTAAGTCTATTGGTAAGGAATCACTAAGTCCATTGGTAAGGAATCACTAAGTCTATTGGTAAGGAATCACTAAGTCTATTGGTAAGGAATCACTAAGTCTATTGGTAAGGAATCACTAAATCCATTGGTAAGGAATCACTAAGTCCATTGGTAAGGAATCACTAAGTCCATTGGTAAGGAATCACTAAGTCTATTGGTAAGGAATCACTAAGTCTATTGGTAAGGAATCACTGAGTCTATTGGTAAGGAATCACTGAGTCTATTGGTAAGGAATCACTAAGTCCATTGGTAAGGAATCACTGAGTCTATTGGTAAGGAATCACTGAGTCTATTGGTAAGGAATCACTGAGTCTATTGGTAAGGAATCACTAAGTCCATTGGTAAGGAATCACTAAGTCTATTGGTAAGGAATCACTAAGTCTATTGGTAAGGAATCACTGAGTCTATTGGTAAGGAATCACTAAGTCTATTGGTAAGGAATCACTGAGTCTATTGGTAAGGAATCACTGAGTCTATTGGTAAGGAATCACTAAGTCCATTGGTAAGGAATCACTAAGTCTATTGGTAAGGAATCACTAAGTCTATTGGTAAGGAATCACTGAGTCTATTGGTAAGGAATCACTGAGTCTATTGGTAAGGAATCACTAAGTCCATTGGTAAGGAATCACTGAGTCTATTGGTAAGGAATCACTAAGTCCATTGGTAAGGAATCACTGAGTCTATTGGTAAGGAATCACTGAGTCTATTGGTAAGGAATCACTAAGTCTATTGGTAAGGAATCACTAAGTCTATTGGTAAGGAATCACTGAGTCTATTGGTAAGGAATCACTGAGTCTATTGGTAAGGAATCACTGAGTCTATTGGTAAGGAATCACTAAGTCCATTGGTAAGGAATCACTGAGTCTATTGGTAAGGAATCACTAAGTCTATTGGTAAGGAATCACTAAGTCTATTGGTAAGGAATCACTAAGTCTATTGGTAAGGAATCACTAAGTCTATTGGTAAGGAATCACTAAGTCTATTGGTAAGGAATCACTAAGTCTATTGGTAAGGAATCACTAAGTCTATTGGTAAGGAATCACTAAGTCCATTGGTAAGGAATCACTGAGTCTATTGGTAAGGAATCACTAAGTCTATTGGTAAGGAATCACTAAGTCTATTGGTAAGGAATCACTGAGTCTATTGGTAAGGAATCACTGAGTCTATTGGTAAGGAATCACTAAGTCTATTGGTAAGGAATCACTAAGTCTATTGGTAAGGAATCACTGAGTCTATTGGTAAGGAATCACTAAGTCTATTGGTAAGGAATCACTAAGTCTATTGGTAAGGAATCACTAAGTCTATTGGTAAGGAATCACTAAGTCTATTGGTAAGGAATCACTGAGTCTATTGGTAAGGAATCACTAAGTCTATTGGTAAGGAATCACTAAGTCTATTGGTAAGGAATCACTAAGTCTATTGGTAAGGAATCACTGAGTCTATTGGTAAGGAATCACTAAGTCTATTGGTAAGGAATCACTAAGTCTATTGGTAAGGAATCACTAAGTCTATTGGTAAGGAATCACTAAGTCTATTGGTAAGGAATCACTAAGTCCATTGGTAAGGAATCACTAAGTCTATTGGTAAGGAATCACTGAGTCTATTGGTAAGGAATCACTAAGTCTATTGGTAAGGAATCACTAAGTCTATTGGTAAGGAATCACTAAGTCTATTGGTAAGGAATCACTAAGTCTATTGGTAAGGAATCACTAAGTCTATTGGTAAGGAATCACTGAGTCTATTGGTAAGGAATCACTAAGTCTATTGGTAAGGAATCACTAAGTCTATTGGTAAGGAATCACTAAGTCTATTGGTAAGGAATCACTGAGTCTATTGGTAAGGAATCACTAAGTCTATTGGTAAGGAATCACTGAGTCTATTGGTAAGGAATCACTAAGTCTATTGGTAAGGAATCACTGAGTCTATTGGTAAGGAATCACTATGTCCATTGGTAAGGAATCACTAAGTCTATTGGTAAGGAATCACTAAGTCTATTGGTAAGGAATCACTAAGTCTATTGGTAAGGAATCACTGAGTCTATTGGTAAGGAATCACTGAGTCTATTGGTAAGGAATCACTGAGTCTATTGGTAAGGAATCACTGAGTCTATTGGTAAGGAATCACTAAGTCTATTGGTAAGGAATCACTGAGTCTATTGGTAAGGAATCAAGGAACAATTATCTCAGAGCTAAAGATGATCGTTGTGTTTTTTTGGAATCTCACCGAAGAACAGTAATGTTGCTTAATTGTGTGCTGCTGTTGTAAAACAGCTTTTGATTACCCCTTATTTAACAGTCCATTATTTAGCAGGTAGTGACTTTTAAATGACTTTTTTCTATTAATGTGCATATTAATTACAACTCATTTCTGTGAGATTGGTTTATAGAATCGTAGGTTTGTACCATTTGGTACCAGGGAATTACCAATGGTGTTGAATTATGTGAGGTTTGTTTTGTTTGACCATTCAGTAGTGGCATTGTGACATTATCTAGACAAATACTGCAGAGGATGTCTGGTTTTGTATCAGTGTATTATGATACGGGACAGTTGTTTTGGTTGTTTTATGTGGAGTTTTCTTTGACCGGTGTTTCCAGCATTATCCACTAGGTTTGCTGCAGGTAGAAAATACTAGGAAATGTTCTTTAACTGACACAAGCTGTCTCCAATCAATCAATCAATTAATCAATCAATCAATGTCTGGCTGTGCCTGTGTGTTTGATGCGGTATCAACCTAAGCCAGAGAAGGCGTAACTCTGTGAATCTTAATCACACAAAGCCGATTATTTGGCAGTGAAAACTATTTGTAGATCAGTGATTATACACCTCACTTTGCTCAGGCTGATCCTTTCCAACAGACTCTGAAGTTGTAGCAAAACATTTATCAATTAGGGGCAATTAAGGGACGTGTCAGATACACTGGATAGGTGCAGTAAAATATGCTGTTTTTAAGGTCAGCCATAGTGGTACGGCTCCCCTGGAGCAAAAATAAGGCCTTGCTCAAGGGCACAGACAGATTGTTCACCTTGTCGGCTCGGGTATTCGAACCAACAACCTGCAGCAAACCAAATGGTCAAGGCTGGAAATTCCAGTCAAGGAAATAAATAAATAAAATCAACTGGCCCTACTTATATTACAAGACTTTAACTTTGGCTTCAGCATGCTAGCAGGCATTAACCATTCTATAAACACACCCTCACTCTCTCTCTGCTTTCATTACTAATCTCCAAAGTGGTATCCCCACTGGGTTTCCGTCTCTTTTCTACCTCCCCTTGGTCTTCACACGAACACTTTCCAAACCGATGCTGGCTTGGTCTAGGGGTTTTGCTGATTTTGCACAGTGGGGAGTAGCCTGGAGCACGGATGAAGGAGTGGGGTGAAATGCACACCTGCATTATGGCGTTTGTTGATATTTGTGTCTGCTGTAGTAATGCCAAAAAGGAGCCGTTTTAAACTGGAAAACAACCCCCCGAGATGATTTGAATGACTTTCAATGTTTCGCTCGTTAAAATCCTACAGCGTAATCAAATGATTAGTCAGATATTTAAATGACGTGCTGTGATGATTATACAAATACATGTATGTATCAGATTATGACTATTCATAAATGAGACTGATATTGACTGAAATGGCTCTCTGGCTTCACCTGCCTGAAATAGACACTCCATATAGTAGGAAGAAAGTATGGGATTTAGTGTTGCTGATAGAAAGAACCCAACTTTTTTCCTCCTAGCTCCAATGTTGGGTAGTGAACGGACCTAACGGTGGTTTAGGGTATTATAGAGAGCTCAGACTGTCTCAGTAAGCCTGGGTCTCAGTCAAAAGCCTGTAGATCAGTTGCTCTGACTCCTGTCCCCTGCCTGCTTGCCTGACACAGCTCCCACAGCTTTGTGGCACTGTACGGTGTCCAACATAAAACATAAATATAAATAACTAAATTGCTGAGATTTAGGCTGTCTAATATGAACACCGTAACATTGCTCTGTTAGCATGGGTTAGTGCTACAATACACTGTGCTCATCTATTTACGTGTATGAATCATACTCTGCGCATGTCATCAGCTTTGCTACCCTGCCTGGTTTCTGGGTTACGTGAGGTTCTGTGTGTGTGTGTGTGTGTGTGTGTGTGTGTGTGTGTGTGTGTGTGTGTGTGTGTGTGTGTGTGTGTGTGTGTGTGTGTGTGTGTGTGTGTGTGTGTGTGTGTGTGTGTGTGTGTGTGTGTGTGTCTTGCTCAGTTGAAGCACTGCTGGAATTTTCACTTGGCTCTTTCAGCTTTCATTTCAAACCTTTAGTGTGAGACAGACAGTTAAAAGCAGACACTTCTATTCCCGATGCGGGCTAACAAGCTATCGCCTTCACACAGTTCCACACCCAAAATAATGACTCCCTCACACCTACTTCTGAGGTAGATGGGGAGGTTATGAACTCTGAACTCATCCTGAACATTCAATAGTCTGATCCTATAGCTGCTTGGACTGAACTTGATTATGATTTTCAAGGTCATTTTGATCATACAGCTTCATACAGAAAGCCTGTCCCTTTGTTCTGAGTCTGTACTTGTATGTTGTTCTTGTTGTTCCTGGCTTGTCCTTGTCCTTTTCCCGTACAGCTGCATTGTCACTGTTGATAGAATTAATTTCCAAGGAGCCACCATGCAAGTCAGGTCAGACACTGCTCCCAGTGAGAGCAAGGAGGCGCTGTGAATTTCCATCAGAGCAGAACTCATAAGGAAAAAGCATGTGACGGTAAACTAAGAAAAACACAGAATTTCCCTTTCGATGACTGAAAATGCCATTCCCCTAATGTGAAAGGGAAATAAAAAAACATTACATTTGATAGGTTTTGACATTTACGGTGCGTGCCGTAAACCTTTTGACAGGTTCAATTTACGAGAGCTGTGGCAGTAACTATGGCATTCAGGAAATGTGATTAGTATCATAAATGAAGCTAGCTTCCTCCTGTCCTCTCTTTCACCTGGTTCTTACCTCCCTCCCTCCTTCCTTCCCTCCTCACACAGTTTTCTCCTTGTGTCCATCTCAGGTGGAGTGGTTGAAGAACGAGGAGATCATTGACCCGGCTGATGACCGTAATTTCTACATCACCATTGACCACAACCTGATTATAAAGCAGGCCAGACTGTCGGATACGGCCAACTATACGTGTGTGGCCAAGAACATTGTTGCCAAGAGGAGAAGTACCACTGCTACTGTTATTGTCTATGGTGAGTAGACTTTGTCTCTATAGACACCTGTTGTATGGTCAGTAGACTGTGTCTACACCTGAGCCTGTGTGTATCAAGCGTCTCAGAGTGGGAATGCTGATCTAGGATCAGTTTTCCCTTTTAGATCATAATAAATAAGATAATATGGGCAGGGGGAGGACCTGATCCTAGATCAGCACTCCTACGTTTTTGAAGACGGGTCCTGATCTACAGTACATGGCCTCAGCTCTAATCAACTCTACCTAGATTGATCCTCAATCTTAGCATCCTTCTCTCCCATCACCTGCATCAGCTCTGTAAGCTAGCTACTAGGCTACATCTCCAATGTATCTGTACATTACAGTTGTATGTATGCACAGTGTCTTTCTCCATAACATAGACGGTCATCTTCATCAAAATGCTGAACATTTTAAACTTGTATTTGAGGTTTGTAATTTCCACTTTGAAATTTCAGACAACCCTACAAAAATGGCCATTAATTATAGTCCACATAATTTTTCACAATTCCTGTTGCTGCAGCATTATTTTCCTGCTGTAGTAAACTGGCTCAAATTAAGATCCTACATCTGTAGTGGACTATAAATGGAATAGGGTGCCATTTGGGACGATACTATACTATTTATCACCCAGACAGTCATACCTGTCCACAATGCCGAACACAGACCAACCGATAAACTGACAAACCAATTACTGTACATTTCCCCATAACCATAAACAACACTCGTCGTCAGTCAACCATAGCACGCTTTCCCCCTAATCAGCACGATTAGCCAAGAAAACCTCCCTCTGCTCAATGTAATGAGCCTGCTCATCCAGCCAACATGCTCTATGTAACATGCCTAATGTTCCCACCTGACCCTTACCAATTAAAACCCACCGATCCCAGGCCAGATCCTAAATGAGCCTGTGTGTTCCAAATGGCTGAGCACACACGCCCAGGGTCCACAACAAAGAACCATGGCTGTGTCCCAATTATCTCTCCTTCCTCACAAAGAGTGCTTTTTTTCTTACTTTCCTTCCCTGATATGAAAGGAAATGACTGGTATAAGAAATGTGGTGGAAACTCCCACTAGCCCATGCCTCTACCAATCAAATGGTTTTAGATTTGTGGGAAGTAGGGAATGAGGGCCGTAGCCATAGTGACTGAAGGTATCTGAACGTCATGTTGTATCTGCATAGAGAAGCATATCTTCATGTCCTATGTGTTTTACCCACAACACCTTCATGTCCTATGTGTTTTACCCACAACACCTTCATGTCCTATGTGTTTTACCCACAACACCGTCATGTCCTATGTGTTTTACCCACAACACCTTCATGTCCTATGTGTTTTACCCACAACACCTTCATGTCCTATGTGTTTTACCCACAACACCTTCATGTCCTATGTGTTTTACCCACAACACCGTCATGTCCTATGTGTTTTACCCACAACAACTTCATGTCCTATGTGTTTTACCCACAACACCTTCATGTCCTATGTGTTTTACCCACAACACCTTCATGTCCTATGTGTTTTACCCACAACACCTTCATGTCCTATGTGTTTTACCCACAACACCTTCATGTCCTATGTGTTTTACCCACAACACCTTCATGTCCTATGTGTTTTACCCACAACACCGTCATGTCCTATGTGTTTTACCCACAACAACTTCATGTCCTATGTGTTTTACCCACAACATCGTCATGTCCTATGTGTTTTACCCACAACACCTTCATGTCCTATGTGTTTTACCCACAACATCGTCATGTCCTATGTGTGTTACCCACAACACCTTCATGTCCTATGTGTTTTACCCACAACATCGTCATGTCCTATGTGTTTTACCCACAACACCTTCATGTCCTATGTGTGTTACCCACAACACCTTCATGTCCTATGTGTTTTACCCACAACACCTTCATGTCCTATGTGTTTTACCCACAACACCTTCATGTCCTATGTGTTTTACCCACAACACCTTCATGTCCTATGTGTTTTACCCACAACATCGTCATGTCCTATGTGTTTTACCCACAACACCTTCATGTCCTATGTGTTTTACCCACAACACCTTCATGTCCTATGTGTTTTACCCACAACACCTTCATGTCCTATGTGTTTTACCCACAACACCTTCATGTCCTATGTGTTTTACCCACAACACCTTCATGTCCTGTGTGTTTTACCCACAACATCGTCATGTCCTATGTGTTTTACCCACAACACCTTCATGTCCTATGTGTTTTACCCACAACACCTTCATCACTTTACAGGACCATATTGAACATCTTCTCTCTGTTATCCTCAGAGGGCTTTTTTCATAGGGCCAGCACCAGTTCAGAGGGCTTTTTTCATAGGGCCAGCACCAGTTCAGAGGGCTTTTTTCATAGGGCCAGCACCAGTTCAGAGGGCTTTTTTCATAGGGCCAGCACCAGTTCAGAGGGCTTTTTTCATAGGGCCAGCACCAGTTCAGAGGGCTTTTTTCATAGGGACAGCACCAGTTCAGAGGGCTTTTTTCATAGGGCCAGCACCAGTTCAGAGAGTTTTTTTCATAGGGCCAGGGCTTTTTTCAGAGGGCTTTTTTTAGAAGGCCAGTGCTTTTTTCAGAAGGCCAGCAACAGTTCAGAGAAGGAGAAATATATATTTTTCAGGATAAGCAATGTATTACTCCCATTGTGATGGAGCAGTTTCCTGCTGCTTTTCAGATGGATGTAGAGAGAGATAGGTCTCACACACACACACACACACACACACACACACACACACACACACACATAGTGAGAGATAGGTCACGATGAATTTCAGCTTCAACACTTTCCCATTTCTACCAGACATCAGGCTCAACACGTGCTTCACTGCAGGCCACTCAACTACAACTACAATTCAAATGACATCACAGATGTCACTGCACCACTGTTGTCAACAGCTGAGGGATAGGGCTGGAGAAAAGTTCTTCAAGAATCAATGGCAATATAACAACAATTTGAAATTTCAAAAATGAATTCACCAATTTCAGATTGCCCCTTAAATAGAGAACAGTTTGGTTCATATTTAATTTCCTACTGACAGACACATTCATTGAAAACCAACAGAATGAACTATTCAGCTAAACACGAATAAACATTTCATATTTGTTTGAAAGAGGAAACTTTATGGTCCTATGTGGCTCAGTTGGTAGAGTGTGGCACTTGCAAAGCCAAAGGGTTGTGGGTTTGATTCCCGCTGCGGCCACACATACCGATTAATGTATGCAACCACGACTGCAAGTTGCTTTGGCTGAAAGTATCTGCTAAATGGCATTAATTAATGAAGTCTCAGGCAAGCCGCTCTCTCCCGTAAGACTTTTGTCACTGTCACATTGGAATTGTTGTCCATAGGAGCTGTACCCAGCGCCGGATTGTGTGGACTCTGTTTCCTCTGCATGTTCTGAGAGCTGACATAGTGTGATGGGAGGTTATTATAGCAGTGGGAAGGAGAGTGTGTTGCTGCAGGATCTGAGGATGCGCTGCTGACTAATGAGTGCTGTAGGGATAGTGGAGTGAAGACGAATACGTCGGAAAGCATCGGAGCGCGTGTGTGTGTGTTTGTGCGGGTTCGTGCGCGTGTGTGTGTGCTTGTAATAGACGTGGGACTCCTGAGCTGCCGCGCGTTTAAACAGTCATTATCGCCGTTAGAAATGAGAGGGGGGAGTAACGGAGGAAGCTTTGATGTCTGCTCAGCCTCTGATGACTTTGTTGGAATCCACCCTGTTCTCCGTCTCCAGTGTTCCCTCTCTCCCTCGCTCTCTCTCTCTCTCTCTCTCCCTCTCTGTCTTTGACACGGCAAATTAAGGGATATAAATGAGAGAAGGCTTTTTGACAAAATGAGGAGAGGGAGAGTTTCTTCACATGATTAATCCTTAAAACCTCCCAAATATCAAATACTGTACCAAACACGTTTCTATGTGAGCGTAAACAAACACACACCTGCATGGGCACACAAATGAAACATAAATCAAATCAAATTGTATTTGTGTCATGCGCCGAATACACTAGGTTTAAACCTTACTGTGAAATGCTTACTTACAAGCCCTTAACCAACAATGCAGTACAAGAAATATAGTTAATAAAATATTTACTAAATAAACTAAAGTTGAAAAAAATCTAATAAATCAAAAAGTAGCACAATAAATGTACATAACAACAACAAGGCTCTATACTGGGGGTACCTAGTCAACGTGGAGACTATATACAGGGGGTACCTGGTCAACGTGGAGACTATATAGAATATATACAGGGGGTACCTGGTCAACGTGGAGACTATATACAGGGGGTACCTGGTCAATGTGGAGACTATATACAGGGGATACCTGATCAACGTGGAGACTATATACAGGGGGTACCTGGTCAACGTGGAGACTATATACAGGGAGTACCTGGTCAACGTGGAGACTATATACAGGGGTACCTGGTCAACGTGGAGACTATATACAGGGGGTACCTGGTCAACGTGAAGACTATATACAGGGGGTACCTGGTCAACGTGGAGACTATATACAGGGGGTACCTGGTCAACGTGGAGACTATATACATTTGGTACCTGGTCAACGTGGAGACTATATAGACTATATACAGGGGGTACCTGGTCAACGTGGAGACTATATACAGGGGGTACCTGGTCAATGTGGAGACTATATACAGGGGGTACCTGGTCAACGTGGAGACTATATACAGGGGGTACCTAGTCAACGTGGAGACTATATACATTTGGTACCTGGTCAACGTGGAGACTATATAGACTATATACAGGGGGTACCTGGTCAACGTGGAGACTATATACAGGGGGTACCTGGTCAACGTGGAGACTATATAGACTATATACAGGGGGTACCTGGTCAACGTGGAGACTATATAGAATATATACAGGGGGTACCTGGTCAACGTGGAGACTATATACAGGGGGTACCTGGTCAACGTGGAGACTATATACAGGGGGTACCTGGTCAACGTGGAGACTATATAGACTATATACAGGGGGTACCTGGTCAACGTGGAGACTATATACAGGGGGTACCTGGTCAACGTGGAGACTATATACAGGGGGTACCTGGTCAACGTGGAGACTATATACAGGGGGTACCTGGTCAACGTGGAGACTATATAGACTATATACAGGGGGTACCTGGTCAACGTGGAGACTATATACAGGGGGTACCTGGTCAACGTGGAGACTATATACAGGGGGTTCCTGGTCAACGTGGAGACTATATACAGGGGGTACCTGTACCGAGTCAATGTGGAGACTATATACAGGAGGTACCTGTACAGAGTCAATGTGGAGACTATATACAGGGGGTGCCTGTACTGAGTCAATGTGGGAACTATATACAGGAGGTAGCTGATCAATGTGGAGACTATATACAGGGGGTACTGGTACTGAGTCAATGTGGAGACTATATGCAGGAGGTACCTGGTCAATGTGGAGACTATAAATAGGGAGTACCTGTACTGAGTCAATGTGGAGACTATATACAGGAGGTGCCTGTACCGAGTCGATGTGGAGACTATATACAGGAGGTACCTGTACCGAGTCAATGTGGAGACTATATACAGGAGGTACCTGTACCGAGTCAATGTGGAGACTATAAAGAAGGGGTACCTGGTCAATGTGGAGACTATATACAGGGGGTACCTGGTCAATGTGGAGACTATATACAGGGGGTACCTGGTCAACGTGGACACTATATACATTTGGTACCTGGTCAACGTGGAGACTATATACAGGGGGTACCGGTACTGAGTCAATGTGGAGACTATAAACAGGGAGTACCTGTACTTAGTCAATGTGGAGACTATACACAGGAGGTACTTGGTCAATGTGGAGACTATATAGGGGGTACCGTTACCACGTCAATGTGGAGACTATTTACCAGGGGTACAGCGTCATTGTGGAGACTATATACAGGGGGTACCGGTACAGAGTCAATGTGGAGACTACATACAGGAGGTAGAGGTACCGAGTCAATGTAAAGGCTATATACAGGAGGTACCGAGTCAATGTGGAAGCTATATACAAGGGTAAGGGTACCAAGTCAATGTGCGGGAGTACAGGTTTGTTGAGATAATTTGTAAAGTGACTATGATAATAAACAGCGAGAAGCAGCAGGGTAAAAACAAAGGGGGGGAGGCACAATGTAAATAGTCCAGGTAGCCATTTGATTAGTTTAGTTGTTCAGCAGTCTTATGGCTTTTGGTCCTAGACTTGGCACTCCGGTACCGCTTGCCGTGCGGTAGCAGAGAGAACAGTCTTTGACCTGGGTGACTGGAGTCTTTGACAATTTTGTGGGCCTTCCTCTGACACTGCCTAGTATATAGGTCCTGGGTGTCAGGGAGCTTGGCCCCAGTGATGTACTGGGCCGTATGCACTACCCTCTGTAGCGCCTTAAGGTCAGATGCCGAGCAGTTGCCATACCAGGTGGTAATGCAACCGGTCAGGATGCTGTCGATGGTTAAGCTGTAGAAGTTTTTGAGGATCTGGGGACCCATGCCAAATCTTTTCAGTCTCCTGTGGGGGAAAAGGTGTTGTCGTCACCTCTTCACGATTGTCTTTTTGTTTTTGGACCATGATAGTTTGTTGGTGATGTGGACACCACGGAACTTGAAACTCTCGACCCGCTCCACTTCAGTCCAATCGATGTTAATGGGGGCCTGTTCGGCCCCCCTTTTCTTATAGTCCACGATCAGCTCCTTTGAGCTGCTCACATTGAGAGAGAGTTTCTAAGTTTGCTCACATTGAGGGAGAGGTTGTTGTCCTGGCACCACACTGCCAGGTCTCTGACCTCCTCCCTATAGGCTGTCTCATCATTGTCGGTGATCAAGCCTACCACTGTTGTGTCGTCAGCAAACTTAAATGATGGAGTTGGAGTCGTGCTTGGCCACGCAGTCGAGTGTGAACAGGGAGTACAGGAGGAGACTAAGCACGCACCCCTGAGGGGCCCCGGTGTTAAGGATCAGCGTAGCAGGATTGTTGTTGACTACCCTTACCACCTGCGGACGGCCCATCAGGAAGTCCAGGATCCAGTTGCAAAGGGAGGTGTGGGTCTAGTGTTTCTGGCATAATGGTGTTGATGTGAGCCATGACCAGCCTTTCAAAGCACTTCATGGCTACCGACGTGAGTGCTACGGGGAGGTAATCATTGGGGCAGGTTACCTTGGCGTTCTTGGGTACAGGGACTATGGTGGTCTGTTTGAAAGATGCAGGTATTACAGACTCAGCCAGGGAGAGGTTGAAAATGTCAGTGAAGACACTTGCCAGTTGGTCCGTGCATGCTTTGAGTACACATCCTGATAATCAATCTAGCCCCGCAGCTTTCTGAATGTTGACCTGTTTAAAGGTCATGCTCATTTAGGCTATGGAGAGCGTGATCACACGGTCATCTGGAACAGCTGGTGCTCTCATGCATGATTCAGTGTTGCTTGCCTCAAAGCAAGCATAAAAGGCATTTCGCTCGTCTGGTAGTCTTGTGTCACTGGGCAGCTCGTGGCTGGGTTTCCCTTTGTAGTCCGGAATAGTTTCAAGCCCTGCCACATCCGATGAGCGTCAGAGCTGGTGTAGTAGGATTCAGTCTTAGTCCTGTATTATCGCTTTGCCTGTTTGATGGTTAGTCTGACGGTATAGCGGGATTTCTTATAAATGTCCCGATTAGTGTCCCGCTCCCTGAAAGCGGCAGCTCTAGCCTTTAGCTCGGTGCGGATGTTGGGAAATGTATGTACGGTCACTGTGGGGATGACATTGTCGATGCACTTGCACTTATTGGTGAAACCGGTGACTGAGGTGGTATACTCCTCAATGCCATTGGATGAATCACGGAACATATTCCAATCTGTGCTAGCAAATGTCCTGTAGCGTAGCATCCGCGTCATCTGACCACTTCTGTATTGAGCGAGTCACTGATACTTCCTGCTTTAGTTTTTGCTTGTAAGCAGGAATCAGTAGGATATAATTATGGTCAGATTTGCCAAATGGAGGGTGAGGGAGAGCTTTGTACACGTCTCTGTGTGTGGAGTAAAGGTGGTCTAGAATTGTCTTTTTCATGTGACATGCTGGTAGAAATGAGGTAAAATTAATTTAAGTTTGCCTGCTTTAAAGTCCCCGGACACTAGGAGCACCGCTTCTGGATGAGCATTTTCTTGTTTGCTTATGGCCTTATACAGCTCGTTGAGTGCGGTCTTAGTGCCAGCATCAGTTTGTGGTGGTAAATAGATGGCTACGAATAATATAGATGTGAACTCTCTTGGTAGATAGTGTGGTCTACAGCTTTTCATGAGGTTATACCTCAGGTGAGCAACCCCTCGAGACTTCTTTAATATTAGACATCGCTCACCAGAAGTTATTGACAAATAGACACACACCCCCGCCCCTCGTCTTATCACATGTAGCTGCTCTGTCCTGCCGAAAAAATGGAAAAGCCAGCCAGCTCTATATTATCCGTGTCGTTGTTCAGCCAAGTTTCAGTGAAACATAAGATATTACAGTTTTTAATGTCCCATTGGCAGGATAGTCTTAATCGTAGATTGTCCAGTTTGTTTTCCAATGATTGCACGTTGGCCAATAAGGGTAGGCAGGCATCCAGGAGTCATCTCTTCACTGTTCACTGCCTTCTAGGCAGAGTTCCTCTGTCCAGTGTCTGTGTTCTTTTGTCCATCTTAATCTTTTATTTTTATTGGCCAGTCTGAGATATGGCTTTTTCTTTGCAACTCTGCCTAGATGGCCAGCATCCCAAAGTCGCCTCTTCACTGTTGACGTTGAGACTGATGTTTTGCTGGTACTATTTAAGGAAGCTGCCAGTTGAGGACTTGTGAGGCGTCTGTTTCTCAAACTAGACACTCTAATGTACTTGTCCTCTTGCTCAGTTGTGCACCGGGGCCTCCCACTCCTTTCTTTTCTGGTTAGATCCAGTTTGCACTGTTCTGTGAAGGGAGTAGTACACAGCGTTGTATGAGATCTTCAGTTTCTTGGCAATTCCTCGCATGGAATAGCCTTAATTTCTCAGAACAAGAATAGACTGTCAAGTTTCAGAATTAAGTTATTTGTTTCTGGCCATTTTGAGCCTGTAATCGAACCCACAAATGCTGATGCTCCAGATACTCAACTAGTCTAAAGAAGGCCAGTTGTATTGCTACTTTAATCAACACAACAGTTTTCAGCTGTGCTAACATTATTAGCCTTTTAAAATGATAAACTTGGATTAGCTAACGTGCCATTGGAACACAGGAGTGATGGTTGCTTATAATGGGCCTCTGTAAGCCTATGTAGATATTCCATAAAAAATCAGCTGTTTCCAGCTACAATAGTAATTTACAACATTAACAATGTCTATACTGTATTTCTGATCAAATTGATGTTATTTTAATGGACAAAAAGACATTTCTATGTGACCCCAAACTTTTGAACGGTATTATATACCTAATGACAATTGGCAAATGTCATTACTCTTTCGTGTTTCAATAGACTCTTTCCATTCATCAAATGGAGGCAGCGTTTCCCCTATGTTTATTTAGTAGCTGCGGGCCACCGCTGCTAAATCGTGTCTGCCACTCGTTTTCAGTGTAAACTGAACGTTTTCAGTGTAAACTAAAACCAGATATAAATTATATAGAAAATATATTGGAGATATACATTTTTAAATAAGATCATTCTGAGAACTAGCAACCACCAGAATAAAACTAGTCAGGGAGAATCCAAAAATTCATGGCATTGGATTGTGTTATATTTTGATTCACTCAGATAGCATAAGTACATGGCTTAAGCCATTGCAAAATGTGTGGAATTGCAGGAATTTTGCTTTAAAACAACCCTGCCTATCAGATAAAAACATCATGCCTGTTTGGTGTTCATGCCCCATTAAAAGGTAATACATTTAAGGTCATACGATATGACTTCTTTATTATCAGACCCTGTGACAGAGCCAGGGGAGAAACCGTTGCCATGGTCTCAGGGTCAGTGAGGCAGTTCAAAGTTAAGTTGTAATTTCATAATTGACCAACAGAACTGCTTACAAATAAGAAACTTTAAGTATAATTTTAAATAACAACCGTTATCTTAAACTGAATGTCCTTCTGCCCCCAACCTGTCTGCTGCTGTCTCCAATCGTCTCCATCAAATGAGAGCAGCAGCAGCAGCCTAATCAACTGTTGGGCTGATTGTCCAGCCAATCACACACTTGATTGACTTATTACCCTCAGCTGGGCTCCATTAACCTCCCAAAAGTGCAGGAAAGGTGTTGGAAGGGCGCAGCAAGAGGGCTTGCCTCCTCCAGAGCCACAAGCCCATAAAAAATTGTGCATGCACACTTACAGTGGGGTTTGAAATTATTGACACCGTTCATAAAGATTAGCAATAATGACTGTAAAATAAATAATTCAAATACTGAGCTGTATTGTATGCTTAAAAAATGGAAAATTATATTATTTTATACTAAAACAATTGCTCAGAGACAGATATTAAAGTAATAATTTTAAAAAACTCAAGGTAGGGGTGAAAATGATTGACACCCCTAAAGATTCCTATTTCTACATTATGATATAAGGACTACCGACATTAAGCTTGTGACTCTACACATTTGTTGGATGCATTTGCAGTTTGATAGGAATATGGGAACAAATACTACACTTTTGGCTACTTTATTTCCAAGGATCTTTAGGGGTGTCAATAATTTTGACCCTTATCTTTGACTAAAATATTACTTGTTCAACAAAATCTCTTTCTCTGAGCAATTTTATTAGTATAAAATAATATATATTTCCCTATATTTTTGAGGATACAATGTAGCTCAGTATTTTATTTATTTTATACAGTCATTATTGCTCATATTTATCAAGCGTGTGAATCATTTTGGACCCCGTTGTAGGAGGTCCTGTACCGGGAAGAAATGAAATGTACTTTTAGCCCTGCCTATACTGACATATCCCTCTGATTATACGTCAACAATTTTTTTTAAATGGGACCAAGATTCAAATATAAGACGAGATTCAAACTTTTTTGTGCATGCGTAGACGTTTATTCTCTCCGTTCTCTGTTACCATAGTGAACGGCGGCTGGTCGACATGGACAGAGTGGTCAGTGTGTAACAGTCGCTGTGGCCGCGGTTACCAAAAGCGTACCCGCAGCTGTACCAATCCCGCCCCGCTCAACGGAGGAGCCCCCTGTGATGGACAGGCAACCCAGAAGCTGGCCTGCACCTCCCTCTGCACTGGTATGGACACGCATACTGTTGTGTTTTGTTCTAGTCTATTCTGTTCTGTTCTGTTGTGTTCTAGTCTATTCTGTTGTGTTGTGTTATGTTCTAGTCTACTCTGTTCTATTCTGTTGTGTTCTGTTCTAGTCTGTTCTATTCTGTTGTGTTCTGTTCTAGTCTATTCTGTTGTGTTGTGTTGTGTTCTACTCTACTCTGTTCTATTCTGTTGTGTTCTGTTCTATTCTGTTGTGTTCTGTTCTAGTCTACTCTGTTCTATTCTGTTGTGTTGTGTTCTAGTCTACTCTGTTCTGTTGTGTTCTGTTCTAGTCTGTTCTATTCTGTTGTGTTCTGTTCTAGTCTACTCTGTTCTATTCTGTTGTGTTCTAGTCTACTCTGTTCTATTCTGTTGTGTTCTGTTCTAGTCTACTCTGTTCTATTCTGTTGTGTTCTAGTCTACTCTGTTCTATTCTGTTGTGTTCTGTTCTACTCTGTTCTATTCTATTGTGTTCTGTTCTAGTCTACTCTGTTCTATTCTGTTGTGTTCTGTTCTACTCTGTTCTATTCTATTGTGTTCTGTTCTAGTCTACTCTGTTGTGTTCTATAGTATATTATATATTCTGTTTTATACTATACTACTCCATTTAACTCTGTACTGTATCATTGTTCTGTATTGTATTGTTCTGTATTTTACCTTCAGAGCCAGATCAACTGTGTTGATATTGTATCCCAGTGAACCCTGTATCTCTCACTCTCCCCTGCAGTCGACGGGTTGTGGACAGAGTGGAGTAAGTGGTCTACTTGTGGTACAGAGTGCACTCACTGGCGCAGGAGAGAATGCAATGCCCCTGCACCCAAAAATGGAGGCAAGGACTGCGAGGGTATGGTCCTACAGTCCCAGAACTGTACTGACGGACTCTGTATGCAGAGTGAGTAAACGTCCTCCCCCACTAACTCTTCTTCCTCCTCCTGCTCCACCTGCGTGTCCTCCTTCACCTCCCGCTCTTCCTCCTGCTCCTCCTCTTCTCCACTGGCTCTGTTATATTCTCACCTCCTTCCTCCTGCTCCTCCTCTTCTCCACTGGCTCTGTTATATTCTCACCTCCTTCCTCCTGCTCCTCCTCTTCTCCACTGGCTCTGTTATATTCTCACCTCCTTCCTCCTGCTCCTCCTCTTCGCCACTGGTTCTGTTATATTCTCACCTCCTTCCTCCTGCTCCTCCTCTTCTCCACTGGCTCTGTTATATTCTCACTTCCTTCCTCCTGCTCCTCCTCTTCTCCACTGGCTCTGTTATATTCTCACCTCCTTCCTCCTGCTCCTCCTCTTCTCCACTGGCTCTGTTATATTCTCACCTCCTTCCTCCTGCTCCTCCTCTTCTCCACTGGCTCTGTTATATTCTCACCTCCTTCCTCCTGCTCCTCCTCTTCTCCACTGGCTCTGTTATATTCTCACCTCCTTCCTCCTGCTCCTCCTCTTCTCCACTGGCTCTGTTATATTCTCACCTCCTTCCTCCTGCTCCTCCTCTTCTCCACTGGCTCTGTTATATTCTCACCTCCTTCCTCCTGCTCCTCCTCTTCTCCACTGGCTCTGTTATATTCTCACCTCCTTCCTCCTGCTCCTCCTCTTCTCCACTGGCTCTGTTATATTCTCACCTCCTTCCTCCTGCTCCTCCTCTTCTCCACTGGCTCTGTTATATTCTCACCTCCTTCCTCCTGCTCCTCCTCTTCTCCACTGGCTCTGTTATATTCTCACCTCCTTCCTCCTGCTCCTCCTCTTCTCCACTGGCTCTGTTATATTCTCACCTCCTTCCTCCTGCTCCTCCTCTTCTCCACTGGCTCTGTTATATTCTCACCTCCTTCCTCCTGCTCCTCCTCTTCTCCACTGGCTCTGTTATATTCTCACCTCCTTCCTCCTGCTCCTCCTCTTCTCCACTGGCTCTGTTATATTCTCACCTCCTTCCTCCTGCTCCTCCTCTTCTCCACTGGCTCTGTTATATTCTCACCTCCTTCCTCCTGCTCCTCCTCTTCTCCACTGGCTCTGTTATATTCTCACCTCCTTCCTCCTGCTCCTCCTCTTCTCCACTGGCTCTGTTATATTCTCACCTCCTTCCTCCTGCTCCTCCTCTTCTCCACTGGCTCTGTTATATTCTCACCTCCTTCCTCCTGCTCCTCCTCTTCTCCACTGGCTCTGTTATATTCTCACCTCCTTCCTCCTGCTCCTCCTCTTCTCCACTGGCTCTGTTATATTCTCAGCTCCTTCCTCCTGCTCCTCCTCTTCTCCACTGGCTCTGTTATATTCTCACCTCCTTCCTCCTGCTCCTCCTCTTCTCCACTGGCTCTGTTATATTCTCACCTCCTTCCTCCTGCTCCTCCTCTTCTCCACTGGCTCTGTTATATTCTCACCTCCTTCCTCCTGCTCCTCCTCTTCTCCACTGGCTCTGTTATATTCTCACCTCCTTCCTCCTGCTCCTCCTCTTCTCCACTGGCTCTGTTATATTCTCACCTCCTTCCTCCTGCTCCTCCTCTTCTCCACTGGCTCTGTTATATTCTCACCTCCTTCCTCCTGCTCCTCCTCTTCTCCACTGGCTCTGTTATATTCTCACCTCCTTCCTCCTGCTCCTCCTCTTCTCCACTGGCTCTGTTATATTCTCACCTCCTTCCTCCTGCTCCTCCTCTTCTCCACTGGCTCTGTTATATTCTCACCTCCTTCCTCCTGCTCCTCCTCTTCTCCACTGGCTCTGTTATATTCTCACCTCCTTCCTCCTGCTCCTCCTCTTCTCCACTGGCTCTGTTATATTCTCACCTCCTTCCTCCTGCTCCTCCTCTTCTCCACTGGCTCTGTTATATTCTCACCTCCTTCCTCCTGCTCTCATACACACGCAACATCAGCAATACACTTTTTATTTCCCCTTTATTTAACCAGGTAGGCTAGTTGAGAACACCTTTATTTAACCAGGTAGGCTAGTTGAGAACACCTTTATTTAACCAGGTAGGCTAGTTGAGAACACCTTTATTTAACCAGGTAGGCTAGTTGAGAACACCTTTATTTAACCAGGTAGGCTAGTTGAGAACACCTTTATTTAACCAGGTAGGCTAGTTGAGAACACCTTTATTTAACCAGGTAGGCTAGTTGAGAACACCTTTATTTAACCAGGTAGGCTAGTTGAGAACACCTTTATTTAACCAGGTAGGCTAGTTGAGAACACCTTTATTTAACCAGGTAGGCTAGTTGAGAACACCTTTATTTAACCAGGTAGGCTAGTTGAGAACACCTTTATTTAACCAGGTAGGCTAGTTGAGAACACCTTTATTTAACCAGGTAGGCTAGTTGAGAACACCTTTATTTAACCAGGTAGGCTAGTTGAGAACACCTTTATTTAACCAGGTAGGCTAGTTGAGAACACCTTTATTTAACCAGGTAGGCTAGTTGAGAACACCTTTATTTAACCAGGTAGGCTAGTTGAGAACACCTTTATTTAACCAGGTAGGCTAGTTGAGAACACCTTTATTTAACCAGGTAGGCTAGTTGAGAACACCTTTATTTAACCAGGTAGGCTAGTTGAGAACACCTTTATTTAACCAGGTAGGCTAGTTGAGAACACCTTTATTTAACCAGGTAGGCTAGTTGAGAACACCTTTATTTAACCAGGTAGGCTAGTTGAGAACACCTTTATTTAACCAGGTAGGCTAGTTGAGAACACCTTTATTTAACCAGGTAGGCTAGTTGAGAACACCTTTATTTAACCAGGTAGGCTAGTTGAGAACACCTTTATTTAACCAGGTAGGCTAGTTGAGAACACCTTTATTTAACCAGGTAGGCTAGTTGAGAACACCTTTATTTAACCAGGTAGGCTAGTTGAGAACACCTTTATTTAACCAGGTAGGCTAGTTGAGAACACCTTTATTTAACCAGGTAGGCTAGTTGAGAACACCTTTATTTAACCATGTAGGCTAGTTGAGAACACCTTTATTTAACCAGGTAGGCTAGTTGAGAACACCTTTATTTAACCAGGTAGGCTAGTTGAGAACACCTGTATTTAACCAGGTAGGCTAGTTGAGAACACCTTTATTTAACCAGGTAGGCTAGTTGAGAACACCTGTATTTAACCAGGTAGGCTAGTTGAGAACACCTTTATTTAACCAGGTAGGCTAGTTGAGAACACCTTTATTTAACCAGGTAGGCTAGTTGAGAACACCTTTATTTAACCAGGTAGGCTAGTTGAGAACACCTTTATTTAACCAGGTAGGCTAGTTGAGAACACCTTTATTTAACCAGGTAGGCTAGTTGAGAACACCTTTATTTAACCAGGTAGGCTAGTTGAGAACACCTTTATTTAACCAGGTAGGCTAGTTGAGAACACCTTTATTTAACCAGGTAGGCTAGTTGAGAACACCTTTATTTAACCAGGTAGGCTAGTTGAGAACACCTTTATTTAACCAGGTAGGCTAGTTGAGAACACCTTTATTTAACCAGGTAGGCTAGTTGAGAACACCTTTATTTAACCAGGTAGGCTAGTTGAGAACACCTTTATTTAACCAGGTAGGCTAGTTGAGAACACCTTTATTTAACCAGGTAGGCTAGTTGAGAACACCTTTATTTAACCAGGTAGGCTAGTTGAGAACACCTTTATTTAACCAGGTAGGCTAGTTGAGAACACCTTTATTTAACCAGGTAGGCTAGTTGAGAACACCTTTATTTAACCAGGTAGGCTAGTTGAGAACACCTTTATTTAACCAGGTAGGCTAGTTGAGAACACCTTTATTTAACCAGGTAGGCTAGTTGAGAACACCTTTATTTAACCAGGTAGGCTAGTTGAGAACACCTTTATTTAACCAGGTAGGCTAGTTGAGAACACCTTTATTTAACCAGGTAGGCTAGTTGAGAACACCTTTATTTAACCAGGTAGGCTAGTTGAGAACACCTTTATTTAACCAGGTAGGCTAGTTGAGAACACCTTTATTTAACCAGGTAGGCTAGTTGAGAACACCTTTATTTAACCAGGTAGGCTAGTTGAGAACACCTTTATTTAACCAGGTAGGCTAGTTGAGAACACCTTTATTTAACCAGGTAGGCTAGTTGAGAACACCTTTATTTAACCAGGTAGGCTAGTTGAGAACACCTTTATTTAACCAGGTAGGCTAGTTGAGAACACCTTTATTTAACCAGGTAGGCTAGTTGAGAACACCTTTATTTAACCAGGTAGGCTAGTTGAGAACACCTTTATTTAACCAGGTAGGCTAGTTGAGAACACCTTTATTTAACCAGGTAGGCTAGTTGAGAACACCTTTATTTAACCAGGTAGGCTAGTTGAGAACACCTTTATTTAACCAGGTAGGCTAGTTGAGAACACCTTTATTTAACCAGGTAGGCTAGTTGAGAACACCTTTATTTAACCAGGTAGGCTAGTTGAGAACACCTTTATTTAACCAGGTAGGCTAGTTGAGAACACCTTTATTTAACCAGGTAGGCTAGTTGAGAACACCTTTATTTAACCAGGTAGGCTAGTTGAGAACACCTTTATTTAACCAGGTAGGCTAGTTGAGAACACCTTTATTTAACCAGGTAGGCTAGTTGAGAACACCTTTATTTAACCAGGTAGGCTAGTTGAGAACACCTTTATTTAACCAGGTAGGCTAGTTGAGAACACCTTTATTTAACCAGGTAGGCTAGTTGATAACACCTTTATTTAACCAGGTAGGCTAGTTGAGAACACCTTTATTTAACCAGGTAGGCTAGTTGAGAACACCTTTATTTAACCAGGTAGGCTAGTTGAGAACACCTGTATTTAACCAGGTAGGCTAGTTGAGAACACCTTTATTTAACCAGGTAGGCTAGTTGAGAACACCTTTATTTAACCAGGTAGGCTAGTTGAGAACACCTTTATTTAACCAGGTAGGCTAGTTGAGAACACCTTTATTTAACCAGGTAGGCTAGTTGAGAACACCTGTATTTAACCAGGTAGGCTAGTTGAGAACACCTTTATTTAACCAGGTAGGCTAGTTGAGAACACCTGTATTTAACCAGGTAGGCTAGTTGAGAACACCTTTATTTAACCAGGTAGGCTAGTTGAGAACACCTTTATTTAACCAGGTAGGCTAGTTGAGAACACCTTTATTTAACCAGGTAGGCTAGTTGAGAACACCTTTATTTAACCAGGTAGGCTAGTTGAGAACACCTTTATTTAACCAGGTAGGCTAGTTGAGAACACCTTTATTTAACCAGGTAGGCTAGTTGAGAACACCTTTATTTAACCAGGTAGGCTAGTTGAGAACACCTTTATTTAACCAGGTAGGCTAGTTGAGAACACCTTTATTTAACCAGGTAGGCTAGTTGAGAACACCTTTATTTAACCAGGTAGGCTAGTTGAGAACACCTTTATTTAACCAGGTAGGCTAGTTGAGAACACCTTTATTTAACCAGGTAGGCTAGTTGAGAACACCTTTATTTAACCAGGTAGGCTAGTTGAGAACACCTTTATTTAACCAGGTAGGCTAGTTGAGAACACCTTTATTTAACCAGGTAGGCTAGTTGAGAACACCTTTATTTAACCAGGTAGGCTAGTTGAGAACACCTTTATTTAACCAGGTAGGCTAGTTGAGAACACCTTTATTTAACCAGGTAGGCTAGTTGAGAACACCTTTATTTAACCAGGTAGGCTAGTTGAGAACACCTTTATTTAACCAGGTAGGCTAGTTGAGAACACCTTTATTTAACCAGGTAGGCTAGTTGAGAACACCTTTATTTAACCAGGTAGGCTAGTTGAGAACACCTTTATTTAACCAGGTAGGCTAGTTGAGAACACCTTTATTTAACCAGGTAGGCTAGTTGAGAACACCTTTATTTAACCAGGTAGGCTAGTTGAGAACACCTTTATTTAACCAGGTAGGCTAGTTGAGAACACCTTTATTTAACCAGGTAGGCTAGTTGAGAACACCTTTATTTAACCAGGTAGGCTAGTTGAGAACACCTTTATTTAACCAGGTAGGCTAGTTGAGAACACCTTTATTTAACCAGGTAGGCTAGTTGAGAACACCTTTATTTAACCAGGTAGGCTAGTTGAGAACACCTTTATTTAACCAGGTAGGCTAGTTGAGAACACCTTTATTTAACCAGGTAGGCTAGTTGAGAACACCTTTATTTAACCAGGTAGGCTAGTTGAGAACACCTTTATTTAACCAGGTAGGCTAGTTGAGAACACCTTTATTTAACCAGGTAGGCTAGTTGAGAACACCTTTATTTAACCAGGTAGGCTAGTTGAGAACACCTTTATTTAACCAGGTAGGCTAGTTGAGAACACCTTTATTTAACCAGGTAGGCTAGTTGAGAACACCTTTATTTAACCAGGTAGGCTAGTTGAGAACACCTTTATTTAACCAGGTAGGCTAGTTGAGAACACCTTTATTTAACCAGGTAGGCTAGTTGAGAACACCTTTATTTAACCAGGTAGGCTAGTTGAGAACACCTTTATTTAACCAGGTAGGCTAGTTGTAGGCTAGTTGAGAACACCTTTATTTAACCAGGTAGGCTAGTTGAGAACAAGTTCTCATTTACAACTGTGACCTGGCCAAGATATAGCAAAGCAGTGCGACACAAACAGCAACACAGAGTTACACATGGAATAAACAAACATACAGTCAATAACACAATAGGAAAAAAAGTATATGTACAGTGTGTGCAAATGAGGTAGGATAAGGACAGACAGATATGTGTACTTACAAAACAAAGTATGCCTGTGAGCATCTACATCGAACATGTGAACGTAAAATGTTTTGTCCTGTAAATGTGTCTATTGATGATGGTGTACAGATCTGTAGAACGTTAATAGGGAGAGAAAACAATCTACGTTATTATACATTTTTGACCACAAGATGCACTATGGGCCTGATTCAGACTCAGGAAATGTATGCCTTTCCTACGTACTTCTCAGTAGTTGGTATTCAGACTTACCTAATGCAGGCGCTGGTGCTTCATTTGTAAATTGGGAGGTGCCGGAACAAAAAATGAGCTTGAGACGGTGTTGACCCAGGGGGGCTCTGAGGTACCGAAACGCATAAAACAAAAATCACCTTTATAATAAAGCATTGCATGCGTTATCAACACGTTTGCATACTGGTATAGAGCAGCAGAGTAGAGGCACTTGCAGAAATTGCAAAGGATTTTTTTGTTGTTTTGCTTTTATAAACTAATTTCATGCAATACTACATAATTTCAGATTATTGGAGACTTCTAGTAGAATATTTTTAATACCTCACAAATGATTGAAATGACAGGCTACTTGATACTGACAAACTGAGAAACTGAGATCAATAAAAACGACCTTGTCTTGAATCCATCAATTGCCTGAGCCTAGTTGTACGGAGACACACATATTGTACAATATGAAGAGGAAATGATAGTCCTAAAAAAGCTTTCCAGTTTCACTGACTCACCCAATGATGCACAGCTCACTCACCAGCGATGGCCAATGCGCTCTTGCCAAAAGCTTATCTCTCTTGTTTTTCTTTGTAAAACAATGATGTTCGCTGCATATGTCTATTTGGAAGTTGATCACTCGGTAGCCTACAGACAGATTAGATTCTTCTCTTTTCAGCAGGAGCCATTTGCTTTCCAATCTGTGTTTTCCCACGATTGTATTTGAAATATTGCAAAAGGCCTGTTTTAGCTGCATGCTATTCACTGACAGATTTGCCACTCGTTCCCAACTGTAAGCATCCCTTGCTACACACAATCCACAGCTAGGCTATTTTTAAGCTATTGATCCTCTATGACTAAATATAGGCTCACTCCAGGTGTAGAATTCAGAATGATTTAATTTATTTCTGAACAGACAGCAGTAATTCTATAACTTTGGCAAATGTATATCAATTTATCAGGGGTGTGGCACCTCCAGTACACTTCCCGCGGCTATGATTCTATAAGGAAATAAATGATGAAGTGCAACACTGTAGAGATGAGAGTTGAAGGCTCATGTCTATCAGCGCAGAGAGGGAGAGAGATCATAGAAAGTGAATAAAATTTTACAGTAGTTCTGTGAGAGACACAGGCACGCTTCTTTCTCTCACCACAGCAATGGCCACACGTTGGTCTATATAGGCTACAATATTGCACAAACCATATACCCGGGCTGGCTCCACGAGAATCAATTCTTAGAATATCAGGCATGTTTTCACATTAGGCTTTGTTTAGGGTGCAGGAGAATTAAAGAGGAGTCAAAGTTCTCTGATTGCAATGTAAAAATTATAATAAAAGCGAACAGTGAACATTATTTTTCATGCTGGATCCTGGCAAATGGGTGTCCGGAATGAAACGGTCCAAAACTGAGAGATGCCGGATCCTGTTCTGGCAGGATCCGTCCCAAATTATGCACTGGCCGGCATGTAATGTGCTCTACAGGTGTGGTAACCTTGCGCACACTGAAAAATGTACTTCAACAGCTGGAAACCCTCCCACTTGCTGGCTAAAAGATTTTCTTGTGGATTTGTCATTCAATAGGGTTTTCAGTAAATGGATCTTATTATTAAGCTCTCCCTTTAAATATGGTGTACCTTTAATTAGAATTGTGTCTACAGTCTCAGTAGAATACATTGAGAGAACGGGTTCAGAATATAGCGATCAATGAAAGAACGTTATCTAAATATATGCATATTCGTCTCCGTTTCAGCACCAATTGGTAGATTTAATAAATACTCTGATCTTGTAGTTTATTTAGGCACATTTCTGGGGTTAGGAAACTATATATGAATCATAAAAAACAGGTTTGGAGAGCCTTTGCACACTAAATATATTGATGAATTTCAATCCATGAAATATTGGAAGGGGAAAAAGTGCTATAAATATACCCTAATCCTCATTTATCATGGAACTGTATGACATGTGGCAGGCTCCAGGTTTAAACTGCTACATGTGGTCTGAGTCCCATAATGATTCAAATAGACTACGTGTCCTAAATTACTACACAACGTTGGTCTAATAAATATTGGTCTAATATGATCCACTAATGCTAGCGAACTTCAGGAACACCTACACTGACTTGACAGAGGAAAGAAAGGTCAACAGAATGGAATTATGCAAAATGTAGGCTACAAATTGAAAGTAAACTAACACTAAAGTCATAACACAATGGTGATAGGCCTGATCACTGACAACGATGAGACAGCCTATAGGGAGGAGCTCAGAGTCCTGGCAGTGTGGTGCCAGGACAACAACCTCTCCCTAAACGTGATCAAGACAAAGGAGCTGATTGTGGACTACAGGAAAAGGAGAGCCAAGCACTCCCCCATTTTCATCGACCGGTCTGTAGTGGAGCAGGTCGAGAGCGTCAAGTTCCTTGTTGTCCACATCACCAACAAACTATCATGGTCCAAACACACCAAGACATTCGTGAAGAGGACATGACAACCCCTGTTCCCTTCAGGAGACAGAAAATATTTGGCATGGGTCCTCAGAAGTTTGGCCGGGGTAGACCGTCATTGTAAATAAGAATTTGTTCTTAACTGACTTGCCTAGTTAAATAAAAGTTAAATAATATACTGTATATTTTTTTTAAATAGTGCCTGTAAACACACAGTCCAGTTTAAAGTAAAAGATGGCAGGCCCGTGTGGCAAAGGGCTTATTTGCATATAGGGCTATTGTAGCTCTGATTGGCTATGGCAATTTTATTTACTGCAGTGTCTATTAATTGTCCAACTGCACGTCCTCATTCCCACTCTATATTGCTATAAAATTTTCACCAATGCCTTACTCTGTCATTCCGAAAAATTCTATGAATTTATGAAAACATGAAAAGGACAATATCTAAGTGCTCACTTGTATTTAAAAAAGGCGTCATATTCTTCCTGTGGGTGTATGTGAACAGATTTTAATAATATTTAATGTGCTAAAACGCTGTCAGTTCCACTTTAAGTGCAAGGTCAAAATACGCATAGCGAGAAGTGCATAAAAAGGGAATTACGTTCCATTTACGCTACCTTGGGTCAGAATTACCCCCCATATGGAACAGTTTTCCTATACGGTGGCCGTATTAGGCCTCAGATTGAGGCTGTCCTAATATGGACATCCTATTTCACTGTAGAAGCTTCACATCAAACTTAAACAATTAAGGTCAATACCTGAGTTATAGACCATGTTTTCAGGAAGTTTATAGAAAAGATAGTGACAAATGATGACGATCATGAGCTAGCGTAACTACGTATGAGCTAGCGTAACTACGTATGAGCTAGCGTAACTACGTATGAGCTAGCATAATTACCAAGAGCTGACGTAATTACAAACCCTCCAGAATTGTTGAGATTTTTGACAGCGCTGTACCTATATCATGAGCGTTAGAATTAGCAAAGTCTAGCGCTGTTCCTATATCCTGAGTGTTAGCCTTAGGAAAGCCTAGCGCTGTCCCTATATCATGAACATTAGCCTTAGGAAAGCCTAGCGCTGTTCCTATATCATGAGCGTTAGCCTTAGGAAAGCCTAGCGCTGTATCTATATCATGAGCGTTAGCCTTAGCATGCATTTACATGATCACTGTGATTGATGGTCATAGGATCCGTCTGTTCATATTTCTTGGCTGCACAGCGCTGCTGCCCATAGTTTAAATGCTCTCATTGGGCTTGTGAGATCCAGCCGCTGCATTAAGTCCCAGCTAGATGGATGGGGAGTATACTCTGAATATAAAACCCATAACAGTATAGATTCAGCCTCGTTTCCCCAGATTGATTTTTGTGCTTTTAGAGGCTTGAGCCCTGTCTATGTCTGCACTAATAACAGTTTCCTCCAATATTTAGGAGAAATCCATGAGGCTTAAAAGCCTGCAATGCTTCTAATATGATCCTGAAAGCAATACGTATGTAGACCTCATCATCCCACTCTAATGGGTCCATACACTTTGCATCTAGATTGGTGCTTTAATATGTTTGCTTTGGAGAAAAAAAAACAGTTTCTGTTGGATTTTGTTGGATTCTATTAGATTGCATCCAGGCTTTGAATAGTTTGTGTATAGGCTGCCTCTAGTATGCCTCTATACAATTACGTTCTTCCCAAAACGTAATTGTCTCTTAACTATTCTTATCATTACTTGTTATTATTTCTCTAGTCCATGTCCATGAAATTAGACGTAACTTTACGCTGGGAGGAGTTCATAAAAATCAGATTTTTGGGGGGGGGTGCTTGAAAATGTTGAAAACGAGTGGAGTTGAGTAGTGCTCAATGTCTCTGATAGTGCTGTATAATTGACTTTTCTCCGGCTACTGCACCTACAGGCACTTTCCTGCTGTCTTCCTCTTTCCCATCTAAAGTTTTCCCATTATAAAACCTGAGTAGTTGAAATCCACTTGACCTCCGTCTGCCTCACCTCAAGTATTTTCCTCTCTCGTCCATTTCTCTGTGTTTGATTTAAGGAGCTTTTGTTGCTTTGCTCTCAGACAGATGCCATTTTTCATCGACCGAGTGTACTAGACAACAAGCACTGTATTAGCATAGAAAACATTCCTTTACTCTGTGCCTATTTCACTTGTGTTTCCTATGAGTCTTGGTTGGAGTTTATTTCAGATGATTCAGATTGAATGAAACACATTTTAAAGACAACTGTACATGTCCAACGCTGCATCATGGCATTGCTTGGTAGTGGTTTGGTACAGTAGTACCACACAAAGTAGAAACACAGTTAAACCTGTATACCGACTTTCAACACAGCGAAATGCAAAAAGGTTCAGTTAAATGCAAGTGGGTTCGTTAAGTGGGTTAAGGTTAGAATTACCAGTGTGATAGGGTTAGTCTTACCAGTGGGTTAGGGTTAGTCTTACCAGTGGGTTAGGGTTAGTCTCATCAGTGGGTTAGGGTTAGTTTTACTAGTGGGTTAGGGTTAGTCTTATCAGTGGGTTAGGGTTAGTCTTACTAGTGGGTTAGGGTTAGTTTTACAAGTGGGTTAGGGTTAGTCTTACCAGTGGGTTAGGGTTAGTCTTACTAGTGGGTTAGGGTTAGTCTTACCAGTGGGTTAGGGTTAGTATCATCAGTGGGTTAGGGTTAGTCTTACCAGTGGGTTAGGGTTAGTCTTACCAGTGGGTTAGGGCTAGTCTTACTAGTGGGTTAGGGTTAGTCTTACTAGTGGGTTAGGGTTAGTCTTACTAGTGGGTTAGGGTTAGTTTTACCAGTGGGTTAGGGTTAGTCTTACTAGTGGGTTAGGGTTAGTTTTATCAGTGGGTTAGGGTTAGTTTTACTAGTGGGTTAGGGTTAGTCTTACCAGTGGGTTAGGGTTAGTCTTACCAGTGGGTTAGGGTTAGTCTTACCAGTGGGTTAGGGTTAGTCTTACTAGTGGGTTAGGGTTAGTCTTACTAGTGGGTTAGGGTTAGTTTTATCAGTGGGTTAGGGTTAGTCTTACCAGTGGGTTAGGGTTAGTTTTACTAGTGGGTTAGGGTTAGTTTTATCAGTGGGTTAGGGTTAGTTTTACCAGTGGGTTAGGGTTAGTTTTATCAGTGGGTTAGGGTTAGTCTTATCAGTGGGTTAGGGTTAGTTTTACCAGTGGGTTAGGGTTAGTCTTACCAGTGGGTTAGGGTTAGTTTTATCAGTGGGTTAGGGTTAGTTTTACTAGTGGGTTAGGGTTAGTTTTATCAGTGGGTTAGGGTTAGTCTTATCAGTGGGTTAGGGTTAGTCTTACCAGTGGGTTAGGGTTAGTTTTATCAGTGGGTTAGGGTTAGTCTTACCAGTGGGTTAGGGTTAGTTTTACCAGTGGGTTAGGGTTAGTTTTATCAGTGGGTTAGGGTTAGTCTTATCAGTGGGTTAGGGTTAGTTTTACCAGTGGGTTAGGGTTAGTCTTACCAGTGGGTTAGGGTTAGTTTTATCAGTGGGTTAGGGTTAGTTTTACTAGTGGGTTAGGGTTAGTTTTATCAGTGGGTTAGGGTTAGTCTTATCAGTGGGTTAGGGTTAGTCTTACCAGTGGGTTAGGGTTAGTTTTATCAGTGGGTTAGGGTTAGTCTTACCAGTGGGTTAGGGTTAGTCTTACCAGTGGGTTAGGGTTAGTCTTATCAGTGGGTTAGGGTTAGTCTTACCAGTGGGTTAGGGTTAGTCTTACTAGTGGGATAGGGTTAGTCTTACCAGTGGGTTAGGGTTAGTTTTATCAGTGGGTTAGGGTTAGTTTTATCAGTGGGTTAGGGTTAGTCTTACTAGTGGGATAGGGTTAGTCTTACCAGTGGATTAGGGTTAGTCTTACTAGTGGGATAGGGTTAGTCTTACCAGTGGGTTAGGGTTAGTTTTACTAGTGGGTTAGGGTTAGTCTTACTAGTGGGTTAGGGTTAGTCTTACTAGTGGGTTAGGGCTAGTCTTATCAGTGGATTAGGGTTAGTTTTATCAGTGGGTTAGAGTTAGTTTTACCAGTGGGTTAGGGTTAGTCTTACCAGTGGGTTAGGGTTAGTCTTATCAGTGGGTTAGGGTTAGTTTTACTAGTGGGTTAGGGTTGGTCTTATCAGTGCGTTAGGGTTAGTCTTACCAGTGGGTTAGGGTTAGTCTTACCAGTGGGTTAGGGTTAGTCTTACCAGTGGGTTAGGGTTAGTCTTACCAGTGCGTTAGGGTTAGTCTTACCAGTGCGTTAGGGTTAGTCTTACCAGTGGGTTAGGGTTAGTATCATCAGTGGGTTAGGGTTAGTTTTACCAGTGGGTTAGGGTTAGTTTTACTAGTGGGTTAGGGTTAGTCTTACTAGTGGGTAAGGGTTAGTCTTATCAGTGGGTTAGGGTTAGTCTTACTAGTGGGTTAGGGTTAGTCTTACCAGTGGGTTAGGGTTAGTCTTACCAGTGGGTTAGGGTTAGTCTTACTAGTGGGTTAGGGTTAGTTTTACTAGTGGGTTAGGGTTAGTTTTATCAGTGGGTTAGGGTTAGTCTTACTAGTGGGTTAGGGTTAGTCTTACTAGTGGGTTAGGGTTAGTATCATCAGTGGGTTAGGGTTAGTCTTACCAGTGGGTTAGGGTTAGTTTTACCAGTGGGTTAGGGTTAGTCTTACCAGTGGGTTAGGGTTAGTATCATCAGTGGGTTAGGGTTAGTCTTACCAGTGGGTTAGGGTTAGTCTCATCAGTGGGTTAGGGTTAGTTTTACTAGTGGGTTAGGGTTAGTCTCATCAGTGGGTTAGGGTTAGTTTTACCAGTGGGTTAGGGTTAGTTTTACTAGTTGGTTAGGGTTAGTCTTACTAGTGGGTAAGGGTTAGTCTTATCAGTGGGTTAGGGTTAGTCTTACTAGTGGGATAGGGTTAGTCTTACCAGTGGGTTAGGGTTAGTCTTACCAGTGGGTTAGGGTTAGTCTTACTAGTGGGTTAGGGTTAGTCTTACCAGTGGGTTAGGGTTAGTCTTACCAGTGGGTTCGGGTTAGTCTTACCAGTGGGTTAGGGTTAGTTTTACTAGTGGGTTAGGGTTGGTCTTACTAGTGGGTTAGGGTTAGTCTTATCAGTTGGTTAGGGTTAGTTTTACTAGTGGGTTAGGGTTAGTTTTACCAGTGGGTTAGGGTTAGTTTTACTAGTGGGTTAGGGTTAGTCTCATCAGTGGGTTAGGGTTAGTCTTACTAGTGGGTTAGGGTTAGTTTTACTAGTGGGTTAGGGTTAGTCTTACCAGTGGGTAAGGGTTAGTTTTACTAGTGGGTTAGGGTTAGTTTTACTAGTGGGTTAGGGTTAGTCTTATCAGTGGGTTTGGGTTAGTTTTACTAGTGGGTTAGGGTTAGTCTTACCAGTGGGTAAGGGTTAGTTTTACTAGTGGGTTAGGGTTAGTTTTACTAGTGGGTTAGGGTTAGTTTTACCAGTGGGTTAGGGTTAGTCTTACCAGTGGGTAAGGGTTAGTTTTACTAGTGGGTTAGGGTTAGTTTTACTAGTGGGTTAGGGTTAGTTTTACCAGTGGGTTAGGGTTAGTCTTACCAGTGGGTTAGGGTTAGTCTTACTAGTGTGATAGGGTTAGTCTTATCAGTGGGTTAGGGTTAGTCTTATCAGTGGGTTAGGGTTAGTTTTACTAGTGGGTTAGGGTTAATTTTATCAGTGGGTTTGGGTTAGTTTTACTAGTGGGTTAGGGTTAGTCTTACCAGTGGGTAAGGGTTAGTTTTACTAGTGGGTTAGGGTTAGTCTTACTAGTGGGTTAGGGTTAGTTTTACCAGTGGGTTAGGGTTAGTCTTATCAGTGTGTTAGGGTTAGTTTTACTAGTGGGTTAGGGTTAGTCTTACTAGTGGGTTAGGGTTAGTCTTACTAGTGGGTTAGGGTTAGTTTTACTAGTGGGTTAGGGTTAGTCTTACCAGTGGGTATGGGTTAGTTTTACTAGTGGGTTAGGGTTAGTTTTACCAGTGGGTTAGGGTTAGTCTTATCAGTGTGTTAGGGTTAGTTTTACCAGTGGGTTAGGGTTAGTCTTACTAGTGGGTTAGGGTTAGTCTTACTAGTGATTTAGGGTTAGTCTTACTAGTGGGTTAGGGTTAGTCTTATCAGTGGGTTAGGGTTCGTTTTACTAGTGGGTTAGGGTTAGTCTTATCAGTGGGTTAGGGTTAGTTTTACTAGTGGGTTAGGGTTAGTCTTATCAGTGGGTTAGGGTTAGTTTTACTAGTGGGTTAGGGTTAGTCTTACTAGTGGGTTAGGGTTAGTCTTATCAGTGGGTTAGGGTTAGTCTTACTAGAGGGTTAGGGTTAGTCTTACCAGTGGGTTAGGGTTAGTTTTACTATTGGGTTAGGGTTAGTTTTACCAGTGGATTAGGGTTAGTTTTATCAGTGGGTTTGGGTTAGTTTTACTAGTGGGTTAGGGTTAGTCTTACCAGTGGGTAAGGGTTAGTTTTACTAGTGGGTTAGGGTTAGTTTTACTAGTGGGTTAGGGTTAGTCTTATCAGTGGGTTTGGGTTCGTTTTACTAGTGGGTTAGGGTTAGTCTTATCAGTGGGTTAGGGTTAGTTTTACTAGTGGGTTAGGGTTAGTCTTATCAGTGGGTTAGGGTTAGTTTTACTAGTGGGTTAGGGTTAGTCTTACTAGTGGGTTAGGGTTAGTCTTACCAGTGGGTAAGGGTTAGTTTTACTAGTGGGTTAGGGTTAGTTTTACTAGTGGGTTAGGGTTAGTTTTACTAGTGGGTTAGGGATAGTTTTACCAGTGGGTTAGGGTTAGTCTTACCAGTGGGTTAGGGTTAGTCTTACCAGTGGGTTAGGGTTAGTCTTATCAGTGGGTTAGGGTTAGTCTTATCAGTGGGTTAGGGTTAGTTTTACTAGTGGGTTAGGGTTAGTCTTATCAGTGGGTTTGGGTTAGTTTTACTAGTGGGTTAGGGTTAGTCTTACCAGTGGGTAAGGGTTAGTTTTACTAGTGGGTTAGGGTTAGTCTTACTAGTGGGTTAGGGTTAGTTTTACCAGTGGGTTAGGGTTAGTCTTATCAGTGTGTTAGGGTTAGTTTTACTAGTGGGTTAGGGTTAGTTTTACCAGTGGGTAAGGGTTAGTCTTACCAGTGGGTTAGGGTTAGTCTTGTTAGGGTTTGTTTTACTAGTGGGTTAGGGTTAGTCTTACCAGTGGGTAAGGGTTAGTTTTACCAGTGGGTTAGGGTTAGTTTTACTATTGGGTTAGGGTTAGTTTTACCAGTGGGTTAGGGTTAGTTTTACTATTGGGTTAGGGTTAGTTTTACCAGTGGGTTAGGGTTAGTTTTACTATTGGGTTAGGGTTAGTTTTACCAGTGGGTTAGGGTTAGTTTTACTATTGGGTTAGGGTTAGTTTTACCAGTGGGTTAGGGTTAGTTTTACTATTGGGTTAGGGTTAGTTTTACCAGTGGGTTAGGGTTAGTTTTACTATTGGGTTAGGGTTAGTTTTACTAGTGGGTTAGGGTTAGTTTTACTATTGGGTTAGGGTTAGTTTTACTATTGGGTTCGGGTTAGTCTTACCAGTGGGTTAGGGTTAGTCTTACCAGTGGGTTAGGGTTAGTTTTACTAGTGGGTTAGGGTTAGTTTTACTATTGGGTTCGGGTTAGTCTTACCAGTGGATTAGGGTTAGTTTTACTAGTGGGTTAGGGTTAGTTTTACTAGTGGGTTAGGGTTAGTCTTACCAGTGGATTAGGGTTAGTTTTACTAGTGGGTTCGGGTTAGTCTTACCAGTGGGTTAGGGTTAGTCTTACCAGTGGGTTAGGGTTAGTTTTACCAGTGGGTTAGGGTTAGTCTTACCAGTGGGTTAGGGTTAGTTTTACTAGTGGGTTAGGGTTAGTTTTACTAGTGGGTTAGGGTTAGTCTTACCAGTGGATTAGGGTTAGTTTTACTAGTGGGTTCGGGTTAGTCTTACCAGTGGGTTAGGGTTAGTCTTACCAGTGGGTTAGGGTTAGTCTTATCAGTGCGTTAGGGTTAGTCTTACCAGTGGGTTAGGGTTAGTTTTACCAGTGGGTTAGGGTTAGTCTTACCAGTGGGTTAGGGTTAGTCTTATCAGTGGGTTAGGGTTGGTCTTATCAGTGTGTTAGGGTTAGTCTTACCAGTGGGTTAGGGTTAGTTTTACCAGTGGGTTAGGGTTAGTCTTATCAGTGGGTTAGGGTTAGTCTCATCAGTGGGTTAGGGTTAGTCTTACCAGTGGGTTTGGGTTAGTCTTACCAGTGGGTTAGGGTTAGTCTTACTAGTGGGTTAGGGTTAGTTTTACTAGTGGGTTAGGGTTAGTCTTACCAGTGGGTTAGGGTTAGTCTTACTAGTGGTTTAGGGTTTGTCTTACTAGTGGGTTAGGGTTAGTCTTACCAGTGGGTTAGGGTTAGTCTTACTAGTGGTTTAGGGTTTGTCTTACTAGTGGGTTAGGGTTAGTCTTATCAGTGGGTTAGGGTTAGTTTTACTAGTGGGTTAGGGTTAGTCTTACCAGTGGGTTAGGGTTAGTCTTACTAGTGGTTTAGGGTTTGTCTTACTAGTGGGTTAGGGTTAGTCTTATCAGTGGGTTAGGGTTAGTCTTACCAGTGGGTTAGGGTTAGTTTTACCAGTGGGTTAGGGTTAGAATTACCAGTGGGTTAGGGTTAGTCTTATCAGTGGGTTAGGGTTAGAATTATCAGTGGGTTCGGGTTAGTCTTACCAGTGGGTTCGGGTTAGTCTTACCAGTGGGTTAGGGTTAGAATTATCAGTGGGTTAGGGTTAGTTTTACTAGTGGGTTAGGGTTAGTCTTACTAGTGGGTTAGGGTTAGTCTTATCAGTGGGTTAGGGTTAGAATTATCAGTGGGTTAGGGCAGGTTTTACTAGTGGGTTAGGGTTAGTCTTACTAGTGGGTTAGGGTTAGTCTTATCAGTGGGTTAGGGTTAGAATTATCAGTGGGTTAGGGTTAGTTTTACTAGTGGGTAAGGGTTAGTTTTACTAGTGGGTTCGGGTTAGTCTTACCAGTGGGTTAGGGTTAGTTTTACAAGTGGGTTAGGGTTGGTCTTATCAGTGGGTTAGGGTTAGTTTTACTAGTGGGTTAGGGTTGGTCTTACCAGTGGGTTAGGGTTAGTTTTACTAGTGGGTTAGGGTTGGGCTTATCAGTGGGTTAGGGTTAGTTTTACCAGTGGGTTAGGGTTAGTTTTACTATTGGGTTAGGGTTAGTTTTACCAGTGGGTTAGGGTTAGTTTTACTATTGGGTTAGGGTTAGTTTTACTAGTGGGTTAGGGTTAGTTTTACCAGTGGGTTAGGGTTAGTTTTACTAGTAGGTTAGGGTTAGTGTTTTTTTTTTTTAATTCAACCTTAATTTAACTAGGCAAGTCAGTTAAGAACAGATTCTTATTTACAATGACGGCCTACAAAAAGGCAAAAGGCCTCCTGCGGGGACGGGGGCTGGGATTAAAAATAAAAACATAAATACAATATAAATATAGGACAAAACACACATCACAACAGGAGAGACAGCGCTACATAAGAGAACTAAGACAACAACATAACAAGGCAGCAACACATGACAACACCGCATGGTAGCAACACAACATAACAGCAACATGGTAGCCACACAACATGGTAGCAGCACAAAACATGGTACACACATTATTGGGCACAGACAACAGCACAAAGGGCAAGAAGGTAGAGACAACAATACATCACGCAAAGCAGCCACAACTGTCAGTAAGAGTGTCCATGTTACAAGAGTGAATTTACAGTACATGAAGGATGATATTTCTCATGTACACAACATTGAGTCCTAATACCAAGAACTGCAGATTTAGTGAAGAAATGTTGTTAGGGAATGGTGCCCTGTGAAAGGAAGGTATTTTGTAGTGGTCAGAAGACTTTAATAGAATAGGTTTGTCTTTTGGGAGCCTATCTATAAAATAAAGGTTCCTTAGCCTAGACACTTTGACTGCAAAGAAGAGCTATACTTTCTACTGTACATTGACAGTTTTTCATAGTTACACCATATGTACGGTAGATAAATTGGCTACCAAAGTATACACTGCTTCCCTTGTGGTGAGCTGACTAGTGGACACAGAGGTTTAGGAGTGGTTGTGCTAGTTTTAGCTAGCTACTCTATAGACTGTCTCAGCGCTGACAACACTTTTGCCACTGAGGAAAGTAGCGTATAAAGGTCTCTATTTCTCATTGGTTTATGTCCTGTATTTTCCCTCTCTGACTTCAATCCCTCTATTTCTCATTGGTTTATGTTCTGTATTTTCCCTCTCTGACTTCAGCAACTCTATTTCTCATTGGTTTATGTCCTGTATTTTCCCTCTCTGACTTCAGTCCCTCTATTTCTCATTGGTTTATGTCCTGTATTTTCCCTCTCTGACTTCAGTCCCTCTATTTCTAATGGTTTATATGCTGTATTTTCCCTCTCTGACTTCAGTCCCTCTATTTCTCATTGGTTTATATCCTGTATTTTCCCTCTCTGACTTCAGTCCTTCTATTTCTCATTGGTTTATGTCCTGTATTTTCCCTCTCTGACTTCAGTCCCTCTATTTCTCATTGTTTTATGTCCTGTATTTTCCCTCTCTGACTTCAGTCCCTCTATTTCTCATTGGTTTATATCCTGTATTTTCCCTCTCTGACTTCAGTCCCTCTATTTCTCATTGGTTTATGTCTAGTTGTTATAAACTCCTTTCCCCTTTTTTATTTAAATGTTACGGTGTCCATATTAGTCCTGCTGAGATTGAGGCTGTCCTACTATGGACACCTTACACTGTCTTTCATCTTCTTCTCGTGTTGTTTTTTTAGAATAGGCAACCTGTTATTATACTTGTTTTCCGCATCAAGTTCAATATCATCATCATTGTCTGTCTACAGTGTGATTGTATTGTGATGTGTGCATGTGATCACTTCATAACATCCTGTACAGTCAAGTCAATGTACCGTGTGTCCGTAAGGTCTGTGTGTATAACATCAGATCAAAATCAAATCAAATGTAATTTGTCACATGCGCTGAATACAACAGTGAAATGCTTACTTACAAGCCCTAACCACCAATGCAGTTAAAAAAAATACAAATACCGAAAAATATACGAATAAGAAATAAAAGTGACACATAAGCAGAGTAGTGTCAAGATGACACAACGTCCCACAGCTATAAGCCTCAATCTCAAATCAATGGAAAAGCACCATCAAAATGTATTATTTTTTATTACTATCCCCAATTTCGTGGTATCCAATTGGTAGTTACAGTCTTGTCTCTTCGCGTCAACTTCCGTACGGACTCGGGAGAGGCGAAGGTCGAAATTCGTGCATCCTCCGAAACACAACCCGGCCAAGCCTCACTGCTTCTTACCACAATGCCCGCTTAACCTGGAAGCCAGCCGCACCAATGTGTCGGAGGAAACACTGTACACCTGGGGACCGTGTCAGCGTGCATTGCGCCCGGCCCGCCACAGGAGTCGCTAGTGCGCAATGGGACAAGAACAAACTTTGATTTGAAAGTGTATTGTCACATTAAGGGTTGGGAACAGAATAGAAAGAGGAGTGGGAGGCCCGGGTGCACAACTGAGCAAGAGTGCCTAGTTTGAGAAACAGATGCCCCACAAGTCTTCAACTGGCAGCTTCATTAAATAGTACCCGCAAAACACCTGTCTCAATGTCAACAGTTAAGAGGCGACTCCGGGATGCTGGCCTTCTAGGCAGAGTTTCTCTGTCCAGTGTCTGTGTTCTTTTGTCCATCTTAATCTTTTATTTGTATTGGCCAGTCTGAGATATGGCTTTTTCTTTGCAACTCTGCCTAGATGGCTAGCATCCCGGTGTCGCCTCTTCACTGTTGACGTTGAGACTGGTGTTTGCGGGTACTATTTAATGAAGTTGCCAGTTTAGGACTTTAAGAGGCGTCTGTTTCTCAAACTAGACACTAATGTACTTGTCCTCTTGCTCAGTTGTGCACCGGGGCCTCCCACTCCTCTTTCTATTCTGGTTAGAGCCAGTTCGCGCTGTTCTGTGAAGGGAGTAGTACACAGCGTTGTACAAGATCTTCAGTTTCTTGGCAATTTCTCGCATGGAATAGCCGTCATTCCTCAGAACAAGAATAGACTGACAAGTTTCAGAAGAAAGTTATTATTTTCATGCCGTTTTGAGCCTGTAATCGAACCCACAAATGCTGGTGCTCCAGATACTCAACTAGTCTAAAGAAGGCCAGTTTTATTGCTTCTTTAATCAGAACAACAGTTTTCAGCTGTGCTAACCCTTTTGCAATTATGTTTTCTAATGATTAATTAGCCTTTTGAAATTATAAACTTGGATTAGCTAACGTGCCATTGGAACACAGGAGTGATGGTTGCTGATAATGGGCCTCTGTAAGCCTATGTAGCTATTCCATAAAGCCTATGTAGCTATTCCATCTGCCGTTTCCAGCTACAATAGTCATTTACACCATTAACAATGTCTACACTGTATTTCTGATCAATTTGATGTTATTTTAATGGACAACAAATTTGCTCTTCTTAGAAAAACAAGATAATTTCTAGGTGACCCCAAACTTTTGAAAGGTAGTGTATATGTTTACATTTTCAGTGACAGGTGACCATTTAGATTTTCTTATTTTTTGTTGCTCTTTAGTTTTGTTCCATTTGGTTTGATGTTGATTTCACCGTGCCCTCCCTCCCCTTTTCTCCCCCTCAAGGTTCATTATATCAGCTGTCCACTGAGCCTAATGCCGACAGTGATTTGGGATTTTCATGTGAGTTGGTGTCTTTTTTTGTTTTCCCTTCCCCCTTTCCCCCCCCTCTCTTATTTTGTTGATTGATTTGTGTCCTCTTGAGTTTTCCCCCCTATGTCATGCCATACCACCTATTCCTTAAGGTTACAGTGTTCCCCTCCTTGATGATTCTCCTAGTGCCTCCTCCTCCAGTCAGCTCCACTATAGTGGTCTCTAGTGTCTCCTTCTCCACTCAGCCCCAGTATACTGGTCTCTAGTGTCAGAGAGGTCCCAGTCTCTCTGTGCTATTACAGCCTCCTCATCTTGATGTGTGAGAGAGTTTTACTCTAGGACTCTATCTCTCTCACTCCTTGAGCTATGAGCGTATATATTAAACATAATAATAATTCTCAGGATTTCATTGCCAGATAATTTGTTCTCATTTTCTTTTCATGTTCAAAGACATCTATTAATCTAAGTTAAACATCCTGATTTTGGCGTTTTGTGGCTCCTAGTTTTATCATCAAAGCGGGGAGATATATGTGAAATAACTGTAGGGAGGTGGATGGGATGTGGGAGAGCATTGTACTATAGGATGAGATGTTCCAGACCATCTTTATTCTAGCAGTCCCACTATAGGTTATTTAGGTATTTGTGTCATGAAGGAAATATAAGTCACATTGTATATAACATAATACATAGTATAATATATATAATAGTATAAAGTCAAACAGTTTTTAAGTTCGAATTACTCATTTTATATAACATGTACAACATTACAGTAACATGTACCACAATACAGTAACATGTACCGCAATACAGTACCATGTACAGTAACATGTACAGTAACACAGTAACATGTGCAGTAACATGTACAGTAATAAAGTAACATGTACAGTAATACAGTAACATGTACAGTAATACAGTAGCATGTTCATTAACACGTACAGTAATATAGTAGCATGTACAGTAACATGTACAGTAATACAGTAGCATCTTCATTAACATGTACAGTAATACAGTAACATGTACAGTAATACAGTAACATGTACAGTAACATGTACAGTAATACAGTAACATGTACAGTAATACAGTAACATATACAGTAAGATGTACAGTAATACAGTAACATGTACAGTAATACAGTAACATGTACAGTGACATGTACAGTAATACAGTAACATGTACAGTAACATGTACAGTAATACAGTAACATGTACAGTACTACAGTAACATATACAGTAACATGTACAGTAATACAGTAACATGTACAGTGGCACAGTAACATGTTCAGTAATACAGTAACATGTTCAGTAATACAGTAACATGTACAGTGATACCGTACCATATACGGTAACCTGTGCAGTAATACAGGAACATGTACAGTAATACAGTAACATGTACGGTAACATGTACAGTAATACAGTAACATGTACAGCAATACAGTAACATGTACGGTAACATGTACAGTAATACAGTAACATGTACGGTAACATGTACAGTAATACAGTAACATGTACGGTAACATGTACAGTAATACAGTAACATGTATGGTAACATGTACAGTAATACAGTAACATGTGCAGTAACATGTACAGTAATACAGTAACATGTACAGTACTACAGTAACATATACAGTAACATGTACAGTAATACAGTAACATGTACAGTGGCACAGTACCATGTTCAGTAATACAGTAACATGTTCAGTAATACAGTAACATGTACAGTGATACCGTACCATATACGGTAACCTGTGCAGTAATACAGGAACATGTACAGTAATACAGTAACATGTACGGTAACATGTACAGTAATACAGTAACATGTACGGTAACATGTACAGTAATACAGTAACATGTATGGTAACATGTACAGTAATACAGTAACATGTACAGTAATACAGTAACATGTACAGTAATACAGTAACATGTACAGTAATACAGTACCATGTACAGTAATACAGTAACATGTACAGTAATACAGTAACATGTACAGTAACATGTACAGTAATACAGTAACATGTACAGTAATACAGTAACATGTATAGTAGTCAGTATTTAATAAGTCAATGATGCGTCCCCTCACTATTAATTCAGTAACCCATTAAGACCTAGGCTACAGTGTCAACTAGATACACTCATTTAGCTAGCTTTTCACTAAACCAGCTTTAAAGGAAATTCATTTTTCAGAAGAGATTAGCAATATTTTCTCATTTATCTTTCAGAAATAGCTTCTCTTTTTGACAACAGTTGTATTGCCAATTACTGTGATGTGATTGTCTGACCTACCTTAGTTGAATGCACTGATTGTAAGAATGTCAAAAATGACTCAAATGTAGAAATTATATATACAGGATGTCATACTCACAGTAGTAAACATACGAAAGGAGACAAATGTTGGCACGGGTGTTAGGAGCTAGATTTTGCTAGGGGGGTCAGAGATGGGCGCTAGATGTTGCTAGGGGGGTCAGAGATGGGCGCTAGATGTTGCTAGGGGGGTCAGAGATGGGCGCTAGATTTTGCTAGGGGGGTCAGAGATGGGCGCTAGATGTTGCTAGGGGTGTCAGATAGGACCTAGATGTTGCTAGGGGTGTCAGATAGGACCTAGATGTTGCTAGGGGTGTCAGATAGGACCTAGATGTTGCTAGGGGTGTCAGATAGGACCTAGATGTTGCTAGGGGTGTCAGATAGGACCTAGATGTTGCTAGGGGTGTCAGATAGGACCTAGATGTTGCTAGGGGTGTCAGATAGGACCTAGATGTTGCTAGAGGTGTCAGAGATGGGAGATAGATGTTGCTAGGAGTGTCAGAGATGTGAGCTAGATGTTGCTAGGGGTGTCAGAGCTTTGAGCTAGATTTTGCTAGAGGTGTCAGAGATGTGAGCTAGATGTTGCTAGGGGTGTCAGAGATGGGAGCTAGATGTTGCTAGGGGTGTCAGAGATGTGAGCTAGATGTTGCTAGGGGTGTCAGAGCTTTGAGCTAGATGTTGCTAGGGGTGTCAGAGATGGGAGATAGATGTTGCTAGGGATGTGCTGGTGCCTTCCAAGTCATACAAATTCACTCCTCATTATTCAGTGACCCACATGAAAGTATTTGCTTCACCTCTGGTATCAATGCTGGGATTAGCCAATGGGGATTACCCTGACAGAAGCCAGCACTCTCTCTCCCTCCAGTTTGTGTAGCTACCTACGTCCACTTCAGAGCTAGTCTGGATGCAGATCAGGTACTCGCAGCTAGCTGCGTTAGCCTCCCTTGTCTCAATCTGCCTAGCGGGACAGAAAGAAAAGTCCAGTAATCAATAGAGGAGGGATTGAGACCCAGAGCCGTTGTTTCCGTGGCGTGTACGTGCTACCTTCAGGGGCAGCAGAGGTTGCCAGGTAATCAGACCTTGTTACCCTCAGCCCCACTGGCTGTGCGTAAGCCATCTGCATAGTGTCTTAATTAGAGGCAAGGCTTGGTCGATGGGATCAATCAGTGTTTCCGTCCCTCCACCCTGCATGCAGCCTGACGTGTGTTTGTGTGTGGTGGATCTAGCTCCCAGCGACTGTCAGAAAGAACAAACGTTGAAGATGGAGCGTCCCCCTCACACATGATTGATCAACCCAGTCAGTGGGATTTCGTTTGTCTACTGGACTGTCTCGTCAGTCAACCATGTTTCTGAAAAGGGCAACAATGGAAAATGTGTGATTGAGAGAAGATAGATGTTTAATCCAGATCCAATTTAGAGGAGAACCCAGTGGACTATTGTTGACACGCCACATGTGATCAGGTCTAGGAGACATTCATGGTTTTGACAGTATAGGACAGTTGCTGTAGGATGGAGGACAGTTTAGTATCTCCCCACTGATGGTTAAGGTTAGGATTGCGGGAGGGGAAGCTGATGCTAGATTTGTACCTAGGGGAAGTATAGCAGGACAGTGAAGGCTGTTGGGGGGGGTCAGATATTTCTGCCTGGTGCAGAGGCTGTAGTAGAGGGAGAAATAATGACTTTAAACAAGTTATAATTCTGACACCAGAGATAAAGGAAACCGAGTGCAGGGAATATAGCCCAGGCTATCTCAACATTATATAGTATATGTAGGGAATATAGCCCAGGCTATCTCAACATTATATAGTATATGTAGGGAATATAGCCCAGGCTATCACAACATTATATAGCATATGTAGGGAATATAGCCCAGGCTATCTCAACAGTATATAGTATATGTAGGGAATATAGCTCAGGCTATCACAACATTATATAGTATATTTAGGTAATATAGCCCAGGCTATCTCAACATTATATAGTATATGTAGGGAATATAGCCCAGGCTATCTCAACATTATATAGTATATGTAGGTAATATAGCCCAGGCTATCTCAACATTATATAGTATATGTAGGTAATATAGCCCAGGCTATCTCAACATTATATAGTATATGTAGGGAATATAGCCCAGGCTATCACAACAGCATATGGTATATGTACCGTGTCATATAATTGCTACATTTATTGTCAATATAGTATTAAAAATAGTTTTACAGGTTGTATTTTGGCAATTAATTTTTGCGATGCGAAAATTGGGTCACGAGTCAGACAACCTGGTTCAATTTGGGTAACGAGCTAAAACCAGTTGAGAACCACTGATATATAGTGTATGTACACTCAACTAGGAACTATTGTTGACACTGAGATTAAGAATTGAACAGACTAAGTAGTAGCTATATAGTTAATATATAGTTAATATGTCAAATATCATCTGTAACATGATAGGAGGTAGAGTTAGTGTCTCTCTGCCCTTCTTCCTATTCAGGTGAGATCTTAACGGTGTCTAGTTTCCATAATGGTTCCAGGGCTCTGGGGTGAAGTTTCCCCTAGGTATAGATCTAGGATCAGCTTCCCCAAACCGTATCTTAGCCATTAGTGGGTGAAATACAAAACTGACCCAAGATCCAGCGGGAACAAAATGTGGTTTATATCTCCCTCTAGTGACTGGAGGTTATCAGTGGCCCTTGTGTAAATCTCAGTTGCAATTTTAAGATCTATGATCTGGGCTATTGTCAATATTGTGATGAAATCCTGCCTGTATGACAGATTTGACTTTATGACTGAGTGTTTCTTGTTCCCTTTCTTCATACCAATAACTGCAGACAAAATCTAGCCTTGCTGAAAACGCCATAGATGAAGAGGCAAGTGGCATAACTAAACATGTTTGAAATGTCGCTTGGACTAGACATGTGTTTCCTCCTTGATGCTCAGCCATGTATTCTGGTCATGTTCTCCGCTGAGTCCTTTGAAGCCTTTTAGCCACCCATTTAGCAGCTCGGTCAACCTATCTATAAAAAACTTTATGTGTCTGCCTCGGTTTGATATAAAACTTGTGTATGAAAATGTCACTTTTGGACATTTTCAGGCCTATTAAAGGTGCTACACATAGGATTCATTTTGTATTGTAATTTCAGAAAATGTCCATAATATATCTGCAGTAATAGTGGAACGATAGTGTTTTACAGTATTACTTATCCCGCAGTGTTGTGATTGGCTGTGATATTCACCTCTTGACTTCTCCAGCAGGAGCGGCTATCTGTTGTCAAAATGGGAAAGCTGTTTTGAGTTTGTGGCTGTGTTATCTAGTGGAAATTGGGTCAAGTGGCCAATGTAGAAATTGACCTGTCATTTTCTGGTTGCTAAAATTCTACACTGTTAGCTCTGTTTCAGTTTATGTGAGAGAACAAACACTGAATAGAGTAGCGAATCATTGTACCATCTATGAGTAGAAGTTCACAGTGCTCGTTCGGTGGGTAAGCAAATGCTCCTACCACTGTCTCTCCCAAGCATCTTTGACCAGTGTTTTTGGTTTACTGCCCTGCATACTGCTAGGAGTAACTTGCGAGTTGGTGATTTCCTGCTCGTTTAGTCAAGTTCAGCCAGGATACATACAGTGAGTAAGTCCTCCGCCTTCTCTCTATTTATAGTAGTGGTGCATGTGTGATCAAGTCTGTTTCCTGTGCGTGTTTGCCGTTTCACTGGCGGCACTTCATTTCAGGAGGTGGGGTGTGGGTTGTGTTTGCGAACTCATTTTAGTTCACAACAAGCTCAATGCAGAAGAGGAACAAAAGGCTTGATGATTTAAACACAGTTTGTTACGAAGTCGGAGGTGGAGGAGCTGAAGGGTGGGAATGTCACCAGCCAGGCCTCATTCAAAACCATGTCTGAGGATTTATCTTCCTAACAACCCTTTAACAAACACTCTTCCAAAGGAGCGTAGATCGAAAACCAATCGAGGCACAATAACATTTTAATGGATGGAATTGAGGATGTAAAGACAAAACTCGGCATGACACAGAAGTCAAGGCCAAGAAACTCCTGGCAGATCAACTCAAACTGGATCCTAAACTCATTGAGATGGAGAGGGTGAATAGGAATGGCACTTTCTTCCCTGATGGACGGCCCAGATCTATAGTGGTGAAACTGCTCAGGTTCAAAGACGAGGAGGAGATTTTCAGGAGAGCCAAGTGCATGAAGAGAATCAAAATCTTCATCAATGAAGACTTCTCCAAAAAGGTTTGCCTCAAAAGAAAGGAACTGCTGCCACGACTAATGGAAGAACGAAAGAAGGGCAACATCGCATAGCTGAAGTATGATCAGCTGGTCGTTCACCCCCCTCTCGTAGGCCTATGGCAAGTGACTCAGCTATAGTCCACTGATTTCACACACACACACACACATTTACTCTACTTTGTTCATGTGTTTCACCTAACCTGGTGACCAAAAACACACATTGCTCGAAATGTCATAACTCTCTGAAGTCTTCAGTGGTGTTACGTGGACTGTGTCAATGTGCATTGCACAGGAAGTGCCCCCCTATTGATATAACTAACACAAATGTGTGGTTGTATTGGACCTGTGAGGCATACACTTCTATGTTTCTGTTCCACTCTCCGGATGATTCCCACTCTGTATCTCTCTTAGTTAGGCAGGAAATCAACCCTGGTAACATGGTCTTCAACCCGTGAGATATTCATGAATTCATGAAGTGAACAATACATATAATGATTGTTGATCCAGATTCAAGTTTCCTGAAATTGACCAGAGACGAGTATCACTTGTGATTACTATAATGTTAAACTGCTATACAGGTTGTTCAATTGTTTATCTAATTAATTCCAAGACAAGCTTATTTTCTACTTTTTAATTTGAACGTTCGCAGTCTTCCAAAAAAAAAAAAAAAAACTTGTTCATTATCTGTCTTCTCTTAGTCATGAATGTTCCATTGTTGCCATTTCAGAAACGTGGTTGACTGAAGAGACAACCACGCTTTATGACATGTCTCCGTATAATGCTGTTCACCGCTGTAGAACATCAAGAGTGGGAGGAGTAGGGTACATGTCTGCTTACTCTTTTTTTAATACATATTTCAATTCTGTATGTCACCACCGCTTTCCCTTAGTTAAATCGTGTAAGAGAGCAGCAGAAGGGTTCTGGAAGCCTTGGTTTATAACCGGTCTCAAGTAGTATAAAAAGTCTCACAAATCCCTCTATCCTGAATTCTACAAATTACAAAAAGTATAAGAACAAATTTACTCACCTACTTTGGATATTCCCCAAAATACTAACAAATTCCAAGAATCATTAAATGATATAAAGTCAACTTGTAAGATCATCAATCAACAGTTGACTGAGAAAAATACATGTCCAACTATCCCATATCAATGTATTGTTGGAAATAAGACCTATAGTGATCCTGGTGTTATTTCATGTTCATTTCATTTTTTTTGTGAATGTGGGTTCCTCTCTGTAATCACGCCCAAATCACACCCTGACCAAACCAAAATAGAGACATAAAAAGCTCTCTTAGGTCAGGGCGTGACACTGGTACTGTTCCTAAAAAAAAAAAAAATGGCTATAATCTTTTACAGATTATTGGCCAATATCTGTACTACAAAAATGTATGGATTCCGTAAAAAACTACTTCATAGATATGGCTCTTTTGCAACTTGTGGATAACATCTTTACAGCCCTGAACAACAATGAATACTCTCTTGGCATCTTCTTAGATTTATCCAAAGCCTTTGATCATTAAATATTACTTTCTAATTTGTATTATTACGGTTTTCATGATTATACATATAATTGGTTATATAGTTATGTTTATGATAGAGAACAATGTGTTTATGCAAACGGCTGTGCATCTACCAGAGCTAAGATATCCTGTGGAGTGCCACACGGTTCGATAATTGGACCTTTGCTATTTTTAATATATATCTATGGCCTTGCTGCTGGGTCTTCTACCGTACTTCCCGTTCTCTTTGCTGATGATACCAATTAGATTTTCACACTTTTTCTTCACAAATTAAAGAAGCCAACTCAGGCATTGCCAAATCTTCTCAATGGTTCTAGATAAACAAATGATCTTTAAATGTAAATTCATTCTAATCAATAGTAATAATAAGAAATATTGTATACAAAAAAAATGGCCAGAATCTTAATTGGTGGGAATGAAATGGAACAAGTTCTATTTGATGAAGAGTTATCCGTAAAGATCATGTTCAATTTGTCTGCAGTACAGTGATGATATCTGTTGGTATCATCAGAAAGAAGATCAGGCTTGCTTCCTATCTCGATAGTATAGCTTAATTCACACATATATTAGTTACTGTATTATTTGCTTGGCCAGTACATATGCCTCCTACCTACACAAATTACTCATCATACAAAAAACATTTGCAAAACTAGTCACCTCCCTCTAATTACCTGGCTCCATCTGCACCTTTGTTTAAGATTCTCAATATCTTGTCTCTTTACCACATTAATGTTTGGCAATTATGCACTTTCATCTACAAATACTCATACCGCCGAGACAGTTTACCTAAACCCTTCAATGGATTATTCCAGGTTAATTCTGAAATCCATCTGTTCAACATACAAGACATTACGATAACCTTCACCCTCCCCACTGCTGCACCTCAAATAGTCAATTCTCTAACATATACAGAGGTACCATACTCTGGAATTCATATCTTCACATTGCCAAAACATCATCATCATCATCATCATCCATCAATAACTTAAAGCGAAGACTGGGGGTCAGACTGGGGGTCAGCCTGATTAACCAAACTACCCAGTAAACTCCTCCATGAAGACTGGGGGTCAGCCTGATGAACCAAACTACCCAGTAATGTCCTCCATGAAGACTGGGGGTCATCCTGATGAACCAAACTACCCAGTAAACTCCTCCATGAAGACTGGGGGTCATCCTGATGAACCAAACTACCCAGTAATGTCCTCCATGAAGACTGGGGGTCAGCCTGATGAACCAAACTACCCAGTAATCTACTCCATGAAGACTGGGGGTCATCCTGATGAACCAAACTACCCAGTAATGTCCTCCATGAAGACTGGGGGTCAGCCTGATGAACCAAACTACCCAGTAATCTCCTCCATGAAGACTGGGGGTCAGCCTGATTAACCAAACTACCCAGTAAACTCCTCCATGAAGACTGGGGTCAGCCTGATGAACCAAACTACCCAGTAATCTCCTCCATGAAGACTGGGGGTCAGCCTGATGAACCAAACTACCCAGTAATCTCCTCCATGAAGACTGGGGGTCAGCCTGATGAACCAAACTACCCAGTAATCTCCTCCATGAAGACTGGGGGTCAGCCTGATGAACCAAACTACCCAGTAATCTCCTTCATATAGACTCTCCCACACTCACATGCACACACACATTTAACCAAAACAAATATTATTTTTTTCATGATTACTGATCAATTAGTTTATAATCAGAAGGTTGTGTTATCTGTTTTAACAAATCTTTATATATTTTTTACTTTATATATTGTATATTGTTTTTCTTTGTGGTGTGGTTTTCTTATAAGCCTCTGTATTGTTGTCTATCACTTGTTTTCTTTGGTGCAAATACATTTGACTTAAATCTAAATATTTTCAATAACTACAAATGTCGTTTTTACAGCTGTTTGAAGCTAGTGGACCAAAACAGAAAGTGAAAATCTCAAGTGCTCGTCTCCACCATGTTATGGGGAAATGGGACACAGGAGAGGAGGGAGATTTGTTTTGAATGAAGCCTAGTGCTGTTGCAAATATTTTGGTGAAATTAAGGAAAGATGTCAGGGTTCTCGTGAAATCATTCATAGCCTCATTAAATAAAGGAGTGTGTCTCGTGTGATAGGTGTTTGTGTATGTTTATTCAAATTAACAACTGTTGCTAATCTATTCTAACAGTTTGAAATAAATCCTTTCCTGTTGACTTTGGCTTCCTGTCTGTAATGCTGGCGCTGACCTGCCCAGTCATGTTTGCCTACAGTGAAATCTCCATTGCGAGAAATGAAATACTGCAAATTCTAATAACATTTTCACACTGCTGAGACAATCCGAGCTGAACCGAGCTGTACTGTGCTGCCTGTTACGCAATCCATCCACCACAGTGGCTGGAACCGTATTGGAAAAGACACTGTGAACAGATCATGTCCAAGCCAGCACAGTACGTTCGGTTAAGTCCAGGGCTGACCCCATTTCGTCGACTGGTCGATTGATTGGTCGAAAGGCTGTAGGTCGACTGAGATCTTTTTAGTCGAGCAGTGGCAAATATATTTTTACAAAATTATGCAACACAATACACCTGTCTGAGTGGACTAATCCATTGTGAAGGCCTTGGGGATGACACACCAGTATCACATTTACTGTTAATTACTATAATTTCTAATCTACAATGTTTGTATGGTTATGGTAATTTCTGTTAATGCATTCAATATATTATTACAGTCTTACCGTTGTCATTGTAGGAGTGGACACGTTGTTTGCACAGTGCACAACCTAGGATACACTATTTAATTCCATTTACAAGTTGTCAGTTTATTAATTGTCTTTTGTTTGAAAGCTCCTGTCATTCCTGAGTAAGTACACGCACCTGATTACACATAGAACCAGGACTAGTCTACCTGGCCTGTGTGCAAATGTAGGCCTATAAATGTTCCCATTTCGGGATCTGATACTGTTTCTGATTGTCGTAACTCACCATCTCTGTGGAGCTTCTCAAAGTCATTTTTTTCTTCACCTCAAAAACCAAGTCAAATAAGTATGTTTTTACATCCACTGAGAATGACAATAGTTCCTCAACGTATCCTATTGGAAAAATCTTTCCAGTTCTCTCCCTTTCGATAACCACTCAGCGTGAAAGGGGGAAGAAATGTCATTCTCTGATCAGGTGGAAATGAAAAAGGCCTAGCTGATTACATGTTATCCCTTGAGCAAATAGCAGCTAATAGTTGATACGTTGTCTCAAATGCCTTGCAGACAGGCCATGCAGAGCCAACGTGATTTACAGGATATTTATTTTTATCAAGATGTTTTCTAACTGTGGGCTGCAATGTTTTTATTACTTTTAGATTTGTATCATTTTAATTTAGATATACTTTTGATTAATCACATGACATTGATTTTGAGATATGAAGACTTTATTATGAATGAAATTAAACTGTTCCACGAAAAAAGCATATGAAGATCATAACTGGCATGCAGATCAGTAGAAATGGTAGGATAACTTGGCACTCCGAATGGAAAAGGTCGCCGACCGCTAGCCTATTACTTATTACGGGCAACTTGGCAGAATGTGTGGAAGCCATCAGCAGCAGGCATCAGCAGAGGGTCGGGTAGGGAACAGGTTTTTTTCTTCTGATTAGACTATATTGATCTATGGCTCCCTCTTTAGTAATTTGTGTGTCTTCATTTTTAATTGCAGTGCTTAAAGCATCAGGCAAAGTATCCTACATATATTTGATTTAATTCAAACACATAAAGTGTGTCTATATATGGAGAAATGCATGTTATAATATTTCAACCAATCGATTGGTTGATCGAACAGATTACTCTCAGTCGACCAAGACAGCCCTAGTTCAGCCTTGTAGTAGGAATCAGGTTTAATTTAAATCTCCCCAGGTTCTCACTGTGTCCCTCCCTCTCTGTGTCTCTGTCACAGCGGCCCCCAGCACAGAAAACATGGCGCTCTACGTAGGCATCGTCATCGCTGTCATAATGTGTCTGGTCATCTCCGTCATCGTGGCGCTCTTCGTCTACCGGAAAACCCACCGGGACTTTGACTCTGACATCATCGACTCATCAGCCCTCAACGGAGGCTTCCAGTCGGTCAATATAAAGACGGCGCGCTCAGGTGAGTAGGATGTGGGGCGGTGACTAGGTCCTAGCTTAGCCTGTGTACCAGACCTGTTTGTGCCATCATTCCAGTCCTTGCCACTCCTTGTCATATGCCAGTAGTGGAAAGATAGCACAAACAGGTCTGGTAACCAGGCTATTTCTAGCTGTGCTCTTATCGTTGCATCTTCAGATAATGGTTCAGTTTGGGATGTCTTTCTGGTTACACTTTATTTCATGATATATAGATTACCCATACTTACTAAGAAATTACATGGTATAGAATACCCATACTAACTAAGAAATTACATGGTATAGATTACCAATATTTACTAAGAAATGACATGGTATAGATTACCCATATTTACTAAGAAATTACATGGTATAGATTACCCATATTTACTAAGAAATGACATGGTATAGATTACCCATACTAACTAAGAAATGACATGGTATAGATTACCCATACTAACTAAGAAATGACATTGTATAGATTACCCATATTTACTAAGAAATGGCATAGTATAGATTACCCATACTAACTAAGAAATGACATGGTATAGATTACCCATATTTACTAAGAAATGACATGGTATAGAATACCCATACTAACTAAGAAATGACATGGTATAGAATACCCATACTAACTAAGAAATGACATGGTATAGAATACCCATACTAACTAAGAAATTACATGGTATAGATTACCCATACTAACTAAGAAATGACATGGTATAGATTACCCATACTAACTAAGAAATGGCATGGTATAGAATACCCATACTAACTAAGAAATGACATGGTATAGATTACCCATACTAACTAAGAAATGACATGGTATAGATTACCCATACTAACTAAGAAATGACATGGTATAGATTACCCATACTAACTAAGAAATGACATGGTAATAGAAATGGTTATTACACTGCAGTGATGTAGTTAAATCACCAAACCTCCTCGGACTCAAGTCCGAGTTGAGTTCCAAGTCCCTAGTGTAAGTTTCTTTCTCAATGTAATCTGTTACAGTTACTAGTTACCTGTCCAAAATTGTAATCAGTAACGTAACTGTTGGATTACCTCAGTAACGTAATCTGATTACATTCAGTTACTTTTACATTACAGCAGTTGCACCATTGGAAGACATAGCTTGGACTGTAGCCTACAAAGCCCATTCCTGCTCTTTTCCCGCGATTCATCAAACACATTTAGTGTGTCATCATAGTGGTCTCTGACTTGTGGTCAGACTCGCTCAGGTGGAACAAATTAAAATGTTTGCCTTTTTTCAATGCTGATTTGAATGTCATTGAGAAAACATCCTTTCTGAATTTAAAAGTAATCTTCGAAATAATCATTTAGTTTTTCAAAAATATCTGTAATCTGATTACAATATTTTATCTTGTAACGTAACGGATTACAGTTGCCATTTATTTGTAATCCCTTACATGTAACAGATTACATGTTATCCGTTACTCCCTAACCCTGCTCACAAGCTACTTTTCATTAGTGTTGTACGGCTAATTAGATAATACAGCTATGTAACATTTGCTGCTGCAGCTAGTATGTTGAATTATGCAAAATATATTTTTCTGACAACAAAGTCATAACCGGTTGAGTCCATGTCCGAATCACCATTGGTCTGAGTCGGCGCCATGAAAATCTTGACTTGAGTCTGAATTAAGTCTGAGTCCTGTACCCGAGTACTACAACACTGTTACACTGTATGAATTACTATATGGGGGGGGGGGGGGGGGTTCATTAAATCAACCACACCAAGCACCATTTGGTACTAGGTAGTTACCAATTGTGTGCAGAGGTTTTTGAAGCCAAAATGTCCTATTAGACACCAGCTGAAGGCTAGTGAGGACAGTACAGTAAAATAAAGTGCTATAATTCTTCAGACAGCGTGATATGTAGTAAAACAGTGTGTTTCAGTATGTTAATAAGAATATGAATTGCTAGTTAACTGCTCATTTAATCTAGATATACACTAATGTAACCATAATTAAGACCCATAATTTCATCATGGCTGTAATCATTATCTTAGTTAGCTCTTTTTGTAGAGTAAAACATGTATATGATGAGTGCTGCTGAGAGTGTAGAAATTGTTTATCTGATGCAATATATACACTTTATCCTTAGCCACCCGGAGAAAGTAAAATACGTCCTTCTCCTATCATGGCTTTCTGTTTCCCTGATAACATCAAGATGTTTCCCTCTCCAGTCCAGATACTCAACGTTAGTCATTTCTTATAGACTTTCCTCTTTCCTTCCATCCTGTTGAGGGACGGTACAGACCATAGAAATGGCCCCAAAGCACCTCTGACCACAGCCATTTCTCCTGTTGATGTACAGTCAATATGGCCGCCGCACCGGTCCACCAACCACATATCATTATCTTGAAAGGTAATGTCCATTCTAGCAAATCTATTTCTATGGTACAGACTTCCTGATGCTCCAGTACTGTAGCTATGCCACAACCATCCAAGTTTTCCTCTGCCATTTTAGACAACACACAATAACACCAGACCTCACCGGTACAGACAACACACAATAACACCAGACCTCACCGTTACAGACAACACACAATAACACCAGACCTCACCGGTACAGACAACACATGAAAACAACAGACCTCACCGGTACAGACAACACACAATAACACCAGACCTCACCGGTACAGACAACACGTGATAACACCAAACCTCACTGGTACAGACAACACGTGATAACACCAGACCTCACTGGTACAGACAACACGTGATAACACCAAACCTCACTGGTACAGACAACACGTGATAACACCAAACCTCACTGGTACAGACAACACGTGATAACACCAGACCTCACTGGTACAGACAACACGTGATAACACCAAACCTCACCGGTACAGACAACACGTGATAACACCAGACCTCACTGGTACAGACAACACGTGATACCACCAAACCTCACCGGTACAGACAACACGTGATAACACCAAACCTCACTGGTACAGACAACACGTGATAACACCAAACCTCACCGGTACAGACAACACGTGATAACACCAAACCTCACCGGTACAGACAACACGTGATAACACCAAACCTCACCGGTACAGACAACACGTGATAACACCAGACCTCACCGGTACAGACAACACGTGATAACACCAGACCTCACCGGTACAGACAACACGTGATAACACCAAACCTCACTGGTACAGACAACACGTGATAACACCAAACCTCACTGGTACAGACAACACGTGATAACACCAGACCTCACCGGTACAGACAACACGTGATAACACCAGACCTCACCGGTACAGACAACACATGATAACACCAGACTTCACCAGTAGTGACCTTCATCAGCATGACAGGCAATTCTCATTAGATCAGGATTTAAAAGATGTCGGAGACCAACCATGCAGCTTTGTGTTATTAATCCCAGACTCTCCCTCACCCTCCCACTGGTCTAAAGGTGGCCTTTACGTCTAGACTGAAGCTTCTGTAGTCCACCGCTGTGAACTTTCCCTGCTGGTTGCCTGCCTGGTCTCTTACGGAGAGAGAAGAAGAAGACAGAGGCCGGATTAACATTCAAATCAGAGTGTGAATGAAAAGTGGAGATCTGAGAAGGAATGCAATTTGGTCGGCAGCGCATTGTGTGTGTGTGTGTGTGTGTATGTGTGTGTGTGTGTGTGTGTGTTTGAGGGCCGGGTGACATTTCATCAGCAGACCATCAGGATGTCAATCCGCTGGTGAAGGCTCATCTCAGGTTAATATTAATAAAGAATTCCTTTTTCGCCTTCTTCTTCCATCAAGCACTTGGCAGGCTGTTGCCTGTTAATTACATTTCAGTGGGTGTGAATTGGCGGAAAGATGAGCTGGTTGGAGGAGTACAGAGACAGAGTGATGGTGAAGGAGAGGACAGAAGGCAGGGATATTGAGGGAGGAAGTGAGGGAGGAAATGAGAGAGGGAGGGACCAAACAAAGGAGGAGGTGAGGGGAGAGAGGAAGGGAGGGGAGGGATGGTGAGGGAGCGAGGAGAGTAAGGGAGGGGGGAGGGATTGTGAGGGAAGAGAGGGATGGTGAGAGAGGAGAGTAAGGGAGAGAGGAGGTGAGGGCTAGTGAGGGAGGAGAGTAAGGGAGGGAAGAGTGGTGGGATGGTGAGGGAGGGAGGAGGGGAGGGATGGTGAGGGAGGAGAGTAAGGGAGGGAGGAGGTGAGGGCTGGTGAGGGAGGAGAGTAAGAGAGGGAGGAGGGGAGGGATGGTGAGGGAGGAGAGTAAGAGAGGGATGGGGGAGGGATGGTGAGGAAGGAGAGTAAGAGAGGGATGGGGGAGGGATGGTGAGGGTCAGATCGGTGTGCAGGGTTTCACAAACAAACTAAAGTAGTGGACGAGCTCTTACTGTGAATGGAAACAGGATGATTAGTTGCTACGTCCCAAATGGCACCATATTCCCTATGTAGTGCACTACTTTTCACCAGGGCCCATATGGAAGCAGTGCACTACATAGGGAATATGGTGCTATTTGGTATGCTTCCCGCGTTTTTTGTCCGTATCTTGCCAAAGATGATGGATGGAACCATACACTAACAGACTCAGACAAAGGAATTGATGTTCAACGAATGTTCAGTGCTTTATGAGATCATACCTGGTTTCTAATGCTTTCAGTGTTTCATCAAGTCTCTGTAGGTCCTCATGGTCGGAGTTTGCACCTTTGGGACTATTCCATTGGTTCCACTGAGTTAGGCAATCTCATTCAAGAGCAACTATTGTATTTCAATGAAAACAATTATGTTGAACCTGCAAGTGTGTTCCATATACTGTACCACAGGTGAAGTAGATAAAAGATGGAAGCCCTCTTATGGAGGCTCTGCTTTTTCAGGTTTAACAGTGTAGGATGAAGTTGCCCCTAGATGTGGATCTTAGGTCCGTTTTGCATTTTCACCACTAAATCAAATCAAATGTTATTTGTCACATGCACCCCCAATACAACAGGTGTGGACCTTACAGTGAAATGCTTACTTACAAGCCCATAACCAACAATGCAGTTTTAAGAAAATACCTAAAAAAAAGTAAGAGATAAAAATACCAAATAATTAAAGAGCAGCAGTAAATAACAATAGCGGGGCTATATACAGAGGGTACCGGTACAGAGTCAATGTGCTGGGGCACCGGTGTTGAGGTAATTGAGGTAATATGTACATGTAGGTAGAGTTATTAAAGTGACTATGCATAGATAATAACAGAGAGTAGCAGCAGCGTAGAAGAGGGGGTGGGGGCAGGTGGCAATGCAAATAGTCTGGGTAGCCATTTGATTAGATGTTCACTAATGGTTAATGTTAGCATGAGAGGAGGGGAAGCTAATCCTAGATCTGTACCTAGGGGAAACTTTAACCCAGAGCGTAATCAACTGCCACATTCAGAGCAGGTGTGTCTGTTGTGGCATGCTAACGAGCTGCATATTAATTAGCAATCAGTGTCGGGGCTCTTAATAAAAGTCCCCTGTACAGAAAATGCCTCATCCAATAAGTCTTGTAAAGTAATGTAACTTAATCATTTGACCCATTGTGTGATTAGACATTTTGAGACAATAATTCCTAAATATAAACCTATGGTACAGGCTTCCTGATGCAGTCTGCTCTTGATCAACCAGGTTATTATTGTGAACATAATTTGTTATTGATTTACACGGCTAAATAACACATTTTGTTAAAGGTAAATTTGGAATTTGACAAAACGTATTATCCAATCATCGCTGACCTCTGACCCCCAGCTGATTTGCTGACCGCTCCCCCGGACCTGACCAACGCTGCGGCCATGTACCGCGGCCCCGTCTACGCCCTGCATGACGTGTCCGACAAGATACCCATGACCAACTCGCCCCTCCTGGACCCCCTGCCCAACCTGAAGATCAAGGTGTACAACTCCTCTGGCCTGGTCACTCCCTCGGAAGACCTGTCTGACTTTTCCTCCAAGCTGTCCCCTAAGGTCACCCAGTCCCTGCTCGACAGTGAGAACATGAACCTGCGTAACCAGAGCCTGGCTCGGACCCGAGACCCCTCCTGCACCGCCGCAGGATCCTTCAACTCCCAGGGAGGTCACCTCATTGTGCCCAACTCAGGTACTCAATCAATCAAATGTATTTTTATCAAGCCCTGTTTCAAGTGTTTGTCACGTGCACTAGTACAGTGAAATGCCTTTTCTTGCTCTTTCCCAAAAATGCAGTAGTACAATAAAACATTTATAAAAAAGTCAAATAGGACAAAGACACACGAGAAATATAAATCAGAAGAACACTAGAAAGTAAGTAAGCTAAATACAGGGTCAGTTCCAGGGTCAGTAGCTAAATACAGGGTCAGTTCCAGGGTCAGTAGCTAAATACAGGGTCAGTTCCAGGGTCAGTCGCAATATACAGGGGGAGTTCCAGGGTCAGTAGCTATATACAGGGTCAGTTCCAGGGTCAGTAGCTAAATACAGGGTCAGTTCCAGGGTCAGTAGCTAAATACAGGGTCAGTTCCAGGGTCAGTAGCTAAATACAGGGTCAGTTCCAGGGTCAGTAGCTAAATACAGGGACAGTTCCAGGGTCAGTCGCAATATACAGGGTCAGTTCCAGGGTCAGTAGCTAAATACAGGGTCAGTTCCAGGGTCAGTAGCTATATACAGGGTCAGTTCCAGGGTCAGTAGCTAAATACAGGGTCAGTTCCAGGGTCAGTAGCTAAATACAGGGTCAGTTCCAGGGTCAGTAGCTAAATACAGGGACAGTTCCAGGGTCAGTCGCAATATACAGGGTCAGTTCCAGGGTCAGTAGCTATATACAGGGTCAGTTCCAGGGTCAGTAGCTAAATACAGGGTCAGTTACAGGGTCAGTAGCTAAATACAGGGTCAGTTCCATGGTCAGTAGCTAAATACAGGGTCAGTTCCAGGGTCAGTAGCTATATACAGGGTCAGTTCCAGGGTCAGTAGCTAAATACAGGGTCAGTTCCAGGGTCAGTAGCTATATACAGGGTCAGTTCCAGGGCCAGTAGCTATATACAGGGACAGTTCCAGGGTCAGTAGCTATATACAGGGTCAGTTCCAGGGTCAGTAGCTAAATACAGGGTCAGTTCCAGGGTCAGTAGCTAAATACAGGGTCAGTTCCAGGGTCAGTAGCTAAATACAGGGACAGTTCCAGGGTCAGTCGCAATATACAGGGTCAGTTCCAGGGTCAGTAGCTATATACAGGGTCAGTTCCAGGGTCAGTAGCTAAATACAGGGTCAGTTACAGGGTCAGTAGCTAAATACAGGGTCAGTTCCATGGTCAGTAGCTAAATACAGGGTCAGTTCCAGGGTCAGTAGCTATATACAGGGTCAGTTCCAGGGTCAGTAGCTAAATACAGGGTCAGTTCCAGGGTCAGTAGCTATATACAGGGTCAGTTCCAGGGCCAGTAGCTATATACAGGGACAGTTCCAGGGTCAGTAGCTAAATACAGGGTCAGTTCCAGGGTCAGTATAGCTAAATACAGGGTCAGTTCCAGGGTCAGTAGCTAAATACAGGGTCAGTTCCAGGGTCAGTATAGCTAAATACAGGGTCAGTTCCAGGGTCAGTAGCTAAATACAGGGACAGTTCCAGGGTCAGTAGCTATATACAGGGTCAGTAGCTAAATGCAGGGTCAGTTCCAGGGGCAGTAGCTAAATACAGGGTCAGTTCCAGGGTCAGTAGCTAAATACAGGGTCAGTTCCAGGGTCAGTAGCTATATACAGGGTCAGTAGCTAAATACAGGGTCAGTTCCAGGGTCAGTAGCTAAATACAGGGTCAGTTCCAGGGTCAGTATAGCTAAATACAGGGTCAGTTCCAGGGTCAGTAGCTAAATACAGGGACAGTTCCAGGGTCAGTAGCTATATACAGGGTCAGTAGCTAAATGCAGGGTCAGTTCCAGGGTCAGTAGCTATATACAGGGTCAGTTCCAGGGTCAGTAGCTATATACAGGGTCAGTTCCAGGGTCAGTAGCAATATACAGGGTCAGTTCCAGGGTCAGTATAGCTATATACAGGGACAGTTCCAGGGTCAGTAGCTAAATACAGGGACAGTTCCAGGGTCAGTAGCTAAATACAGGGTCAGTTCCAGGGTCAGTATAGCTAAATACAGGGTCAGTTCCAGGGTCAGTATAGCTATATACAGGGACAGTTCCAGGGTCAGTAGCTAAATACAGGGACAGTACCAGGGTCAGTATAGCTATATACAGGGACAGTTCCAGGGTCAGTAGCTAAATACAGGGACAGTTCCAGGGTCAGTAGCTATATACAGGGTCAATTCCAGGGTCAGTAGCAATATACAGGGTCAGTTCCAGGGTCAGTATAGCTATATACAGGGACAGTTCCAGGGTCAGTAGCTATATACAGGGTCAGTAGCTATATACAGGGTCAATTCCAGGGTCAGTAGCAATATACAGGGTCAGTTCCAGGGTCAGTAGCTAAATACAGGGTCAGTTCCAGGGTCAGTATAGCTATATACAGGGTCAGTTCCAGGGTCAGTAGCTATATACAGGGTCAGTATCAGGGTCAGTAGCTATATACAGGGTCAGTACCAGGGTCAGTATAGCTAAATACAGGGTCAGTACCAGGGTCAGTATAGCTAAATACACGGACAGTTCCAGGGTCAGTAGCTAAATACAGGGACAGTACCAGGGTCAGTATAGCTAAATAGAGGGTCAGTTCCAGGGTCAGTATAGCTAAATACAGGGGCAGTACCAGGGTCAGTAGCTAAATACAGGGACAGTTCCAGGGTCAGTAGCTAAATACAGGGTCAGTTCCAGGGTCAGTATAGCTATATACAGGGTCAGTTCCAGGGTCAGTAGCTAAATACAGGGTCAGTACCAGGGTCAGTATAGCTATATACAGGGTCAGTACCAGGGTCAGTATAGCTATATACAGGGTCAGTTCCAGGGTCAGTAGCTAAATACAGGGTCAGTTCCAGGGTCAGTAGCTATATACAGGGTCAGTACCAGGGTCAGTATAGCTATATACAGGGTCAGTTCCAGGGTCAGTAGCTAAATACAGGGTCAGTATCCAGGGTCAGTAGCTAAATACAGGGTCAGTTCTAGGGTCAGTAGCTATATACAGGGTCAGTACCAGGGTCAGTATAGCTATATACAGGGTCAGTACCAGGGTCAGTAGCTATATACAGGGTCAGTACCAGGGTCAGTAGCTAAATACAGGGTCAGTATCAGGGTCAGTAGCAATATACAGGGTCAGTTCCAGGGTCAGTAGCTAAATACAGGGTCAGTACCAGGGTCAGTATAGCTAAATACAGGGTCAGTTCCAGGGTCAGTATAGCTAAATACAGGGACAGTTCCAGGGTCAGTAGCTAAATACAGGGACAGTACCAGGGTCAGTATAGCTAAATACAGGGTCAGTTCCAGGGTCAGTAGCTAAATACAGGGACAGTACCAGGGTCAGTATAGCTAAATACAGGGTCAGTTCCAGGGTCAGTATAGCTAAATACAGGGGCAGTACCAGGGTCAGTAGCTAAATACAGGGACAGTTCCAGGGTCAGTAGCTAAATACAGGGTCAGTTCCAGGGTCAGTATAGCTATATACAGGGTCAGTTCCAGGGTCAGTAGCTAAATACAGAGTCAGTTCCAGGGTCAGTAGCTATATACAGGGTCAGTACCAGGGTCAGTATAGCTATATACAGGGTCAGTTCCAGGGTCAGTAGCTAAATACAGGGTCAGTTCCAGGGTCAGTAGCTATATACAGGGTCAGTACCAGGGTCAGTATAGCTATATACAGGGTCAGTTCCAGGGTCAGTAGCTAAATACAGGGTCAGTTCCAGGGTCAGTAGCTAAATACAGGGTCAGTTCTAGGGTCAGTAGCTATATACAGGGTCAGTACCAGGGTCAGTATAGCTATATACAGGGTCAGTACCAGGGTCAGTAGCTATATACAGGGTCAGTTCCAGGGTCAGTAGCTAAATACAGGGTCAGTATCAGGGTCAGTAGCAATATACAGGGTCAGTTCCAGGGTCAGTAGCTATATACAGGGTCAGTACCAGGGTCAGTATAGCTAAATACAGGGTCAGTTCCAGGGTCAGTATAGCTAAATACAGGGACAGTTCCAGGGTCAGTAGCTAAATACAGGGACAGTACCAGGGTCAGTATAGCTAAATACAGGGTCAGTTCCAGGGTCAGTAGCTAAATACAGGGACAGTACCAGGGTCAGTATAGCTAAATACAGGGTCAGTTCCAGGGTCAGTAGCTAAATACAGGGTCAGTTCCAGGGTCAGTAGCTATATACAGGGTCAGTACCAGGGTCAGTATAGCTATATACAGGGTCAGTTCCAGGGTCAGTAGCTGAATGCAGGGTCAGTTCCAGGGTCAGTAGCAATATACAGGGTCAGTTCCAGGGTCAGTAGCTATATACAGGGTCAGTACCAGGGTCAGTAGCTAAATACAGGGTCAGTTCCAGGGTCAGTAGCTAAATACAGGGTCAGTTCCAGGGTCAGTAGCTAAATACAGGGTCAGTTCCAGGGTCAGTAGCAATATACAGGGTCAGTTCCAGGGTCAGTAGTTATATACCGGGTCAGTTCCATGGTCGGTGCCAGTACCATATTTACAATATGCAGGGATACTGGAGTGGTATGGTTAGATATCTATAGAGGTAAGGTGTCTAGGCATCAGAATATATGATCAACTTTTTACATCAACAGTTAAGTGCTTTACAGATACCCAGCCTAAACCTCAGAGTAAGCGAAGCAGAAGCCCAGTGGTACTGTCATTTCTCTGAGCCCAATACTAATGACTGAGTCACACTTCATAACAGGTGGATGTGTAGATACCAGGCCAGCCCAGTACAGCTCAGTTCAGTACAGTTTGGCCCTAAAGTGTCAATCAGGCGTACTGTTTTCTGTTGTTCTTTAAGTACTGTAAATGAAGCATCTGGTTTAGGACTCACTATGAGTGTGTGATTATTGTGATTCTATCTTCTCCACATCAAATAGCATAAGTGTATAAAGGCCTGTGAGACTCTTGCCCACCACCCTGCCATCATGCCACCCTGCTATTATGCCACGCTGCCACCCTGCCATCATGCCACCATGCCACCCTGTCATCATGCCATCATATCACCCTGCCACCATGCCACCCTGCCATGCCACCACCCTGCCACCCTGTCACCATGCCACTCTGCCATGCCACCACCCTGCCATCATGCCACCCTGCCACCATATCACCCTGCCACCATGCCATGCCACCACCCTGCCACCCTGTCACCATGCCACCCTGCTATGCCACCACCCTGTCATCATGCCACTCTGCCATGCCACCACCATGCCACCCTGCCATCATGCGACCCTGCCATGCCACCACCCTGTCACCCTGCCATCATGCCACCCTGCCATGCCACCACCCTGTCACCCTGCCACCATGCCACCCTGCCATTATGCCACCCTGCCATGCAACCACCTTGCCACTGCCATCGTGCCACCCTGTCATCATGCCATCCTGCCATGCCACCACCCTGCCATCGTGTCACCCTGCCACCCTGTCATCATGCCACCCTGCCATCATGCCTCCATGCCGCCCCCCTGTCAGTGCCTATTTTCTCTCATTAAGGACACGCTCTCTAACTCTTAGATACCCAGTTGAGATACCACTCATCAGTTCATTGACAGTATTTCAGTATTGAATGGACAGTTTGTTGATAGTATAGAGCTTGCCAGCTTGTAGTCCTGAAACCCGGAAATAAGTTACTCTGGTTTGTTCAGGAATTAGGTCTGAGGTTAACACGGGCTTAGGAGATCTTACACGTATTGTTCTGCGATAATAGCAGTCAGTTAACATGACCTTTATGAATAATGAAGTCTTTATGTTTTGTTCTGAGGTAATAGCAGTCAGTTAACATGACCTTTATGAATAATGAAGTCTTTATGTTTTGTTCTGAGGTAATAGCAGTCAGTTAACATGACCTTTATGTTTTGTTCTGAGGTAATAGCAGTCAGTTAACATGACCTTTATGTTTTGTTCTGAGGTAATAGCAGTCTACAGTCTACATGACCTTTATGAATTATGAAGTTTTGTGTTTTTTGTTATTACATAAATTCTTCAAAATACGCAAAAAGTGACTGATGAAGATTATCTCATAGAACAAAATGTAGAAGATCTCCTAAGCCTGTTTTTACCAAGGACCTTATTTTCAGCGTTTATCCCAAAACGCCATTCATTTTTCTCATAGGCTTTGACCAACGAACCATGGCGGAGTTAGTGCCTACAAAAACACGCCATTACTGTTTCTCTCAGTTCGTTGAGTGTTTCAATACTGTATTGAACTGACAGTTCGTTGAGTGTTTCAGTACTGTATTGAACTGACAGTTCGTTGAGTGTTTCAATACTGTATTGAACTGACAGTTCGTTGAGTGTTTCAGTACTGTATTGAACTGACAGTTCGTTGAGTGTTTCAGTACTGTATTGAACTGACAGTTCGTTGAGTGTTTCAGTACTGTATTGAACTGACAGTTCGTTGAGTGTTTCAGTACTGTATTGAACTGACAGTTCGTTGAGTGTTTCAGTACTGTATTGAACTGACAGTTCGTTGAGTGTTTCAGTACTGTATTGAACTGACAGTTCGTTGAGTGTTTCAGTACTGTATTGAACTGACAGTTCGTTGAGTGTTTCAGTACTGTATTGAACTGACAGTTCGTTGAGTGTTTCAGTACTGTATTGAACTGACAGTTCGTTGAGTGTTTCAGTACTGTATTGAACTGACAGTTCGTTGAGTGTTTCAGTACTGTATTGAACTGACAGTTCGTTGAGTGTTTCAGTACTGTATTGAACTGACAGTTTGTTGAGTGTTTCAGTACTGTATTGAACTGACAGTTCGTTGAGTGTTTCAGTACTGTATTGAACTGACAGTTCGTTGAGTGTTTCAGTACTGTATTGAACTGACAGTTCGTTGAGTGTTTCAGTACTGTATTGAATTGCCAGTTCGTTGAGTGTTTCAGTACTGTATTGAACTGACAGTTCGTTGAGTGTTTCAGTACTGTATTGAACTGACAGTTCGTTGAGTGTTTCAGTACTGTATTGAATTGACAGTTCGTTGAGTGTTTCAGTACTGTATTGAACTGACAGTTCGTTGAGTGTTTCAGTACTGTATTGAATTGACTGTTTGTTGAGTGTTTCAGTACTGTATTGAATTGCCAGCGTGTTGACAGAGTTTCAGGTTGGTGATATTGTCAGCAGGCTGCATAACTGACTTACCTCCTCTTTGGCACCTGTATGCTATTCTCTGCTCTCAGCAGCTGCAGACAGCAAGGCTGTATGGCACCACCATTCATTCTCAATGCAATGTCAAAAACTGCCACATAAATCTCTGTGTCAGGGAGGAATTCCTCCCCATCCCGAGGTGATGAATGGAAGAGCTAATTCAAAGGGAGTGACGGGTTTGCCAGCAGATGGAGAACATGGCAACCTGTTTAATGAATGACATGAAAGCCGATAGCTGGCTGGAGACATGTCAAGCTAATCAGCCACTGTTTCGGAAGCACATTGAGAGGTAACTGTAGCTGACTGAGGTGTAACAGTTGCCATGTTGCCAGTACTGCGTCAGCTCACTGTACCGTAGTAGACTCATTCACGTAGCCTACTATATTGGATGTTATTGATAGTCTGTCCTGATCACTGTACCGTAGTAGAGACTCATTCACGTAGCCTACTATATTGGATGTTATTGATAGTCTGTCCTGATCACTGTACCGTAGTAGACTCATTCACGTAGCCTACTATATTGGATGTTATTGATAGTCTGTCCTGATCACTTTACTGTAGTAGACTCATTCACGTAGCCTACTATATTGGATGTTATTGATAGTCTGTCCTGATCACTGTACCGTAGTAGACTCATTCACGTAGCCTACTATATTGGATGTTATTGATAGTCTGTCCTGATCACTTTACTGTAGTAGACTCATTCACGTAGCCTACTATATTGGATGTTATTGATAGTCTGTCCTGATCACTGTACCGTAGTAGACTCATTCACGTAGCCTACTATATTGGATGTTATTGATAGTCTGTCCTGATCACTTTACTGTAGTAGACTCATTCACGTAGCCTACTATATTGGATGTTATTGATAGTCTGTCCTGATCACTTTACTGTAGTAGACTCATTCACGTAGCCTACTATATTGGATGTTATTGATAGTCTGTCCTGATCACTTTACCGTAGTAGACTCATTCACGTAGCCTACTATATTGGATGTTATTGATAGTCTGTCCTGATCACTGTACCGTAGTAGACTCATTCACGTAGCCTACTATATTGGATGTTATTGATAGTCTGTCCTGATCACTTTACCGTAGTAGACTCATTCACGTAGCCTACTATATTGGATGTTATTGATAGTCTGTCCTGATCACTTTACCGTAGTAGACTCATTCACGTAGCCTACTATATTGGATGTTATTGATAGTCTGTCCTGATCACTTTACCGTAGTAGACTCATTCACGTAGCCTACTATATTGGATGTTATTGATAGTCTGTCCTGATCACTTTACTGTAGTAGACTCATTCACGTAGCCTACTATATTGGATGTTATTGATAGTCTGTCCTGATCACTTTACTGTAGTAGACTCATTCACGTAGCCTACTATATTGGATGTTATTGATAGTCTGTCCTGATCACTTTACTGTAGTAGACTCATTCACATAGCCTACTATATTGGATGTTATTGATAGTCTGTCCTGATCACTTTACTGTAGTAGACTCATTCACGTAGCCTACTATATTGGATGTTATTGATAGTCTGTCCTGATCACTTTACTGTAGTAGACTCATTCACGTAGCCTACTATATTGGATGTTATTGATAGTCTGTCCTGATCACTGTACTGTAGTAGACTCATTCACGTAGCCTACTATATTGGATGTTATTGATAGTCTGTCCTGATCACTTTACTGTAGTAGACTCATTCACGTAGCCTACTATATTGCATGTTATTGATAGTCTGTCGTGATCACTTTACCGTAACAGTGTTTCCTGGTCCTGGTTCTGGTCCTGGTTCTGGTCCTGGTTCTGGTCCTGGTTCTGGTCCTGATTCTGGTCTTGGTTCTGGTCCTGATTCTAGTCCTGGTTCCAGCCCTGGTCCTGGTTCTGGTCCTGATTCTGGTCCTGGTTCCGGTCCTGATTCTGGTCCTGGTTCCGGCCCTGGTCCTGGTTCTGGTCCTGATTTTGGTCCTGGTTCCGGTCCTGGTTCTGGTTCCGGTCCTGGTCCTGGTTCTGGTCCTGATTCTGGTCCTGGTTCCGGCCCTGGTTCTGGTCCTGATTTTGGTCCTGGTTCTGGTCCTGTTTCCGGTTCCGGTCCTTGTCCTGGTTCTGGTCCTTGTTCCGGTCCTGGTCCTTGTCCTGGTTCTGGTCCTGGGGACCCAAAGGGGTGCACTTGTATTTAAAAAAAATCCTAGCACTAATGCTAACTGCGGCAGATCCCGGCTCATGCCTCATGGACGGGATTCCATTTGGGATTCAGACATACATGACTGTGGATTCTTGGGGAGATTAAATACAGTCCACTTATAGAGGGTTCCTAGGGGCTGCCCACGCCTGGGCCATTAGAGTATTAGCTCCGATTAGGGCCAAGGAAATGGGATTATGGCTTGGAGTTGATTAAACACAATGAATGTGATGATTCAATCCGGTTTGTCCCTTTAGTGTCGTGTTTGAGTTAGTTTTAGTCATGTTATAATGGTAAGTGATAGGCAGTTTGGGAGCTGTTCCCCAGACCTACCTTGGGGACAGAGAAGAGAGAACACTCATTGCGTTACATTCGATGTCCAGTAACGGGCATAGACAACTGTTCTAGAACACTTGACATGAGGTTGCTCTGCCTGTGTTGTAACAATGTCGCCTAATTACTACAGTAATAACATTGTTGTGACATAGTATTTGGTTAATTGCTCCTAGTGATGATAAATCAGTTTATAATAGCAATAAGGCTCCTCGGGGGTTTGTGGTATATGGCCAATATACCACGGCTAAGGGCTGTATCCAGTAACTCAGCAATGCGCCGTGCCTAAGAACAGCCCTTAGCCGTGGTATATTGGCTGTTACCACACCCTGACGTGCCTTATTGCTTAAATATATATATATATGTGTTACATTTTGGTGTAAGTACAGTGTTACTACACAGGTTTCAGAGCATCGTAATGTAAAGTGTTACCCAACATGATATGCAGTCATACTTCCACATAAGAGCCTGATCAAGCTGGCCAGCAGTATTGATGTAGGGGTTTAATTGAACCTCTGTTCTCCTGTGCAGCTCTGTCAACACATGCCACAGCCTAGTGTCCTTTCTTCTTGGCTTGAAGTGTTCCTTGTGTTCCCACTCACTGACACTTTAGTTCCCCTTTAGTTGTAGTAAGTGTTTGGCTGGAGGCACAGGGGAACAGTGCAAATGTCACCCTCTAGAGCGCTCCCCACAGCGACGCGGGGAATTAGTGATTGGATGAGAGCCTCACTCCCTGCTGGAGGGACTGAACACAGTAAACAGTCACATTGGAAACAGCCCTGTGTCCAAATGAGTGCAAATCAGACACAGGCTAAAAGCCTGATAAGTGGCTACTTGGACCAAGAGGAGGAACAGTCACATAGGAAACAGCCTTGTGTCCAAATGAGTCCAAATCACAGACACAGGCTAAAAGCCTGATAAGTGGCTACTGGGACCAAGAGGAGGCCTGTTTTGTTGGCCACTTGAGATATTTAATGTGGGGGTGTGGGTATATAGTTGATGTGGATGTGTGCCTCTCACCCAGCCCAGTCTGTGTTGTTTTCAGGAGTACAGCCTGCGGTGTGACTTACTGACCTGACTTGTGCTTTCTCTCTTTCTCCCTCTCCTTCTCTTACTCTCTCTCCCTCTCTATCCTTCTCTCGCTCTCTCTATCTCCTTCTCTCACTCTTTCTCGCTCCCTCTCGCTCCTTCTCTTGCTCTCTCTCTGCGTTCTCGCTCTCTCCACGCTCTCGCTCTTTCTCCCCCTCTCTCCGCGTTCTCGCTCTTTCTCCCTTTCCCTCTCTCTTCGTGCTCTCGCTCTCTCTCCCTCCCTCACTCTCCTCCTTCCTCCCTCCCTCCTGCAGGTGTGAGCTTGCTGGTGCCAGCGGGTGCTGTTCCTCAGGGTCGTGTGTATGAGATGTACGTGACGGTGCACAGGAAGGACAGCATGAGGTGAGCTCCATTAGCACAGCAGCAGCACCAGGGCCTTCCTGTCAGCCTATTCTGTCAGCCTGCCTGCCTTCCTATCAGCCTATTCTGTCAGCCTGCCTGCCTTCCTGTCAGCCTGTTCTGTCAGCCTTCCTGCCTGGCTGTTCTGTCAGCCTGCCTGCCTTCCTGCCTGGCTGTTCTGTCAGCCTGCCTTCCTTCCTTCCTGGCTGTTCTGTCAGCCTTCCTTCCTAGCTGTTCTGTCAGCCTGCCTGCCTTCCTGCCTGGCTGTTCTGTCAGCCTGCCTCCCTGCAGCTTCATACCAGCTAAGCCCCTGTATTCTTACCCACCGCCAATGATACCAGTCCCAGTATTACCCAGATAAAAGACAGATTTTCAGTACCAATCATATTTGAGACATTTTGTCCACTACTCAAGAGAAATGTAATAGAAAAGGTGCTGTGTGTATACAGTGCATTCGGAAAAGAATCAGACTAGGGGTCTTTTTACACATTTTGTTACGTTACAGCCTTATTCTAAAATGTATTAAATTGCATGTGTTCCTCACCAATCTACACCCCATAATCACAAACAGAAAACAGAAATGTTTGCAAATGTATTAAAAATAAAAAAGCAGATACCGTATTTACATAAATATTCAGACCCTTTGCTATGAGACTTGACATTGAGCTCAGGTGCATCCTAGAGATGTTTCTACAACTTGATTGGTGTCCACCTGTGGTAAATTCAATTGATTGGACATGATTTAGAAAAACACAACTGTCTACAGTGGGTATAGAAAGTCACCACCCCCTTTCAAAATGTTCACCTTTTATTGCCTTACAGCTTGAAATGAAAACACATAAATCAGACTTTTTTCTGGTTATATTTACAGACAGTAACCCAGAATATCCAAGTGAAAAGAAAATTCAAAATAACTCTGAAAATGAACTACAATTAAAAAAGTAAAATACCCTATTTGGATAAGTGAACACCCCCCTGAGTTAATACTTGGTGGAACCACCTTTTGCTTGAATTACAGCCATGAGTCTCTTTGAATACGTCTCTACTAACTTTGCACACCTAGACTGTGCAATATTTGCCCATTCTTCCTTGCAGAATTGTTGAAGCTCAGTCAAATTGTATGGTGACAGCTCATGGACTGTACTCATCAAGTCATTCCACAGATTCTTGATGGGATTTACGTCGGGGATCTGACTAGGCCACTCAAGGACCAGAATCTGTCGGTATTTTGCACTTTCCATTTTCCCTTCTATCTTATCCAGTCCCTGACGAAGAGAAACACCCCACAACAGGGCGCTGCCACCGCCATGCTTTACTGTAGGCATGGTGTTCTTTGGGTGGAAAAATATATTGGGTTTTCGCCAGACATATCGTTTTACGTTCAGGACAAAAAGGTCAATTTTGGTCTCATCTGACCACAGCACCTTTTGCCACTTGGCCTCAGAATCTACAATGTGCTTTTTGGCAAAGCTCAAACGAGACTTGATAGTGGCTTTTTTTGAGGAGTGTTTTTTTTTCTTGCCACCTCCACCAGATTTGTGGAACGCTTGTGATATTGTGGTCACATGCACACATTGACCAGTCTTTGCCTCCTTCGCAGTCGTCATTGGCTTCTTGGTAGCCTCTCTGATCAGTCTCCTCCTTGCCCGGTCATCCAGGTTGAAGAGACGGCCTAATCTGTACAGGGTCTGGGTGGTGCCATACACCTTAACCACTTCTTAACTGTGCTCTGAGGGATAGACAAAGCCTTTGAAGTATTTGTATATCCATCCCCTGACTTGTGCTTTGAATTGCAGTACTAAGCAGTGGAGTCCTCTATGAACAACTGGTTTTATTCTGAACTAATCAAAGTCACTACAATTGATCATCGATGGAAGCCAATTAGCTTGATTTGTGATCTGGAAGGTGGTTGGTTATGCCTCAGCAAGTTTGCAATTGCAATTCTAAGGGGAGGTTCACTTATCCAAAAAGCGTATTTTACTTGAGTTAAACATTTTTTTTTGAATATTGTGGGTTACTGTGTGTAAATAACGCCGGAAAAAGTCAAATGTTATGTGTTTTCATTTCAGGCTGTAAGGCAACAAAATGTGAACATTTTGAAAGAGGGTGGTGACTTTCTATACCCACTGTAAGGTCCCACAGTTGACAGTGCATGTCTGAGCAAAAACCAAGCCATGAGATCAAAGGAATTGTCCGTAGAGCTCAGAGACAGGATTGTGTCGAGGCAGAGATCTGGGGAAGGGTACCAAAACATTTCTGCAGCATTGAAGATCCTCAAGAACACAGTGGCCTGCGTCATTCTTCAATGGGAAGATGTTTGGAGCCACCAAGACTCTTCCTAGAGCTGGCCGCCCGGCCAAACTGATGGTCACTCTCACAGAGCTCCAGGGTTCCTCTGTGGAGATGGGAGAACCTTCCAGAAGGACAACCATCTCTGCAGCACTCAACCAATCGGCCTTTAAGCCACTCCTCAGTAAAAGGCACATGACAGCCCGCTTGGAGTTTGCTGAAAGGCACCTAAAGGATTCTGACCATGAGAAACAAGATTCTCTGGTCTGATGAAACCAAGATTGAATTATTTTGCCTGAATGCCAAGCGTCACGTCTGGAGGAAACCTGGCACCATCCCTACGGTGAAGCATGGTGGTGGCAGCATCATGCTGTGGGGATGTTATTCAGTGGCAGGGACTGGGAGACTATTCAGGATCGATGGAAAGATAAACGGAGCAAAGTACAGAGAGATCCTTGATGAAAACCTGCTCCTGAGCGATCAGGACCTCAGACTGGGGCGAAGGTTCACCTCCTGGACAGAACTTTAGTCTATCTCCTGTTTCTGTAGTGAGACAGACAGCTTGATGTACCAGTACACCTCCTGGACAGGATGCTAATCTTTCTCCTGTTTCTGTAGTGAGACAGACAGCTTGATATACCAGTACACCTCCTGGACAGGATGCTAGTCTATCTACTGTTTCTGTAGTGAGACAGACAGCTTGATGTACCAGTACACCTCCAGTCCCTCAGACTGGGGTGAAGGTTCCCCTTCCAACAGGACAATGACCCTAAGCACACAGCCAAGACAACGCAGGAGTGGCTTCAGGACAAGTCTCTGAATGTCCTTGAGTGGCCCAGCCAGCCCAGACTTGAACCTGGTCAAACATCTCTAGAGAGACCTGAAAATAGCTGTGCAGCGACGCTCCCCATCCAACCTGACAGATCTTGAGAGGATTTGCAGAGAAGAATAGGAGAACCTCCCCAAATACACGTGTGCCAAGCTTGTAGCGTCATACCCAAGAAGACTTGAGGCTTGCTGCCAAATGTGCTTCAAAAAATTACTGAGTAAATACTTATGTTAATGTGATATTTCCGTATTTTTTTTTTTTTTTTTGCTTTGTCATTATGGGGTAATGTGTGTAGATGAGGGGGAAAAAACTATTTAATCCATTTTAGAATAAGTTTGTAACATAACAAAATTAGGAAAAAGTCAAGGGGTCTGAATACTTTCCGAATGCACTGTACTTCGGTAACCAAAGGACATTCACATATCTACAAACATCAGTTGAGGTTCTGTTAAAAAAAAAGTTTACTACAGTGACAATACATTTTGCCCTGAAGGGAGCATTTTAAAATCTCTCTCTCTCTCCTTCTCTCGCTCTCTAGGCCACCGGTAGAGGATGTTCAGACAGTGTTGAGCCCCGTGGTGAGCTGTGGTCCCCCAGGGGCCCTCCTGACCCGCCCAGTCATCCTCACCATTCATCACTGTGCCGAGGCCGACGGAGACGTCTGGCAGATCCAGTTGAAGAACCAGCTGCATCAGGGCCAATGGGAGGTGAGAACGCTAGTAATGGTCAGGCTTAGGTATAAGTCACAGGTCATGTTCCCCTGCTCAGACGTATGCCAGGTTTTACAATACGTATCAGCTAACCACATGTATCAGCAATCTGGTGCCTGACTGCACAGTCGATGACATCGCACGCCACCATTGGTTGATGCATGCAACGTCTGAGCAGGGGATCACAACCTATAGCTGAGAGGGTGGGACTAGTCATTGAAGAATACAACTGAAATATTCATGCTTGCAAAAGCCAGAAAAATGTTTTTGGGCATGAAGCTTTGTCAGATGAAATATACCATAAATGTGTATACTTTACCTGCTGTTGACAAGGAAGTCATAGTGTTGAATTGTATACAGAAGATATAGTCTGGAGGAACAGGCATGTCTCCTGGGTAAGAGGAACTGCAGAGGTCCCCCATGCCAATATCGACATAAAGACAGGCTGCTTCCCAAATAGCATCCTCTTCCATACTGGCTCTGGTCAAAGGTAGGGGACTATACAGGCTCTGGTCAAAGGTAGGGGACTATACAGGCTCTGGTCAAAGGTAGGGGACTATACAGGGTACCATTTGGGATGCAGACACATGCTTGTAGAATGGGATAAGTGTAGTGATGGCAGGGGAAGAAGACAGACTGGGCCACGCTTGGCAGGGCTCTGTAAACACAGCACCCAAACTCAATTAGACCAGCAGGATGGTTGAAAAACTGTTAGCACAAGGAATTTGCTCCAGTTCCACCCCTCCACCCCTCTGTTTCATCCCTCCGTTCCATCCCTTCCTCTATTCCATCTCTCACTCCCTCTGTTCCATCCCTCCCTCTGTTGTATCCCTCTGTTCCATCCCTTCCTCTGTTCCATCTCTCACTCCCTCTGTTCCATCCCTCCCTCTGTTCCACCCTTCCCTCCTTTCCCTCCCTCCGTCCGTTCTCTCCCTCCCTCCCTCCATTCCCTCCCTCCCTCTGTCCCATCTCTCCCTTCCTCCCTCCCTCTGTTCCATGTCTTCCTCCCTCCCTCTGTCCCATCTCTCCCTTCCTCCTTCCCTCTGTTCCATGTCTTCCTCCCTCCCTCCGTTCCATGTCTTCCTCCCTCCCTCCGTTCCCTCCCTCCTTTCCCTCCCTATGTTCCATCATCCATCCCTCGCTCGCTCCCTCTCTCCTTTCTTTCCATTCCTCCCTTCCCTCCCTCCCTCTGTTCCATCCCTTCCTCCCTCCCTCTGTTCCATCCCTTCCTCTCTCTGTTCCCTCCCTCCCTGTGTTCCGTCCCTCCCTCCGTTCCCTTCCTATGTTCCATCCCCCCCTCTGTTCCATCCATCTCTCCCTTCCCTCCCTCCCTCCTTTCTCTCCATCCCTCCGCTCTGTTCCATCCATCCCTCCCTCTGTTCCATCCATCCCTCCCTCTGTTCCATCCCGCCCTCCCTCTGCTCCATCCCTCCCTCCCTCCTTTCTCTCCTTCCCTCCCTCTCTCACAGCGTGAGCAGACTACCTCTGAGGAGTGGGGTGTGTGTGATAGAGGCCCACCCGGTCCTGTATTGGTGGTGTGTTTGTACTGTTTGTGATAAGACTGTCTGCAGGCGTCACTGTTGTTATCGCACAGAAACACAATGTCTGCCCACAATTATGCATGCAGTATGTGTGTGGGTGGGTGCTTAGGTTTATTGAGCCACAGATCAGAATGCAATCCATAGAGTTGGACACAGCCATAGAGTTGGACACAGCCTGTCAGCTATATTCTGGGAAAAATCACAGCTGTGGTTAGAAGCAATAACTGATTCACACAATATTGGTTTTCTACAACCTCGTATTGATACGGCTCATCAAAAGGCACATAACTCCAAATAAGGTGTGATTTGGAGCTCAATAGTCATTTCAGAAAAAGGACCTGAGTTGATCTATAATAATGTGTCCTCTTCCATACCAGACTATAGCTATATCATCCTTCAGAAGGTGACGGGGGGGTGGAAAGGAGCAACAACTCCGATACAAAAGTCAAATGGAAAAAAGACAACTTAAGGGCTCGATTCAATCCGTATCGCAGACAATCTGCGGTATAGCTCAATTGAAATGTAAAGAGACTATTCAGGATCAATGGAAAGATGAAAGGAGCAAAGTACAGAGAGATCCTTGATGAAAACCTGCTCCAGTGCGATCCAGACCTCAGACTGGGACGAAGGTTCACCCCCTGGACAGGATGCTAGTCTATCTCCTGTTTCTGTAGTGAGACAGACAGCTTGATGTACCAGTACACCTCCTGGACAGGACGCTAGTCTATCTCCTGTTTCTGTAGTGAGACAGACAGCTTGATGTACCAGTACACCTCCTGGACAGGATGCTAGTCTATCTCCTGTTTCTGTAGTGAGACAGACAGCTTGATGTAACAGTACACCTCCTGGATAGGACACTAGTCTATCTCCTGTTTCTGTAGTGAGACAGACAGCTTGATGTACCAGTACACCTCCTGGACAGGACGCTAGTCTATCTCCTGTTTCTGTAGTGAGACAGACAGCTTGATGTACCAGTACACCCCCTGGACAGGACTCTAGTCTATCTCCTGTTTCTGTAGTGAGACAGACAGCTTGATGTACCAGTACACCCCCTGGACAGGACTCTAGTCTATCTCCTGTTTCTGTAGTGAGACAGACAGCTTGATGTACCAGTACACCTCCTGGACAGGACGCTAGTCTATCTCCTGTCTCTGTAGTGAGACAGACAGCTTGATGTACCAGTACACCTCCTGGACAGGACGCTAGTCTATCTCCTGTTTCTGTAGTGAGACAGACAGCTTGATGTACCAGTACACCCCCTGGACAGGACTCTAGTCTATCTCCTGTTTCTGTAGTGAGACAGAGAGCTTGATGTACCAGTACACCTCCTGGACAGGACGCTAGTCTATCTCCTGTCTCTGTAGTGAGACAGACAGCTTGATGTACCAGTACACCTCCTGGACAGGACGCTAGTCTATCTCCTGTTTCTGTAGTGAGACAGACAGCTTGATGTACCAGTACACCTCCTGGACAGCATGCTAGTCTATCGCTGGACCTTTATGCTTAATTTTTACTATACGTTTTAATACCACATCAGTACCACGAGAATTCTGAAGGCGTTAGAATCCTTACATATCCGTGCTTCAACCCATTGGTTAATTGTAGTCTAAATGGAAGTGAACAGTCGTCCAGTCTAGCCTTCAATGCAGTACTGTACCCCACCCTTTGCCTTGCTATTCTCTCATTATATGACTGGTGCTGTCTCTGAGGTCCTATTAAAGAGGCTAAAGACCAGCTTTAATGTTGCTGTTATACTGTTTAACGGCCAAGCTTACTGCCAACCCTTTTAATTCATTTTTTTCTCCCCTCATAATAGCAGGAAAATGAATGTTTGTGTGTGGCTGGTGTACTGTAGGCACCAGGATAAGGATTATAGATAAAAGAAGGTAGAGGATCACAGTGTGGGTAACAGAGTTATGGAACAAGAAAGAGGAGACTTAGAGGAGAGGTCAGACTTGGCCAGTGTGTGCTGTTTGTACACACACACACACACACACACACACACACACACACACACACACAAACCATGCTGTATGGACACTCTCATCATACAATAACCGTGTGTTTGTGTCCCTTTCAGGACGTGGTAGTGGTCGGGGAGGAGAACTTCACCACACCCTGCTATATCCAGATGGATGAGGAGGCATGTCATCTACTGACAGAGACCCTGGGGACCTACTGCCTGGTGGGCCAGTCTGTCAGCAAGGCTGCCGCCAAGCGCCTCAAACTGGCCATCTTCGGCCCTGTGTCAAGCACCACCCTGGAGTACCACATTAGAGTCTACTGTCTGGACGACACCCAGGACGCACTCAAGGTATGGGGGTGGGGGGGGGGGGGGGGGCAGCGTTAAGATAGCCTGACACCTTGGGACTCCTTGGGACTGCTAATATGGACACCGTACACAACGCACACCAATGAAGTCATACTTTCTCTCGCTTACCTGTGCACCCCGCTCGTTCACTCACTCACTCACTCACTCACCCACTTTTTAAGCAATGCTCTTTCCCTCAAATGTTTCAACATTTCAAGGGAGGATAGTTTGAAAACAAAATGTTAGGTTGGTGTTTTTAATGATATGTCAAAGTAACTTTAATTGGTCTTGCTTTCAAAGGGAATTTTATAGTTGGTGTGTTGGAGGATGAGGAGGCGACGGAGTCGATTGATATTCTTATACTGCAGTAGTTGTTGAAGGAGTAGGCGGAGTCGATTGATATTCTCATACTGCAGTAGTTGTTGAAGGAGTAGGCGGAGTCGATTGATATTCTTATACTGCAGTAGTTGTTGAAGGAGGCGACGGAGTCGATTGAAATTCTTATACTGCAGTAGTTGTTGAAGGAGTAGGCGGAGTCGATTGAAATTCTTATACTGCAGTAGTTGTTGAAGGAGGAGGCGGAGTCGATTGAAATTTTTATACTGCAGTAGTTGTTGAAGGAGGAGGCGGAGTCGATTGAAATTCTTATACTGCAGTAGTTGTTGAAGGAGTAGGCGGAGTCGATTGAAATTCTTATACTGCAGTAGTTGTTGAAGGAGTAGGCGGAGTCGATTGAAATTCTTATACTGCAGTAGTTGTTGAAGGAGGAGGCGGAGTCGATTGAAATTCTTATACTGCAGTAGTTGTTGAAGGAGGAGGCGGAGTCGATTGAAATTCTTATACTGCAGTAGTTGTTGAAGGAGTAGGCGGAGTCGATTGATATTCTCATACTGCAGTAGTTGTTGAAGGAGGAGGCGGAGTCGATATGTATTCTTATACTGCAGTAGTTGTTGAAGGAGGAGGCAGAGTCGATTGATATTCTTATACTGCAGTAGTTGTTGAAGGAGGAGGGAGAGGCGGAGTCGATATGTATTCTTATATTGCAGTAGTTGTTGAAGGAGTAGGCGGAGTCGATTGATATTATTTTACTGCAGTAGTTGTTAAAGGATGAGGAAGAGGCGGAGTCGATATGTATTCTTATACTGCAGTAGTTGTTGAAGGAGGAGGCGGAGTCGATTGAAATTCTTATACTGCAGTAGTTGTTGAAGGAGTAGGCGGAGTCGATTGATATTCTCATACTGCAGTAGTTGTTGAAGGAGTAGGCGGAGTCGATTGAAATTCTTATACTGCAGTAGTTGTTGAAGGAGTAGGCGGAGTCGATTGATATTATTTTACTGCAGTAGTTGTTAAAGGATGAGGAAGAGGCGGAGTCGATATGTATTCTTATATTGCAGTAGTTGTTGAAGGAGTAGGCGGAGTCGATTGATATTATTTTACTGCAGTAGTTGTTAAAGGATGAGGAAGAGGCGGAGTCGATATGTATTCTTATATTGCAGTAGTTGTTGAAGGAGTAGGCGGAGTCGATTGATATTCTTATACTGCAGTAGTTGTTGAAGGAGGAGGCGGAGTCGATTGAAATTCTTATACTGCAGTAGTTGTTGAAGGAGGAGGCGGAGTCGATTGAAATTCTTATACCGCAGTAGTTGTTGAAGGAGTAGGCGGAGTCGATTGATATTCTTATACTGCAGTAGTTGTTGAAGGAGGAGGCGGAGTCGATTGAAATTCTTATACTGCAGTAGTTGTTGAAGGAGGAGGCGGAGTCGATTGAAATTCTTATACTGCAGTAGTTGTTGAAGGAGTAGGCGGAGTCGATTGATATTATTTTACTGCAGTAGTTGTTAAAGGATGAGGAAGAGGCGGAGTCGATATGTATTCTTATACTGCAGTAGTTGTTGAAGGAGTAGGCGGAGTCGATTGATATTATTTTACTGCAGTAGTTGTTAAAGGATGAGGAAAAGGCGGAGTCGATATGTATTCTTATACTGCAGTAGTTGTTGAAGGAGGAGGCGGAGTTGATTGAAATTCTTATACTGCAGTAGTTGTTGAAGGAGGAGGCGGAGTCGATTTAAATTCTTATACTGCAGTAGTTGTTGAAGGAGTAGGCCGGAGTCGATTGATATTCTTATACTGCAGTAGTTGTTGAAGGAGGAGGCGGAGTCGATTGAAATTCTTATACTGCAGTAGTTGTTGAAGGAGGAGGCGGAGTCGATTGAAATTCTTATACTGCAGTAGTTGTTGAAGGAGTAGGCGGAGTCGATTGATATTATTTTACTGCAGTAGTTGTTAAAGGATGAGGAAGAGGCGGAGTCGATATGTATTCTTATACTGCAGTAGTTGTTGAAGGAGTAGGCGGAGTCGATTGATATTATTTTACTGCAGTAGTTGTTAAAGGATGAGGAAGAGGCGGAGTCGATATGTATTCTTATACTGCAGTAGTTGTTGAAGGAGGAGGCGGAGTCGATTGAAATTCTTATACTGCAGTAGTTGTTGAAGGAGGAGACGGAGTCGATTGAAATTCTTATACTGCAGTAGTTGTTGAAGGAGGAGGCGGAGTCGATTGAAATTCTTATACTGCAGTAGTTGTTGAAGGAGGAGGCGGAGTCGATTGAAATTCTTATACTGCAGTAGTTGTTGAAGGAGTAGGCGGAGTTGATTGAAATTCTTATAATGCAGTAGTTGTTGAAGGAGGAGGCGGAGTCGATTGAAATTCTTATACCGCAGTAGTTGTTGAAGGAGGAGGCGGAGTCGATTGATATTCTTATACTGCAGTAGTTGTTGAAGGAGGAGGCGGAGTCGATTGAAATTCTTATACTGCAGTAGTTGTTGAAGGAGGAGGCGGAGTCGATTGAAATTCTTATACTGCAGTAGTTGTTGAAGGAGGAGGCGGAGTCGATTGATATTCTTATACTGCAGTAGTTGTTGAAGGAGGCGACGGAGTCGATTGAAATTCTTATACTGCAGTAGTTGTTGAAGGAGTAGGCGGAGTCGATTGAAATTCTTATACTGCAGTAGTTGTTAAAGGAGGAGGCGGAGTCGATTGAAATTCTTATACTGCAGTAGTTGTTGAAGGAGGAGGCGGAGTCGATTGAAATTCTTATACTGCAGTAGTTGTTGAAGGAGGAGGCGGAGTCGATTGAAATTCTTATACTGCAGTAGTTGTTGAAGGAGTAGGCGGAGTCGATTGAAATTCTTATACTGCAGTAGTTGTTGAAGGAGGAGGCGGAGTCGATTGAAATTCTTATACTGCAGTAGTTGTTGAAGGAGGAAGCGGAGTCGATTGAAATTCTTATACTGCAGTAGTTGTTGAAGGAGTAGGTGGAGTCGATTGATATTCTCATACTGCAGTAGTTGTTGAAGGAGGAGGCGGAGTCGATATGTATTCTTATACTGCAGTAGTTGTTGAAGGAGGAGGCAGAGTCGATTGATATTCTTATACTGCAGTAGTTGTTGAAGGAGGAGGCGGAGTCGATTGATATTCTCATACTGCAGTAGTTGTTGAAGGAGTAGGCGGAGTCGATTGATATTATTTTACTGCAGTAGTTGTTAAAGGATGAGGAAGAGGCGGAGTCGATATGTATTCTTATATTGCAGTAGTTGTTGAAGGAGTAGGCGGAGTCGATTGATATTATTTTACTGCAGTAGTTGTTAAAGGATGAGGAAGAGGCGGAGTCGATATGTATTCTTATACTGCAGTAGTTGTTGAAGGAGGAGGCGGAGTCGATTGAAATTCTTATACTGCAGTAGTTGTTGAAGGAGTAGGCGGAGTCGATTGATATTCTCATACTGCAGTAGTTGTTGAAGGAGTAGGCGGAGTCGATTGAAATTCTTATACTGCAGTAGTTGTTGAAGGAGTAGGCGGAGTCGATTGATATTATTTTACTGCAGTAGTTGTTAAAGGATGAGGAAGAGGCGGAGTCGATATGTATTCTTATATTGCAGTAGTTGTTGAAGGAGTAGGCGGAGTCGATTGATATTATTTTACTGCAGTAGTTGTTAAAGGATGAGGAAGAGGCGGAGTCGATATGTATTCTTATATTGCAGTAGTTGTTGAAGGAGTAGGCGGAGTCGATTGATATTATTTTACTGCAGTAGTTGTTAAAGGATGAGGAAGAGGCGGAGTCGATATGTATTCTTATACTGCAGTAGTTGTTGAAGGAGGAGGCGGAGTCGATTGAAATTCTTATACTGCAGTAGTTGTTGAAGGAGTAGGCGGAGTCGATTGATATTCTCATACTGCAGTAGTTGTTGAAGGAGTAGGCGGAGTCGATTGATATTCTTATACTGCAGTAGTTGTTGAAGGAGGAGGCGGAGTCGATTGAAATTCTTATACTGCAGTAGTTGTTGAAGGAGGAGGCGGAGTCGATTGAAATTCTTATACTGCAGTAGTTGTTGAAGGAGGAGGCGGAGTCGATTGATATTCTTATACTGCAGTAGTTGTTGAAGGAGGCGACGGAGTCGATTGAAATTCTTATACTGCAGTAGTTGTTGAAGGAGTAGGCGGAGTCGATTGAAATTCTTATACTGCAGTAGTTGTTAAAGGAGGAGGCGGAGTCGATTGAAATTCTTATACTGCAGTAGTTGTTGAAGGAGGAGGCGGAGTCGATTGAAATTCTTATACTGCAGTAGTTGTTGAAGGAGGAGGCGGAGTCGATTGAAATTCTTATACTGCAGTAGTTGTTGAAGGAGTAGGCGGAGTCGATTGAAATTCTTATACTGCAGTAGTTGTTGAAGGAGGAGGCGGAGTCGATTGAAATTCTTATACTGCAGTAGTTGTTGAAGGAGGAGGCGGAGTCGATTGAAATTCTTATACTGCAGTAGTTGTTGAAGGAGTAGGTGGAGTCGATTGATATTCTCATACTGCAGTAGTTGTTGAAGGAGGAGGCGGAGTCGATATGTATTCTTATACTGCAGTAGTTGTTGAAGGAGGAGGCAGAGTCGATTGATATTCTTATACTGCAGTAGTTGTTGAAGGAGGAGGCGGAGTCGATTGATATTCTCATACTGCAGTAGTTGTTGAAGGAGTAGGCGGAGTCGATTGATATTATTTTACTGCAGTAGTTGTTAAAGGATGAGGAAGAGGCGGAGTCGATATGTATTCTTATATTGCAGTAGTTGTTGAAGGAGTAGGCGGAGTCGATTGATATTATTTTACTGCAGTAGTTGTTAAAGGATGAGGAAGAGGCGGAGTCGATATGTATTCTTATACTGCAGTAGTTGTTGAAGGAGGAGGCGGAGTCCATTGAAATTCTTATACTGCAGTAGTTGTTGAAGGAGTAGGCGGAGTCGATTGATATTCTCATACTGCAGTAGTTGTTGAAGGAGTAGGCGGAGTCGATTGAAATTCTTATACTGCAGTAGTTGTTGAAGGAGTAGGCGGAGTCGATTGATATTATTTTACTGCAGTAGTTGTTAAAGGATGAGGAAGAGGCGGAGTCGATATGTATTCTTATATTGCAGTAGTTGTTGAAGGAGTAGGCGGAGTCGATTGATATTATTTTACTGCAGTAGTTGTTAAAGGATGAGGAAGAGGCGGAGTCGATATGTATTCTTATATTGCAGTAGTTGTTGAAGGAGTAGGCGGAGTCGATTGATATTCTTATACTGCAGTAGTTGTTGAAGGAGGAGGCGGAGTCGATTGAAATTCTTATACTGCAGTAGTTGTTGAAGGAGGAGGCGGAGTCGATTGAAATTCTTATACCGCAGTAGTTGTTGAAGGAGGAGGCGGAGTCGATTGAAATTCTTATACTGCAGTAGTTGTTGAAGGAGTAGGCGGAGTCGATTGATATTCTTATACTGCAGTAGTTGTTGAAGGATGAGGAAGAGGCGGAGTCGATATGTATTCTTATACCGCAGTAGTTGTTGAAGGAGGAGGGAGAGGCGGAGTCAATTGATATTCTTATACTGCAGTAGTTGTTGAAGGATGAGGAAGAGGCGGAGTCGATATGTATTCTTATACCGTAGTAGTTGTTGAAGGAGGAGGGAGAGGCGGAGTCAATTTAAATTCTTATACTGCAGTAGTTGTTGAAGGAGTAGGCGGAGTCGATTGATATTCTTATACTGCAGTAGTTGTTGAAGGAGGCGACGGAGTCGATTGAAATTCTTATACTGCAGTAGTTGTTGAAGGAGTAGGCGGAGTCGATTGAAATTCTTATACTGCAGTAGTTGTTGAAGGAGGAGGCGGAGTCGATTGAAATTTTTATACTGCAGTAGTTGTTGAAGGAGGAGGCGGAGTCGATTGAAATTCTTATACTGCAGTAGTTGTTGAAGGAGGAGGCGGAGTCGATTGAAATTCTTATACTGCAGTAGTTGTTGAAGGAGTAGGCGGAGTCGATTGAAATTCTTATACTGCAGTAGTTGTTGAAGGAGGAGGCGGAGTCGATTGAAATTCTTATACTGCAGTAGTTGTTGAAGGAGGAAGCGGAGTCGATTGAAATTCTTATACTGCAGTAGTTGTTGAAGGAGTAGGTGGAGTCGATTGATATTCTCATACTGCAGTAGTTGTTGAAGGAGGAGGCGGAGTCGATATGTATTCTTATACTGCAGTAGTTGTTGAAGGAGGAGGCGGAGTCCATTGAAATTCTTATACTGCAGTAGTTGTTGAAGGAGTAGGCGGAGTCGATTGATATTCTCATACTGCAGTAGTTGTTGAAGGAGTAGGCGGAGTCGATTGAAATTCTTATACTGCAGTAGTTGTTGAAGGAGTAGGCGGAGTCGATTGATATTATTTTACTGCAGTAGTTGTTAAAGGATGAGGAAGAGGCGGAGTCGATATGTATTCTTATATTGCAGTAGTTGTTGAAGGAGTAGGCGGAGTCGATTGATATTATTTTACTGCAGTAGTTGTTAAAGGATGAGGAAGAGGCGGAGTCGATATGTATTCTTATATTGCAGTAGTTGTTGAAGGAGTAGGCGGAGTCGATTGATATTCTTATACTGCAGTAGTTGTTGAAGGAGGAGGCGGAGTCGATTGAAATTCTTATACTGCAGTAGTTGTTGAAGGAGGAGGCGGAGTCGATTGAAATTCTTATACCGCAGTAGTTGTTGAAGGAGGAGGCGGAGTCGATTGAAATTCTTATACTGCAGTAGTTGTTGAAGGAGTAGGCGGAGTCGATTGATATTCTTATACTGCAGTAGTTGTTGAAGGATGAGGAAGAGGCGGAGTCGATATGTATTCTTATACCGCAGTAGTTGTTGAAGGAGGAGGGAGAGGCGGAGTCAATTGATATTCTTATACTGCAGTAGTTGTTGAAGGATGAGGAAGAGGCGGAGTCGATATGTATTCTTATACCGTAGTAGTTGTTGAAGGAGGAGGGAGAGGCGGAGTCAATTTAAATTCTTATACTGCAGTAGTTGTTGAAGGAGTAGGCGGAGTCGATTGATATTCTTATACTGCAGTAGTTGTTGAAGGAGGCGACGGAGTCGATTGAAATTCTTATACTGCAGTAGTTGTTGAAGGAGTAGGCGGAGTCGATTGAAATTCTTATACTGCAGTAGTTGTTGAAGGAGGAGGCGGAGTCGATTGAAATTTTTATACTGCAGTAGTTGTTGAAGGAGGAGGCGGAGTCGATTGAAATTCTTATACTGCAGTAGTTGTTGAAGGAGGAGGCGGAGTCGATTGAAATTCTTATACTGCAGTAGTTGTTGAAGGAGTAGGCGGAGTCGATTGAAATTCTTATACTGCAGTAGTTGTTGAAGGAGGAGGCGGAGTCGATTGAAATTCTTATACTGCAGTAGTTGTTGAAGGAGGAAGCGGAGTCGATTGAAATTCTTATACTGCAGTAGTTGTTGAAGGAGTAGGTGGAGTCGATTGATATTCTCATACTGCAGTAGTTGTTGAAGGAGGAGGCGGAGTCGATATGTATTCTTATACTGCAGTAGTTGTTGAAGGAGGAGGCAGAGTCGATTGATATTCTTATACTGCAGTAGTTGTTGAAGGAGGAGGCGGAGTCGATTGATATTCTCATACTGCAGTAGTTGTTGAAGGAGTAGGCGGAGTCGATTGATATTATTTTACTGCAGTAGTTGTTAAAGGATGAGGAAGAGGCGGAGTCGATATGTATTCTTATATTGCAGTAGTTGTTGAAGGAGTAGGCGGAGTCGATTGATATTATTTTACTGCAGTAGTTGTTAAAGGATGAGGAAGAGGCGGAGTCGATATGTATTCTTATACTGCAGTAGTTGTTGAAGGAGGAGGCGGAGTCGATTGAAATTCTTATACTGCAGTAGTTGTTGAAGGAGTAGGCGGAGTCGATTGATATTCTCATACTGCAGTAGTTGTTGAAGGAGTAGGCGGAGTCGATTGAAATTCTTATACTGCAGTAGTTGTTGAAGGAGTAGGCGGAGTCGATTGATATTATTTTACTGCAGTAGTTGTTAAAGGATGAGGAAGAGGCGGAGTCGATATGTATTCTTATATTGCAGTAGTTGTTGAAGGAGTAGGCGGAGTCGATTGATATTATTTTACTGCAGTAGTTGTTAAAGGATGAGGAAGAGGCGGAGTCGATATGTATTCTTATATTGCAGTAGTTGTTGAAGGAGTAGGCGGAGTCGATTGATATTATTTTACTGCAGTAGTTGTTAAAGGATGAGGAAGAGGCGGAGTCGATATGTATTCTTATACTGCAGTAGTTGTTGAAGGAGGAGGCGGAGTCGATTGAAATTCTTATACTGCAGTAGTTGTTGAAGGAGTAGGCGGAGTCGATTGATATTCTCATACTGCAGTAGTTGTTGAAGGAGTAGGCGGAGTCGATTGATATTCTTATACTGCAGTAGTTGTTGAAGGAGGAGGCGGAGTCGATTGAAATTCTTATACTGCAGTAGTTGTTGAAGGAGGAGGCGGAGTCGATTGAAATTCTTATACTGCAGTAGTTGTTGAAGGAGGAGGCGGAGTCGATTGATATTCTTATACTGCAGTAGTTGTTGAAGGAGGCGACGGAGTCGATTGAAATTCTTATACTGCAGTAGTTGTTGAAGGAGTAGGCGGAGTCGATTGAAATTCTTATACTGCAGTAGTTGTTAAAGGAGGAGGCGGAGTCGATTGAAATTCTTATACTGCAGTAGTTGTTGAAGGAGGAGGCGGAGTCGATTGAAATTCTTATACTGCAGTAGTTGTTGAAGGAGGAGGCGGAGTCGATTGAAATTCTTATACTGCAGTAGTTGTTGAAGGAGTAGGCGGAGTCGATTGAAATTCTTATACTGCAGTAGTTGTTGAAGGAGGAGGCGGAGTCGATTGAAATTCTTATACTGCAGTAGTTGTTGAAGGGGGAGGCGGAGTCGATTGAAATTCTTATACTGCAGTAGTTGTTGAAGGAGTAGGTGGAGTCGATTGATATTCTCATACTGCAGTAGTTGTTGAAGGAGGAGGCGGAGTCGATATGTATTCTTATACTGCAGTAGTTGTTGAAGGAGGAGGCAGAGTCGATTGATATTCTTATACTGCAGTAGTTGTTGAAGGAGGAGGCGGAGTCGATTGATATTCTCATACTGCAGTAGTTGTTGAAGGAGTAGGCGGAGTCGATTGATATTATTTTACTGCAGTAGTTGTTAAAGGATGAGGAAGAGGCGGAGTCGATATGTATTCTTATATTGCAGTAGTTGTTGAAGGAGTAGGCGGAGTCGATTGATATTATTTTACTGCAGTAGTTGTTAAAGGATGAGGAAGAGGCGGAGTCGATATGTATTCTTATACTGCAGTAGTTGTTGAAGGAGGAGGCGGAGTCCATTGAAATTCTTATACTGCAGTAGTTGTTGAAGGAGTAGGCGGAGTCGATTGATATTCTCATACTGCAGTAGTTGTTGAAGGAGTAGGCGGAGTCGATTGAAATTCTTATACTGCAGTAGTTGTTGAAGGAGTAGGCGGAGTCGATTGATATTATTTTACTGCAGTAGTTGTTAAAGGATGAGGAAGAGGCGGAGTCGATATGTATTCTTATATTGCAGTAGTTGTTGAAGGAGTAGGCGGAGTCGATTGATATTATTTTACTGCAGTAGTTGTTAAAGGATGAGGAAGAGGCGGAGTCGATATGTATTCTTATATTGCAGTAGTTGTTGAAGGAGTAGGCGGAGTCGATTGATATTCTTATACTGCAGTAGTTGTTGAAGGAGGAGGCGGAGTCGATTGAAATTCTTATACTGCAGTAGTTGTTGAAGGAGGAGGCGGAGTCGATTGAAATTCTTATACCGCAGTAGTTGTTGAAGGAGGAGGCGGAGTCGATTGAAATTCTTATACTGCAGTAGTTGTTGAAGGAGTAGGCGGAGTCGATTGATATTCTTATACTGCAGTAGTTGTTGAAGGATGAGGAAGAGGCGGAGTCGATATGTATTCTTATACCGCAGTAGTTGTTGAAGGAGGAGGGAGAGGCGGAGTCAATTGATATTCTTATACTGCAGTAGTTGTTGAAGGATGAGGAAGAGGCGGAGTCGATATGTATTCTTATACCGTAGTAGTTGTTGAAGGAGGAGGGAGAGGCGGAGTCAATTTAAATTCTTATACTGCAGTAGTTGTTGAAGGATGAGGAAGAGGCGGAGTCGATTGAAATTCTTATACTGCGGTAGTTGTTGAAGGATGGGGTGACATTCTAATAATGATCTTGTACAGTATTGAACATCAAGAAAGCAGTCGCTGTACAGTATTTGCAGTCTATTGCTGACCTTTTAGTACCCTTCTTTTACACCAGACTAGTTAATATAGACAATGCATGTGGTTCAAATGACTCCCTATTTCCTATGTACTAGTGCACTATTTTTATCCAGATCCCTATGGGCCCTAGTCATAAGTAGGACACTATATTGGGAATAGGGTGCCATTTGGAACGGGCCCTATAAAATCTAAATTGAAATGTTTGTGAGAATGTTACTAGCACAAATACTGTATAACAACCCCTAACCTCTGACCATTACAATAGCAGCAGAGGTTAGTAAAAAAAATTAAAAATGGGGGGGGGGGGGATATGATATTTATGCCCCTACTTTCTCACTCATCATTATTCACAATTCGTTCAAGATTTTCGGTAATCATGGCAGCGTCCACATGAATATAGAAGTGTTTAGAAACATACTGTTTTCTCATTTACAACAAAAGTGACTCCAAAATTACACTACATTATTACAATTAATTTCTATTGGGCACAAAATAATCTGAAACACAACCATAACAAACAGCAAATGCATCCAACACGTTTGTAGAGTCACTATCTTGATGTAGTCATTGGTGCATTATGGGACCAAATACTAACCTTTTGACTTCTTTAATACACATAAGTGATTTTGTCCAAATACTTTTGGTCTCTTAACATTTCTAAACAGTTCCCGATAAGGATGAAAGTACCCTCAACTTAAAGATGACAGTCTGCAATTTAACCGCATGGTCTTTGTATCATTTTTAAATTCAAAGTGCTGGAGTACAGAGCTAAAACCACACAAAAAAATATCACTTGCCCAATACTTTTGGAGCTCACTGTACAATGACTTCACCAGTCTGCTGGTTTGCACTAGCCTCATACAGCCGTAGGCTTATGCATCCAGTATTGTAATGGATACTACCATTGCGGTTACTGTAAGTCAAAAGTTCAGTCAGTCAAAAGTCAATGTAAGTCAAGTTGTACATTGTGTTATTGTCTTTGCTGCTGTAGGAAGTCCTTCATTGTGTTATTGTCTTTGCTGCTGTAGGAAGTCCGTCATTGTGTTATTGTCTCTGCTGCTGTAGGAAGTCCTTCATTGTGTTATTGTCTTTGCTGCTGTAGGAAGTCCTTCATTGTGTTATTGTCTCTGCTGCTGTAGGAAGTCCTTCATTGTGTTATTGTCTTTCCTGCTGTAGGAAGTCCTTCATTGTGTTATTGTCTTTCCTGCTGTAGGAAGTCCTTCATTGTGTTATTGTCTTTGCTGCTGTAGGAGGTACTTCATTATGTTATTGTCTTTGCTGCTGTAGGAAGTCCTTCATTGTGTTATTGTCTTTGCTGCTGTAGGAAGTCCGTCATTGTGTTATTGTCTCTGCTGCTGTAGGAAGTCCTTCATTGTGTTATTGTCTTTCCTGCTGTAGGAAGTCCTTCATTGTGTTATTGTCTCTGCTGCTGTAGGAAGTCCTTCATTGTGTTATTGTCTTTCCTGCTGTAGGAAGTCCTTCATTGTGTTATTGTCTTTGCTGCTGTAGGAAGTCCTTCATTGTGTTATTGTCTTTGCTGCTGTAGGAAGTCCTTCATTGTGTTATTGTCTTTGCTGCTGTAGGAAGTCCTTCATTGTGTTATTGTCTTTGCTGCTGTAGGAGGTACTTCATTATGTTATTGTCTTTGCTGCTGTAGGAAGTCCTTCATTGTGTTATTTTCTTTGCTGCTGTAGGAGGGACTTCATTGTGTTATTGTCTTTGGTGCTGTAGGAGGTACTTCATTGTGTTACTGTCTTTGGTGCTGTAGGAGGTACTTCAGATGGAGACCCAGATGGGAGGGAAGCTGCTGGATGAACCAAAGACCCTGAACTTCAAGGACAGCACCCACAACCTGCGCCTCTCTGTCCACGACGTCCCCCACGGACAGTGGAAGAGCAAGCTGCTCGCCAAGTACCAGGTGAGCTCATGGTGAAACTTTAAAGTTGTCATAGACCATGTACACTTTTATTGGTCTGCTCGACTGGTATGGCGATACATGGATTTCAGTGATTGAAAATGACCATGTACATGCAATATATAGTGAATAAAGGGTGTGTGTGTATGTGTGTGTGTGTGTGTAGGAGATCCCCTTCTACCAGGTGTGGAGTGGCTGCCAGCGGACCCTTCACTGCACCTTCACCCTGGAGCGGTTCAGCTCCAGCACCACAGAGCTCAGCTGTAAGCTGTGTGTCCGCCAAGTAGAAGGGGAGGGGCAGATCTTTCAGCTCAGCAGCACTTTGTCTGAGGTGAGACTCAAACCCTCACACCACCTTTCACTGGATACACTGCACACTCTGTGCGTGTGTGACTCAACTGGCACCCTATTTCATATGTAGTGCGCTACTTTTGACCAGGGCTCTGGTCAAAAGTAGTGCACTATAAAGGTTGCCATTTGGGATGCACACTCTGACTATAGCACACTCTGACCTTCTGAGGTAAATCCCAGCACCAACTACACTCCCGACTTCTGAGGTAAAACCCAGCTCGAACTACACTCCGGACCTAGACCATCTCTGACTACACTCCAGACCTAGACCATCTCTGACTACACTCCAGACCTAGACAGTCTCTGACTACACTCCAGATCTAAACCAGCTCTGACTACACTCCAGACCTAGACCATCTCTGACTACACTCCAGACCTAGACCATCTCTGACTACACTCCAGACCTAGACCATCTCTGACTACACTCCAGACCTAAACCAGCTCTGACTACACTCCAGACCTAGACCATCTCTGACTACACTCCAGATCTAGACCATCTCTGACTACACTCCGGACCTAGACCAGCTCTGACTACACTCCAGACCTAAACCATCTCTGACTACACTCCAGACCTAGGTCCAAATACTATTTGAAATATTTAGAATACTTTATTAAGCGTTTGCTTTAGGCTGCCTGGAGTGCAGGATGAGACGAGTTTCCTTGTTTTCTTTAGGCTGCCCGGAGTGCAGGATGAGACGAGTTTCCTTGTTTTCTTTAGGCTGCCTGGAGTGCAGGATGAGACGAGTTTCCTCGTTTGCTTTAGGCTGCCTGGAGGGCAGGATGAGACGAGTTTCCTCGTTTGCTTTAGGCTGCCTGGAGGGCAGGATGAGACGGCTGCCTGGAGGGCAGGATGAGACGAGTTTCCTCGTTTGCTTTAGGCTGCTTGGAGGGCAGGATGAGACGAGTTTCCTTGTTTGCTTTAGGCTGCTTGGAGGGCAGGATGAGACGAGTTTCCTCGTTTGCTTTAGGCTGCCTGGAGGGCAGGATGATACGAGTTTCCTCGTTTGCTTTAGGCTGCCTGGAGGGCAGGATGAGACGAGTTTCCTCGTTTGCTTTAGGCTGCCTGGAGGGCAGGATGAGACGAGTTTCCTCGTTTGCTTTAGGCTGCCTGGAGGGCAGGATGAGACGAGTTTCCTTGTTTGCTTTAGGCTGCTTGGAGGGCAGGATGAGACGAGTTTCCTCGTTTGCTTTAGGCTGCTTGGAGGGCAGGATGAGACGAGTTTCCTCGTTTGCTTTAGGCTGCCTGGAGGGCAGGATGAGACGAGTTTCCTCGTTTGCTTTAGGCTGCCTGGAGTGCAGGATGAGACGAGTTTCCTCGTTTGCTTTAGGCTGCCTGGAGGGCAGGATGAGACGAGTTTCCTCGTTTGCTTTCGACTTTCGGTTGGGTTCCATTGTGCCAGGCAAGCTCAATCAAGCCCAGCTGAAGGATTTGTGAGATTTAAAACAGATTTGTATACCACAATCTGGCTAATATTCTCATCTCCATACCACACTCTGAGTAATATTGTAATCTCAAATCAAATTGTATTGGTCACATACACGTGTTTAGCAGATGTTATTGCGGGTGTAGCAATAAGTAATATCTAACAAGTTCACAACATGTACCTAATACACACATCTAAGTAAAGGAATGGAATGAAGAATATATAAATATATGGACGAGCAATGTCAGAGCGGCATAGACTAAGGTACAGTAGAATGGTATAGAATACAGTACTGTATATACATATGGGATGAGTAATACAAGATGGGTATTCATCATTAAAGTGACTAGTGATTTCAAGTCCATGTATATAGGCCGCAGCCTCTAATGTGCTAGTGAAGGCTATTTAATAGTCTGAAGGCTTTGAGATAGATGCTGTTTTTCAGTCTTTTTATTTGATTTTTGTCTCACCTTTATTTAACCAGGTAGGCTAGTTGAGAACAAGTTCTCATTTACAACTGCGACCTGGCAAAGCAGTGCGACACAAACAACAACACAGAGTTACACATGGAATAATCAAGCGTACAGTCAATAACACATAGAAAAAAGAGAATGTCTATGTACTGTGTGTGCAAATGGCGTGAGGAGATAAGGCAATAAATAGGCCATAGTAGCGAAGAAATTACAATTTAGCAAATTAACACTGGAGTGATAGATGAGCAGATGGTGATGTGCAAGTAGAAATACTGGTGTGAAAAAGAGCAGAAAAGTAAATACAAACAATATGGGAATGAGGTAGGTAGATTACAGATGGGCTATGTACAGCTGCAGCGATCGGTTAGCTGCTCAGATAGCTGATGTTTAAAGTTAGTGAGGGAAATATAAGTCTCCAGATTCAGCGATTTTTGCAATTCGTTTCAGTCATTGGCAGCAGAGAACTGGAAGGAAAGGCGGCCAAAAGAGTTGTTGGCTTTGGCGATGACCAGTGAGATATACCTGCTGGAGCGCGTGCTACGGGTGGGTGTTGTTATCGTGACCAATGAGCTGAGATAAGGTGGAGCTTTACCTAGCATACTTATAGATGTCCTGGAGCCAGTGGGTCTGGCAACGAATATGTAGCGAGGGCCAACCGACTAGAGCATACAGGTCGCAGTGGTGGGGGGTATAAGGGGCTTTGGTGACAAAACGGATGGCACTCTGATAGACTGCATCCAGTTTGCTGAGTAGAGTATTGGAAGCTATTTTGTAAATGACATCGCCGAAGTCGAGGATCGGTAGGATAGTCAGTTTCACGAGGGTATGTTTGGCGGCGTGAGTGAAGGAGGCTTTGTTGTGAAATAGGAAGCCGATTCTAGATTTAATTTTGGATTGGAGATGTTTAATATGAGTCTGGAAGGAGAGTTTACAGTCTAGCCAGACACCTATGTATTTGTAGTTGTCCACATATTCTAAGTCAGAACCGTCCAGAGTTGTGATGCTAGTTGGGCGGGCAGGTGCAGGCAGCGAACGGTTGAAAGCATTCATTTGATTTTACTAGCGTTTAAGAGCAGGTAGTTTGCCCCCGGTGATGTGTTGGACAGACCACACCACCCTCTGGTGAATCTGTAAAAGTTTGGGAGGGTCTTAGGTGTCAAGCCACATTTTTTAAGCCACCTGAGGTTGAAGAGGCGCTGTTGCGCCTTCTTCACCTCACTGTCTGTGTGGGTGGACCATTTCAGTTTGTCCGTGATATATACGCCGAGGAACTTAAAACCACTACTGTCCCGTCGATGTGGATGGGGGGTGCTCCCTCTGCTGTTTCCTGAAGTCCACGATCATCTCATTTGTTTTGTTGACATTGAGTGAAAGGTTATTTTCCTGGCACCACACTCCCAGAGCCCTCACCACGTCCTTGTAGGCTGTCTCGTCATTGTTGGTAATCAAGCCTACTACTTGTTGTGTCGTCTGCAAACTTGATGATTGAGTTGGAGGTGTGCTTGGCCACACAGTCATGGGTGAACAAGGAGTACAGGAGGGGGCTGAGCATGCACCCTTGTGGGGCCCCAGTGTTGAGGATCAGCGAAGTGGAGGTGTTGTTTCCTACCTTCACCACTTGGGGCGGCCCATCAGGAAGTCCAGGACCCAGTTGCACAGGGCGGGGTTCAGACCCAGGGCCTCGAGCTTAATGATGAGCTTGGAGGGAACTATGGTGTTGAATGCTGAGCTGTAGTCTATGAACAGCATTCTTACATGGGTGTTCCTCTTGTCCAGATGGGATAGGGCAGTGTGCAGTGTGATGGCGATTGCATAGCCTGTGGATCTATTGGGGCGGTAAGCAAATTGAAGTGGGTCTATGATGACAGGTAAGGTAGAGGTGATGTGATCATTGACTAGCCTCTCAAAGCACTCCATGTTGACAGAAGTGAGTGCTACAGGGCAATAGTCATTTAGTTCAGTTACCTTTGCTTTCTTGGGTACAGGAACAATGGTGGCCATCTTGAAGCATGTGGGGACAGCAGACTGGGATAAGGACAGATTTAATATGTCTGTAAATACACCAGCCAGCTGGTCTGCACATGCTCTGGGGACGTGGCTAGAGATGCCGTCTGGGCCGGCAGCCTTGCGAGGGTTAACACGCTTAAATGTCTTACTCACATCGGCCAGGAGAGCCTGAAGGAGAAGGAGAGCCCACGGTTCTTGGTAGTGGGCCACGTCGGTGGCACTGTGTTAACCTCAAAGTGGGCAAAGAAGTTGTTTAGCTTGTCCGGAAGCAAGACGTCGGTGTCCGCGACGTGGCTTGTTTTCCTTTTGTAGTCCGTGATTGTCTGTAGACCCTGCCACATACGTCTTGTGTCTGAGCCGTTGAATTGCAACTCCACTGCCTGTTTGATTGCCTTGTGGAGGAAATGTTTAAATAACTTTATTTTTTTTAAACGTAACCTTTATTTAACTAGGCACATTTTTATTTACATTGGGTCCTACCCCGGCCAAACCCCTACGACACTGGGCCAATTGTGTGCCGCCCTATGGGACAAACTACACTATTTGTATTATGACATATTCCCAGTCACCTTGCCATGGTTAAATGTGGTCGTTCACTCTTTTAGTTTTGCGCGAATGCTGCCATCTATCCATGGTTTCTGGTTAGGGTAGGTTTTAATAGTCACGTTGGGAACAGCATCTCCTATACACTTTTTCACCGTATCAGTATATTCGTCGATATTGTTCTCGGGAGCTACCTGGAACATATCCCAGTCCATGTGATCAAAACAGTCTTGAAGCATGGATTCCGATTGGTCAGACCAGCGTTGAATAGTGCTTAGCACGGGTACTTCCTATTTGAGTTTCTGCCTATAGGAAGGGAGGAGCAAAATGGAGTCGTGGTCAGATTTGCCGAAAGGAGGGCAGGGGAGGGCTTAGTAGGCATTCCAAAAGTTGGAGTAGCAGTGCGAGTGTTTTAGCAGCATGAGTACTACAGTCGATGTGTTGATAGAACTTCGGCAGCCTAGTCCTCAAATTCGCTTTATTAAAATCCCCAGCTACAATAAATGCAACCTCAGGATATGTGGTTTCCAGTTTGCATAAAGTCCAGTGAAGTTCTTTGAGGGCCGTCGTGGTATCGGCTTGAGGGGGGATATACACGGCCATGACTATAACCAAAGAAAATTATCTTGGGAGATAATACAGTCAGCATTTGATGGTGAGGTATTCTAAGTCGGGTGAACAAAAGGACTTGAGTTCCTGTATGTTATCACAATTACACCATGAGTCGTTAATCATGAACCATACACCCCCGCCCTTCTTCTTCCCGGAGAGATATTTATTCCTGTCTGTGCGATGAACTGACAACCCAACTGGCTGGACCGACTCAGACAGTATATCCCGAGAGAGCCATGTTTCCGTGAAACAGAGTATGTTACAATCCCTGATGTCTCTCTGGAAGGAGATCCTCGCCCTGAGCTCGTCTACTTTATTGGCCAGAGACTGAACATTAGCAAGTATTATACTCTGAAGCGGTGGGTGGTGTGTGCGCCTCCTAAGTTGGATAATGTAAGAAATAAGAAATAAAAAAACAAAGTACTGCAAAGTTTCCTAAGAGCTAGAAGCAAGGCAGCCCTCTCTGTCAGCGCCATTGTCATCTCCATACCACAGTCTGGGTAATATTGGCATCTCCATACCACACTCTCTGACATTGACCTTTGCCAGAGAAAAGAGACTTCCATGAAAAGATGGTCACATACTGATCTTCTACTAAGAGAAAGTAGCTAACCAAATTTTTACTTTAAATAGACAGTCCAGGACTGGCACACTCTAACATTTTTTAAAACATTTATCTACAGAAGTTTAGGGTAGACGCTACTGGACTTTCAGCACTTTGATTTTCCTGCGGTGTCAAAACAGGGACAACCATGTAGCCGTGGCGTGTGAAAGCATTGTGGATTGTGCCTATTCTTTTTGCTGGAAGCTTTTTGAACCTCTAATCAATTGCCCTTCATTCTCATTTTTTTCAGCTGTCAATGAAATAGAATTATGTTTTTCTTAAACAGATAACATTATTGCTAATACTACAGTAATGTCCACAAAACACTAGTCATTATAGTATATACTACACTTTTTACTATAGTAATACTACAGTATTTATAGTATAGTACACTTTGCTACACTGTCGTGTTTTTGTGGACATGACTGTAGTATTCTGTCGTGACGTTGGATTGATTCATGTAACGACTGCTGTTCATCGAATGATTAACTGTTTATAATTACGTACGTGATTAAAAGAATCAGGTAATTATTAACTCAGTAACCTGGGGCACCATGGGAAAGTTTGGCTTTATTGAGTTTCTATTTCCCAAATTAACTCAAAGAATATCGATTTTACAACAGTCGCTAATTAATTAATTTCCTCTACAGTCTCATTCTGAACGTTTTATAATCCGGGAATCTGAACAAACCCGAGTCCCACTAAATAAGTCTCTACCACACCATTTGAGTTGATTATTTATTTACTAACAAGCTAAAATTATAATATAAGATACAGATACACAAACACACAGTCTAGGCTATTGATTAGAACTTAGTACAATGAAACAGGTCCCTAGCGGGCCAACACAATATGACACGTGTTAAACAAAATGGGGATTTAAAAAGAGAGAAAGAGAGAGTGCAAGAGAGAAAAGCACACTTGGGTACAATTGTAAACTATGCTTAGTTTAACCCTAACCTTGCCCCGAACTGCTGCTCTTATGGGTCAGAATATAATGACGTAATTACGTGTCGAAGGTCTCCGATGGTGTATCTCCTCGTGGACCGAGTTATGACTTCTCCTCTGATGGCAACATTTCTGTTGTTACCAGGTGTAACTCTATGGATTGTCCACACAATGTCAGTGTCCTTTCTCGTAGTGGTTGGTTTCCTCGCCCTTGTTCTGAAAGGAGTCTTCTGAGTGTAACCGATGTGAAATGGCTATCTAGTTAGAGGTGGTGCGCGCTAATAGCCTTTCAATCGGGGACGTCACATGCTCTGAGACCTTGAAGTAGTGGTTCCCCTTGCTTTGCAAGGGCCGCGGCTTTAGTGGAGCGATGGGTAACGATGCTTCGTGGATGACTGTTGTTGATGTGTGCAGAAGGTCCCTGGTTCGCGCCCGGGTCGGGGCGAGGGGACGGACTAAAGTTAAACTGTTACATGAGGACAGCCAGCCGTGTAGCTCAGGGCTCCAGTGTAGGAATGAAAGCAGTGTAGACACGATTCCTTGGAGAGAATAACCAGGTGGTCGTGCTTGAATTCACCCTCTTAGACGCAGCTCCTCATCCGTAGCATAGATTGTTAAAAGGTTCCTTTGTCTTCTTGAACGTCGTGTTGTGGTTGCTGACGACTCAGACCTTGGCTGCAGCGCTTGGTCACCTAGTCATGATGTTAATTCTTAACTCACATGTTGTAGACCCTCGGGTCAGAAATGGGCGTTTCCGCGTTCCGAGCAAGTTTTCTGGGCGTAACTAGTTACGAGGCAAGGTCTGGATTTTACTCCGACCCAATTTAGACAACTAACTTCACATTTCATCTTTAAAAAAACATTCTCTTTGATCTGGACATTTTCCACACAGTGTACCGTATGCAAACATCAGGTAAATATTCAAGTTGCAATGTTTTCGTTATAACGTTATCATTTAACGTTTAATAACAGATCAAAAACGACATTCATTTTCATATTCCATCTATCGTCATTACTACCATTTTGGCTGACGAAACATATTGTCCCAAAGTCCATTTATTGCATGTTTCTGTTCTGAGGTAGGTTCTTCATAGGCCCATCATACATTCCATTCCTCCACAGTGAGAGGACAAAGAGATGTTTTCTGCTGCCTTAAGATTTACAATGGGCGTGAGGTGTCATAAACCCCCACCTCCATACCTCTCTATCTCTCCCCCTCTAGTGGGTGAGATGTCTCTTGTAGGAGTGTGGTCAATGGTAACCTGACACGAACAGGCCAGTCATGACAATTCACTGTAGTGTTTTTGTGGACATGACTGTCGGATACTGTAGAGCAGGGGTGTCAAAGTCAAATGGACGGAGGGCCAAATAAAAAATTTAGCTACAAGCCGAGGGCCGGACTGTTCGAATGTTCATTGAAAAATGTTTAAATGACGCATATAGTCTAGTGAACCTAATTGAACCTACTGAAAACCTAACAAATATATTCCAATATGATCAGATAAATAAAGCAATATTTTCTTATGGCTCTGTCAGTAATCTTTAATTTTCAACAGACACAAAAGACAAATTTCCTTTATATAAAAATCCCCATAACATGAACATTAAATGAAAGAAACCGGTATTCAAGGCACCATCAGTAGCCTATATTTTCTATTTTAGCAAAAGTGGGCTAAATTTACTTCAAAGAAAAAAACAATAATAGCAATTTTCTATCATCCACTCAACTGAAATATTTTTAAAATATAATTGGATTGAAATACAATAAAATAAAGTGCAAAAATCTATTAATCAAAAACAACACTTTGTTTAAGGAGAAGTAACATGCAGTGAAAACAAATATTAAACTTTAACTTTTAAACTTGAACTGAGTAAAAACTCTAAATATGTGATTGCACAGTAATGTTCACTTGTTTGAGGTTGAGGGTGATACTTGGTGGTGTCCCATCTTTTCCACAAGTTCATCAATGTTCGGGGTAAGGCTCTGAGCTGAGGAAATCCTCAGAATTGAGTGGAGGTGTTCAGCAGTAAGTCGACTTCTGTGTGATGTTTTGTTCAGGTTCATCAAAGAAAACAGTTGTTCACACAGGTATGTGCTGCCAAACATAGACAACGTTTGAGCAGCCTGGATGCGCAGCTGGGGCATTGTGTCGGGGAGGAAACGGGCGAACTCCGCAGCACCCACTGCCGCATATTTTGCCCTCAGTGCATCATTGCATTGGAGGTCAATCAACTCCATTTGGAGGTTTGGTGGTGAGCTTTCCACGTCAACAGCAAATGGGTTACCGAGCAGTTCCAACCTGCTTTTTTGTGCTTCAAAGTCAGCAAATCGGCGTCGAAAGTCAGCGGCAAGCATACCTATTTTATCAGCCAACTGCGCTCGGGAACGCACTGGTAGAGAGCTTCTCTGTCATGGTCTGGCAGCTGGGAAAGTGGCTCAAATTTTCTTTCCGCATCTGCGTCTCCCACAGAGTCAGTTTGGTTTTAAATGCCTTCACTGTACTGTACATATCAGAGATGACATGATCCCGACCCTGCAGCTGCAAGTTCATTGCATTCAGATGACTCGTAATGTCACACAGAAAAGCCATTTCACACAGAAACATTTCGTCTCGGAGTTGTGTTGTGTCTTTCCCTTTGCGGTCCAAGAACAGACAAATCTCCTCACGAAGCTCGAAACATCTTTGAAGCACCTTTCCCTGGCTTAGCCATCGCACCTCTGTGTGATAAGGCAAATCACCATGCTCCGTTTCTAACTCCGTCAGAAATGCCTTGAACTGGCGGTGATTCAAACCTTTGGCTCTGATAAAGTTAACTGTGCGCGTGATGATGCTCATTACATGCTCCATTTTCAAGGCTTTACCGCACAACGCTTCCTGGTGTATGATACAATGATAAGCTGTCAGCTCACCTGTCGCGTTTTCCTCTTGCATCTTTTCCCGTATCTTCGCCACCAGTCCGCTCCTGTGTCCACACATCGCAGGTGCTCCGTCGGTTGTCAAACCCACGAGTTTTTCCCAAGGCAGCTCCATCTCATTTACACATCTTGACACCTCTTCATACAAATCATGCCCCGTAGTTGTGCCATGCATAGGACGTAAAGCCAAAAACTCCTCTGTCACGCTTAGGCTGGAGTCCACTCCGCGGATGAAAATTGACAACTGGGCAATGTCAGAAATGTCGGTGCTCTCATCCACAGCCAAGGAATATGCAATGAAATCTTTTCCCTTTTTCACAAGCTGCTCTTTTAGATTGATGGACAACTGGTCTACTCTCTCGGCAATGGTGTTTCTGCTCAGACTCACATTTAAAAAGAGTTGCCTTTTTTCTGGGCAAACTTCGTCACAAACTTTAATCATGCAGTTTTTGATGAAATCCCCCTCCGTAAATGGCCGGGCTGATTTAGCGATCTCTTCTGCCAAAATAAAACTGGCCTTGACAGCAGCCTGGCCTTGTGATTTGGCTTTTTTGAACAGAGCCTGTCGAGATTTGAGGCCTCGTTTTAATTCCTCTGCCTTTTGTAGCCTTTGTTCCATGTCCATATTCTTGTTTTTGTCCGCGTGTTTCGTTTCATAATGTCGTCTCAGATTATACTCTTTCAGTACCGCCACACTTTCTCCACACAGAAGACACACAGGTTTTCCAGCTACCTCCGTGAACATATACTCCGACTCCCACCTTGTTTGAAACCCCCGGTTCTCAGTGTCCACCTTCCGTTTTGCCATTTTTGATGGGTATCTGAAAGTTAATTTTACTGTGATGCTGACGACTGCTGTGCCAATAAATATTGAAATGAAGCAGCCTACTGCTCGGTGCGTCACCGTTGCATTGTGGGAAATGTAGTATTGGTGCGTGTAAAAGATCTGCGGGCTGCCGGCTTGCTGCGGTCTGCGGGCCGGTTCTAATAATAAATCAAGATCATCCCAGGGGCCGTAAAAAACCTTCTCGCGGGCCGGATGTGGCCCGCGGGCCTTGACTCTGACATATGTGCTGTAGAGCATTCACTGTAGTGTTTTTTCTGAAGTTTACTATATTAATCACCACTACAGTCATGTCCACAAAAACACCACAGTGAATACTAAATAAAATACAAATGAAAAACTATGTTTTTAATGTCACATACACAAGATAGGTGCAGTGAAATGTGTTGTTTTACAGGGTATGTTTTTCAGCCATAGTACAGCAAATTTAAGTGCCTTTCACAAGGACACATCAACAGAGTTTTAACCTTGTCGGTTCTGGAATTCAAACCAGCGACCTTTCGATGACAGGACCAATGCTCTAACCTCAAGGCTACCTTCCTGCCCTACAGTCATGCTACAGTCATGTCCACAAAAATACTACAGTAAATACTATAGTATATCAATATAGTAATACTACATTATTTCAACCATAGTATACTATAGTATTTTTTCATATGGGTTGTCAGTCTAAATTCTAGCATAGAAGCAGACACCACCTGTAGAGAGACGAGAGTTGAGATGTTGATGAGGGTATATTCTTAATATCTTAATATCTATGTTGAGGGCCCGTTAGTGTGACTATGAGGGGTTGGATGTACAGTGCCGTGAAAAGGTTTTTGCCTCCTTTCTGATTTTCAAAATTGTTGCATATTTTTTATATTTAATGTTATCAAATCTTCAACAAAACCTAATATTAGATAAAGGGAACCTGAGTTTACAAATAACTAAAACAAATTATACTTATTTTATTTATTTAATGAACAATTTAATCTGCTGTTGTCCACTATTGACCCCGTCTGCTGTTAACTTCCCTCTTGTATTACTTGCGCTGGTGTCTGCCTGCTTTTCTGTCGCTGTGTAAAAGCCCATGTGTGGTCCAGGCTGGGTATCAAACAAAGCTATTTTGATCAATCTGCTTGTCTTTCAGAAAGCGTAAGAAATGCTGTTTCACTAAGAGCTAAGTAGACTTGTAATACAAATCATTTGTATCAACAGAGTTTATTTTCCATTTCATATCAATGATCCCTTTTCTTTTTTAGTAGAATTGCTGTTTTGGCAGTTAGGGGAAAGAGCAGAGCTATGGGACGGGTTCTCTTTGTTTGTTATTGGAATTCATCAGGAAAAGCATTTATAATCAGGCAGAGCGGCCAACTGGGATGAAAACAGGAATTATGGGACAATTCCTCCCAGTAAGACATGCAATGTTATATGTGTTTGTGCGTGCGTGCTTGTGTACTTGTAAGTGTGTGAGAAAGAGAGAGAACAACCAGCCAGATGCAGTATAAAGAGGCTTCAGTGGAGAACAGGCACCATTTTTGGAGAGGAACTGATGTAGGAGGAGGAGGAGGAGGAGGAGGAGGAGGAGGAGGAGGAGGAGGAGGAGACACCCTAGCATGTTCACAAGGGTAGTTATTTAACATATTTATTATTCCCTGCTTTGAAATGCCCGCTGTGGGGCTTTTCTATTCGCCTGCTGTTTGAGTACAGTATCAGCCAGCACACTCACACACACATCCACACACACTCACACACACATCCACACATCCACACACACTCACACACACACTCACACACACATCCACACACACTCACACACACATCCACACACACTCACACACACATCCACACATCCACACACACTCACACACACACTCACACACACATCCACACACACTCACACACACATCCACACACACTCACACACACATCCACACATTCACACACACTCACACACACATCCACACATCCACACATCCACACACACTCACACACACACATCCACACATACTCACACACCTTCGCACGGATGCACTCACTCACCCACGCACACACCCACAGACGTATACACACACACAAACAAACACACACATACATTCATGTTTCATACACATCACAACTGCTGCTACCAGATTTACTATTGCTAATATTGCACAGTTTAAGGACTTGCCCCCCCCTAATCCCCCCTTTCTCTGATACATGTCTAAATATTGGACAATAAATTGTGCCTTCCTGTATTAAATGCTAAAATGTTTATTATATTCTACTGCCGTGTCTCTTTTATCATTAGAGGTTGAAGCAGAGAAGCTGCCGTAGCCCTATTGCATTTGTTCCCGTTCGTTATCGTTATTATTATGTTCCTTTTTCTGCCATTTTGGTGAAAATATTCCCATTTCCATGAGATGAAAAGGCCCAGGACTGTGCGATTTAGCAACTTGGTAAAGGCCCAAGGGCCACACCCTATAATGCAATACCATGCCAATTGGCCACATGGTGGTGGTATAACAAGTGATTGAAAATGCTAACTTTGTAAGGTCAGCCACGCACCCCGTGTGATCTAGAGTAATGACATTCAGTCCGTAGGCACCGAATGACCAATATTTGCCAAACTTGATATATGGCATCTATGGACCAAGGTCTGTAAATGCACTATACTGCAGACTAGTACGTCAAACACCATGGCCATAACTGACCAATAAACATTCACGTGGGTGTGGTCTGTCACATATATGCATATAAATCAGTCACGGATAAACACTGTCAAGGCTTAACATATGCAAGCACATTCATATCGACCACACAGTGACGATATAACAGGCACATTTTTATATATCTTCATCTGTCTGACTCTGAGTGATGGAATTTGGCACACGTGCTCAAGGATATGAGTCTAGCTAACCTGTAAAATATGGTTGAGGTTGGCCACATTGTGGCGCTGTTGGACAGGAAAAAACATGAATATGTGAACACCTGCTCTTCGAACATCTCAGTCCAAAATAATGGGCATTAATATGGAGTTATAACAGCCTCCACTCTTCTGGGGAGGCTTTCCACTAGATGTTGAAGCATTGCTACGGGGACTTCCATTCAGCCACGAACATTAGTGAGGTCGGGCACTGATGTGGGGCACTGATGTGGGGCGATTGCAGTCGACGTTCCAATTCATTCCAAAGGTGTTTGATGGGGTTGAGGTCAGGGCTCTGTGCAGGCCAGTCAAGTTCTTCCACACAAACCATTTCTGTATGGACCTCGCTTTGTGCATGGGACATTGACATGTTGAAACAGGAAAGGGCCTTCCCCAAACGGTTGCCACAAAGTTGGAAGTATAGAATCGTCTAGAACGTCATTGTAGGCTGTAGTGTTAAGATTTCCCTTCACTGGAACTAAGGGGCCTAGCCAAACCATGAAAAACAGCCCCAGACAATTATTCCTCCTCCACCAAACTTTACAGTCGGCACCATGTATTCGGGCAGGTAGCGTTCTCCTGGAATCCGACAAACCCAGATTTGTCCATTGGAATGCCAGATGGTAAAGCGTGATTCATCACTCCAGAGAACGCATTTCCACTGCTCCAGAGTCCAATGACGGCGATCTTTACACCACTCCAGCCGGAGCTTGGCATTGCACATGGTGATCTTAGGCTTGTATGTGGCTGCTCGGGCCATGGAAACCCATTTCAAGAAGCTCCCGACAAACAGTTCTTGTGCTGATGCTGCTTCCAGACGCAGTTTGGAACTCTGTAGTGAGTGAAGCGACCGAGGACAGACGATTTTTACGCGCTACACGCTTCAGCACTCAGCGGTCTCATTCTGTGAGCTTGTGTTGCCTACCGTTGTTGCTCCTAGACGTCTCCACTTCACAATAACAGCACTTCCAGTTTTTGCAGGGCAGAAATTTGACGAACTGACTTGTTTGAAAGGTGGTATCCTATGACGGTGCCATGTTGTAAGTCACAGAGCTTTTCAGTAAGGCCATTCTACTGCCAATGTTTGTCTATGGAGATTGCATTGCTGTGTGCACATTTCTTTACACCCGTCAGCAATGGGTGTGGCTGAAATAGCCGAATCCACTAATTTGAACAAATTTTAGGGGTGTTCACATACTTTTGTATATATAGTGTACCAAATCTGGTTCAGCAGTTCTGGAGAAGACGTTTAACGTAGTCAACATCATTGAAAAATTGTCCAAAATACATCAAAAGCAAATAATATTGCATGATCAGTTTGATTTTGAGTTCTGATATTTGGCAAGCTTAGTAAGAAGTACTGTAATTCATTCTAGGGCAGTGTCACCAATTTGTCCTGATGGTTTCATAGTTGGCACACAGCTGAACCTCGGCAACACTGCTTGCAGCTTTAATTTCTTATTGTTGTTGCATTGTCGAGTGGAAACCTGCAAGTAAGCATTTCATTGGATGATAAATACCATGTGGTCCATTGTGGCTCAGTTGGTAGTGCATGGTGCTTGCAACGCCAGGGTTGTGTGTTTGATTCCCATGGGGGACTACGTAGGAAAATGTATGCACTCACTACTGTAAGTCGCTCTGGATAAGAGTGTCTGCTAAAGTAATGTAAACTTAAAACACACACAGTTGTATTGTTCTTCTATCCTCATGGGGACCTAAAATGTATTTCCATTCAAAATTATATTTTCCCTAAGCCTAACCCAATCATCTTACCTTAACACGTAACCCTAAACCTAACTCCTAACCCTAAAGATAACCAGTAAACCCTAATTGCAACCCTAAACCCCACCCCTAAGCTTAAAATAACCTTTGTCTTCATGGGGACATGTTGTTTAACTATCCTTGTGGGGACTTTGGGGGATTTTAGATCCCCAAAAGCATAGAAGACCCCTCCCCCCCCACTGCCGCCGCCACTCAGCCCTGTCATCACATAGCTAACACTCTTTGTTTGTATGTCTGTCTGTTCTCCATCTCAGGACACCCAGAACATCGACACGTCTCTCATGGACCCGGCTAGCAACATCACCACCCTGGTTGGGCTCAACGCCTTCCGTATCCCCCTCTCCATCAGACAGAAGCTCTGTGGCAGCCTTGACGCGCCCCAGACCAGAGGATCCAATGACTGGAGGATGCTGGCCCACAAACTCAACCTGGACAGGTCAGAGGGAACACCCCAGCACATACAGCGCCTTCAGGAAGTATTCACACCCCGTGACTTATTCCACATTTTGTTGTGTTGCAGCCTGAATTTAAAATGTATTAAACTGAGATGTTGTCACTGGCCTACTTTACCCCATATTGTCAACGTGGAATTATGTTTTTCAAAATTTTTACAAATGAATTCAAAATTAAAAGCTGAAATGCCTTGAGTCAATAAATATTCAACCCCTTTGTTATGGCAAGCCTAAATAAGTTCAGGAGTAAAAATTTGCTTAAAAGTCACATAAGTTGTATGGACTCACTGTGTGCAAAAATATGTGTTTAACATGATTTTTGAATGACTACCTCATCTATGTACCATACACATACACTTATCTGTAAGGTCCCTCAGTCTAGCAGTGAATTTCAAACACAGATTCAACCACAAACAGGGAGGTTTTCCAATGCCTCGCGAAGAACGGCACCTATTGGTAGATGGGTAACAATAAAGAAGGCAGACATTGAATATCCATTTGAGCATGGTGAGGTCATTAATTACACTTTGGATGGTGTATCAATACACCCAGTGACTACAAAGATACAGGAAACTACAATGTTGTTGATCCATCATCAGTTGTTACTCCACAATACTAACCTAAATCACAGAGTGAAAAGAAGGAAGCCTGGATAGAATAAAAATATTCCAAAACATGCATCCTGTTTACATTAGGGCTGCGATCTGACAACAGCCAGTGAAAGTGCAGGGCGCCAAATTCAAACAACAGAAATCTCATAATTAAAATTCCTCAAACATACAAGTATCTTATACCATTTTAAAGGTAATCTTGTTGTTAATCCCACCACAGTATCCGATTTCAAAAAGGCTTTACAGCTAAAGCACCACAAACGATTATGTTAGGTCACCGCCAAATCACAGAAAAACACAGCCATTTTTCCAGCCAAAGACAGGAGTCACAAAAAGCAGAAATAGAGATAAAATTAATCACTAACCTTTGATGATCTTCATCAGATGACACTCATAGGACTTCATGTTACACAATACATGTATGTTTTGTTCGGTAAAGTTCATATTTATATAAAAAAATCTCAGTTTACATTGGCGCGTTATGTTCATTAGTTCCTAAAACATCCGGTGATTTTGCAGAGAGCCACATCAATTTCCAGAAATACTCATAATAAACGTTGATCAAAGATCAAGTGTTGTACATGGAATTTTAGATCCACTTCTCCTTAATGCAACCGCTGTGTCAGATTTCAAAAAAGCTTTACGGAAAAAGCAAACCATGCAATAATCTGAGGTCGGCGCTCAGAGCCCAATCAAGACAAAAATATATCCGCCATATTGTATAGTCAACAGAAGTCAGAAATAACATTATAAATATTCACTTACCTTTAATGATCTTCATCAGAATGCACTCCCAGGAATCCCAGTTCCACAATAAATGTTTGATTTGTTCGGTAATGTCCATCATTTATGTCCAAATAGCTACTTTTGTTAGCGCGTTTGGTAAACAAATCCAAAGTCACGAAGCGCGTTCACTAAAAGCAGACGAACTGTCAAAAAGTTCTGTAACAGTCGGTAGAAACATGTCAAACGATGTATTGAATCAATCTTTAGGATGTTTTTAACATAAATCTTCAATAATGTTCCAACCGGAGAATTCCTTTGTCTTCAGAAATGCTATAGAACAGAGCTCGCTCTCACATGAACGCGCATGGTCAGCGCATGTTCAGGTCATGGTAGACCTTACTCAATCCCCTCTCATTTGGCCCCACTTCACAGTAGAAGCATCAGACAAGGTTCTAAAGACTGTTGACATCTAGTGGAAGCCTTAGGAAGTGCAAAATTACCCATATCCCACTGTGTATTCAATAGGCGATGAGTTGAAAACCTACAACCTCAGATTTCCCACTTCCTGGTTGGATTTTTTCTCAGGTTTTTGCCTGCCATATGAGTTCTGTTTTACTCACAGACATCATTCAAACAGTTTTAGAAACTTCAGAGTGTTTTCTATCCAAATAGACTAATAATATGGATATATTAGCAACTGGGACTGAGGAGCAGGCAGTTTACTCTGGGCACCTCTGGGCACCTTTTCATCCAAGCTACTCAATACTGCCCCTGCAGCCATAAGAAGTTTTAAGGCACTAAAGTAAAATTGCTAAGATATTGACTTTATGTCCTGAATACAAAGTGTTATGTTTGGGTCAAAGCCAACACAACACATCACTGAGTACCAGTCATCATATTTTCAAGTATGGTGGTGGCTGCATCATGTTATGGGTATGTTTGTTATCGGCAATAAGGGAGTTTTTTAGGATGAAAGGAAACGGAATAGAGCTAAGCACAGGCAAAATCCTAGAGAGAAACCTGGTTCAATCTGCTTTCCAACAGATACTGGGAGACAAATTCACCTTTCATTAGGACAATAACCTAAAACATAAGGCAACATATACACCGGAGTTGTTTACCAAGACGACATTGAATGTTCCTGAGTGGCGTAGTTACAATTTTGACTTAAATCGTCTTGAAAATCTTTGGCACGACTTGAAAATGTCCGTTCAAAAATTATTAACAACTTGACAGAGCTTGAAGAATTAAAGAAATGATGATATGCAAATATTGTACAATCTAGGTGTGCTATGCCCTTAAAGACAACGACTCACAGCTGTAATCGCAGGTGATTCTAACATGTATTGACTCAGGGGTGTGGATACTTATGTAAATGATATATTTCTGGATTTCATTTTCAATAAATTTCAATTCAGGCTGTAACACAACAAAATGTGGAATATGTCAAGGGGTATGAATACTTTCTGAAGGCACTGTACATACATACAGCTTCCCATCCCCCAATCCTAACCTTAACCTTTATTGGGGGAAATGCAAAACTGACCCAAGATCAGTGTCTAGGGGCAACTTCACCCTACACCCTTGCACACCACCTTATAAATGCACACAATGATGTCACATCCTCACCACCTACCCCATCCATAATTGTGGTGATCCTTGCCTATGTAGGCAAGCTATGACTGTCCTCGAGTGGGTTAACCAGATTTGAAGCAGTGGTTAGCAAGACTTCAGACATAGACCCATTTTTATCACCAAGATACATTTTTAGATTAAGACAGCTGACACACAAGTGGATGGAGAGAGTGAGACAAGCGAGCAACAGAAGATGAGGAAGGGAGGGAGGAAGGGAGGGAGAGAAGGCAGAAGCGGGGTCCTAAAGTCAAGCCTCTCCCCCCTCCTCTCTGACTGTGCACTGGGGGGGAAGGCAGAGGCTGCTTAAGTTAGTTCACGTCTAAGCATCCTCCTCCTCATCCTTAAGTTAGTTAACGTCGAAGCAGGAGCATCCTCATCCTGAAGTTAGTTAACATCTAAGCAGGAGCATCCTCATCCTTAAGTTAGTTAACGTCTAAGCAGGAGCATCCTCATCCTTAAGTTAGTTATCGTCTAAGCAGGAGCAGCCTCATCCTTAAGTTAGTTAACGTCTAAGCAGGAGCAGCCTCATCCTTAAGTTAGTTAACGTCTAAGCAGGAGCAGCCTCATCCTTAAGTTAGTTAACGTCTAAGCAGGAGCAGCCTCATCCTTAAGTTAGTTAACGTCTAAGCAGGAGCATCCTCATCCTGAAGTTAGTTAACATCTAAGCAGGAGCATCCTCATCCTTAAGTTAGTTAACGTCTAAGCAGGAGCATCCTCATCCTTAAGTTAGTTATCGTCTAAGCAGGAGCATCCTCATCCTTAAGTTAGTTATCGTCTAAGCAGGAGCAGCCTCATCCTTAAGTTAGTTAACGTCTAAGCAGGAGCATCCTCATCCTTAAGTTAGTTATCGTCTAAGCAGGAGCATCCTCATCCTTAAGTTAGTTAACGTCTAAGCAGGAGCAGCCTCATCCTTAAGTTAGTTAACGTCTAAGCAGGAGCAGCCTCATCCTTAAGTTAGTTAACGTCTAAGCAGGAGCAGCCTCATCCTGAAGTTAGTTAACATCTAAGCAGGAGCATCCTCATCCTTAAGTTAGTTAACGTCTAAGCAGGAGCATCCTCATCCTTAAGTTAGTTATCGTCTAAGCAGGAGCATCCTCATCCTGAAGTTAGTTAACATCTAAGCAGGAGCATCCTCATCCTTAAGTTAGTTAACGTCTAAGCAGGAGCATCCTCATCCTTAAGTTAGTTATCGTCTAAGCAGGAGCATCCTCATCCTTAAGTTAGTTAACGTCTAAGCAGGAGCATCCTCATCCTTAAGTTAGTTAACGTCTAAGCAGGAGCATCCTCATCCTTAAGTTAGTTAACGTCTAAGCAGGAGCATCCTCATCCTTAAGTTAGTTAACGTCTAAGCAGGAGCATCCTCATCCTTAAGTTAGTTATCGTCTAAGCAGGAGCATCCTCATCCTTAAGTTAGTTAACGTCTAAGCAGGAGCATCCTCATCCTTAAGTTAGTTAACGTCTAAGCAGGAGCAGCCTCATCCTTAAGTTAGTTAACGTCTAAGCAGGAGCATCCTCATCCTTAAGTTAGTTAACGTCTAAGCAGGAGCAGCCTCATCCTTAAGTTAGTTAACGTCTAAGCAGGAGCAGCCTCATCCTGAAGCAGAGGCGTGGAGAGAGAACCACTCTAAAGATGGCTGCATTATGGTGTTGGACATGACAGCCTGTTTCTTTTACCACAAAGGTGTCTCTTGTTGTCTCTCAGGTATCTGAACTATTTTGCCACCAAGTCCAGTCCCACAGGGGTGATCTTGGACCTGTGGGAGGCCCAACACTTCCCAGACGGGAACCTCAACAGACTGGCTGCTGTGCTGGAGGAGATGGGTCGCCACGACAGCCTGCTCCCATGACGACGGAGCACTGACACCCGAGGACCGGACCAGGGACCATCTGAGTGTGTCTGAGTCACGGACACCGACGGACACAAATAGACCAGCGCACAGACAGACAATGTCCTGACTGTCACCCATGGCAATGGTCGGGACAAAAAAACACGTGTGGGTGGGAGAAATTAGTGAGCAAAAAGACCTTGTTGTTGATGTGTGATCCGAGTCGTTCTCTTTGCTGTGATTATTTTGTATTGGGGGACAACAGAAAGAAAACAAATCCTGGAGATCCCATTGTTATCCTTGGCTGTGCGTTCCTTGGTACAGTCTGCTTTTCTTTATACAGTTTCCTAGGAAACGGTCTATTCTGCTGTCCATATATGTGGATGATTTCCTACTTCAGACTTTACTAACGTATGTAGGCTACTCAGTGACTGTCGCTCAGTCAGAATAGGGAGACAGACAGGGAGCGAAAAGGGACAAGTATTGAAGTGGAGTCCTTGGAATAATGTAGTTATGCGATATGGAGAACCGAATGCAGTCCATTTTATCCGCACCACCAATACTACCCATACATTGGTTCTGTTGATTACATTTAGCTTGTGTTGATTTCCCTAAATATGTTTAATCATGATTTTAATTTCAGGATTCAAGGTGTGGTGAAGAAACTCTTATGTCTTTCTACCCTTTTGTCTAATTTGTTTCATTGTGGTTTTGTTGATCTCTAGCGCCATCCTGTGGCCTTTGGAAAAATAACAACATCTATCTTATAATCGCGTCTGAACCGTGTAAATACATGAATAACAAGTACATTCTAATGGCATTATACTATTGCTTTATTGTTAATCATTATTCATTTGTATTGTGATTTATTTTCAGTTAGAGCTGTGAACTGTAGGGAGGGGGCTAGCTAACACATTAGCTTTGTTGTTCGAAATTGCCTATTTTGCAGAACAACTGTGCATTTGAGCACTGGCCGCTTTTGTTGGGGATAGATGTGCAGAGAATTATTGAGGTCAAGCATATCCGGGTCTTACTGATAGAGAATAAAGTGGGTGTGGGTGGGGACTGGAGTACAGTGAAGTTGCCCCTAGACGCAGATCTTGGGTCAGTTTTGCATTTCCCCTACTAATCGTTAAGATTATGATTGGAGGAGTCAAAGCTGTACCTATGGGGAAACTTCACCCTGGAGCGGGTGGGACTGCCTGTTTCTGCTCTGGAGTTACACCATATCAAACTGATCTGAGACCAGAGCGGAGAGGCCAATACCATAATATGGAGAAAAGATGCAATGAAATGTGGACATAAAAGCCTCAGTTGCTTTAAGTTGGACTGCCTTATTTTCCCAACTTATACAGGTACATAGTTGAATATGGCAACGGCTTTGACTAGCTATGTTCTACATTCTGTCCTTCATTATCTCACTTGATGTCATTCAGAAGAGGAGTTTGATTTTGGTTTCAAAGAAAATAAAAAATCTTTACCATAGAATAACTAGTTTGGCATGACAATGAGTTGATTTGATAGCATACAAAGATCTGGGACCAGGCTATAGAATAACATACATGCAATGACTACATACAACTTTCAAATATCAATATAGGTGTTAGATAATAGTCTGTCCCACATCGTATTACGATACTTACAGTATGCATTTCTTCAATGTCAAAATGTGGGGGTCAAAACAACTCTAGAATGGAAGACAAAGCTGCATATTAAGCTGTTTGTGTAGACGTGGAAAAGCTGCTTAGCTATAGCATAGACAAAGTTTCAGGAAGGTAAAATAGAAGCCAATACTTTCGTTTCATAACAAACTGAACCGTGAATAAGTGGACTACAGGGACGCAGAGTATCATAGTTTGAAAAGCGCTCACACTTGCCTCCTGTTTCAAAATGTCCACATTGCCATATATGGCCATATGTTCCACAACGCATCAACAGGGTGAATGCCGAAATAATTAAAAAGGGATATTTTTCATGTAGAAAGAAAAGAGTGCATGTTGACCAACAAAGTGAAATATACAACACAGGGATGTTAATGTGACAGCCTGCGTTAGAAGATATCAAAGTATGTAAATGTTTTATGATGTACAGAATACCACTGTCAAATACATGTTTGGCTGTTTCAGTACAGTATATAAAAAGAGCAGTACAGTTACATACTAGGTTGTATGTTTACCAGTTTGGTTTATTTTGTTTTCGGTAAAAGCTGTGTCTACTATGCAAACTTGGCATCCTTTACAAACAAATGATATTATTAATAGAGCTGTGCTAGTAAGTGCATTTTATTTTGTTATCTGGATAAAAATGATTAATGATATAATTTGTGTTAGTGTAGTGAGGTTGTCGTCCACTCTAGTTTGGCTTCATGACACCGCCGCTGACTCTCCCAAAACGCTTGCATCTCCTCAGTTTCTGTACAAAGTGTAAGAAAGAATTTTTAAGACTGTTAATAAATTATATTTATAAGCAATGCTGAAAATGAGTACTGATGTGGTCTTATGTTAATGCATGAGCTAGTTTAGCTCTGGTCCAGGGCGTTAGTGTACGTTCCTTCACAACTAATATTATTAGTGGAGGAATGTGCCCTGGACCTAACGCCATGGACCAGAGCTAGAGTGAGTCCTACATTAGGCCAAACACATCATTGAAGTAAGCCATATTGCCCGGTGTTCAGCAACATATTACAATGCGAAGATCGACCAAAGTATGAACTCTGCACACGTCTCGCTTTTGACTTGAATATGCATGAGAAAATCAGCCACAACAGTAGTTAAGGCATCAGGAGTATGGAACTGTTTTATTGGGGGAATGTTAAGCCTAGTACATTGATTAATCTCTGTCTCATCAACATATCTCTTTACAGGCCCAATAAAGCACAGGCCTGATAAGACACGGACCACTGAGGAAAAGCAGGGCAGGCACTCATTCTGTGCACAATTCAACCACAACAACCTATTCTCCATGTCTAACTCTATTACAATGACAGTACCTCAGATGTACCTTGGGATAATAGAGGGGGGTACTGTAGATTACCGATAAAATGTCTGCCCCCTCTTCCTCCTCTTGTAAACTGAGGAGAGACAGTGTAGCGAGAGAGAGAGAGAACGGTAGAGTGAGAAGGATACCCAGTGATGCCCTTCACAATTCTTTAGGAGGTTTTGTAAGGTTGGACAAAATACCCAGCTAGCAATGAGGAATCGGCCCAGAAGGAGGGCCGGAACTGATTGAATCGGCCCGGTGTCGGACTCGGCCCGGAATCAAAATGGACTGCCCAGAATTGGCCCAAGTACATCAAGGCCGTTTCCGTCTATCGGAATTCAGCCGACTTTGCCAGCATCTTACCAGAATCTCCCCAGAAGCGGCCCGATGCAAATTTAAATAAATGTCTACAAAATTACCCAATTTAGTCATTTTAAATATTATTAAATTACATTTTATACATGTACATACAAATTATACCCATCCACAGAAAAATTGTGTCGAAGGAAACACCATACACCTGGTGACCGTGTCAGTGTGCATGTGCCTGGCCTGCCACAGGAGTCACTACAGTGCGATGGGACAAGGACATCCCTGCCGGCCAAACCCTCCCCTAACTCAGACGACGCTGGGCCAATTGTGCATCGCCTCATGGGTCTCCTGGTCGCGGCCGGCACGGGTCTCAAATCAGCATCTGTAGCAACGCAGTTTGCTGCTACGATGCAGTGTCTTAGACCGCTGCGCCACTCGGGAGGCTCCATCCACAAAGTTTTTAATGCTTATCAATCGCCTTGCATAAAGTATCAAAATAATACACAGGACTCTTAAAGAATTTAATTTATATGTTAATTTTATTTTTTGATCAGAGAAACAATGAGAAAATATGGAAAAATAAATAATGAAATATTAATTATATAAAGCAGCCCGTGTAATCATCTGCCAGAGAGTAGCCTGAATTGGCCCGAGCCCCAAGTAATACATTCGGGCCAGATAACTCTCACCTGAATCGGCCCGAGCCCCAAGTAATACATTCGGGCCAGATAACTCTCACCTGAATCGGCCCGAGCCCCAAGTAATACATTCGGGCCAGATAACTCTCACCTGAATCGGCCCGAGCCCCAAGTAATACATTCGGGCCAGATAACTCTCACCTGAATCGGCCCGAGCCCCAAGTAATACATTTGGGCCAGATAACTCTCACCTGAATCGGCCCGAGCCCCAAGTAATACATTTGGGCCAGATAACTCACACCGGAATCATCCTGAGCTCAATCCCTGCATCCTAGCCATAAGTAATACTGCCGAAGGCTGCCCAGACTCGGGCCACATGATGTCGGCCGAGTCTGACTCTCAGCCGAGTGCCCCGACTCTCAGCCGGAATCGGCCCAGATCCACTGTGCTAGCTGGGTAGTTGAGTAGGATGGCACAAGGTCTGACACACTGACTGGCTGTACTTCAGGACACAAAAGACTGTAAAAAAAAAAAAAAAGTGAAGTGTCAGTTCTGTAGATAGCTAAACTGGAGAAACAGGAGTCTCAGCAAAATTCCAGTCAGATGCAAATGTATTAGCAGTTAGCCTTAGTTGCTGGCACCGCTAATATCTGTCCAGGTATCCTGCCAACCAAAAGTCTGAGGAGCTGCTTGGCGTAGCAGCTAGCCTAGCTGCAAACTAGTTATCAAGCTAGCAAGATTTTCGGAACTGTGTGGAGTACCAGCATTAGCCTACATTGCTACCATGTTTTCCAAAGCGTGTGGGAGTAACAGAGAGGACGGTGTTTTATCACAGGTGAAGGATCTTTCAAACAAAACAAAACGGTTCTACAAGAAGTTAAAACAACAGGAAAATAGTTTCAAGAGCTTTGTCCAAATACTGATGGACTCAAGTAACAAAATGGACGGTTTGACCAGAGAGGTCCAGGACCTTAAGAACAGTTTGTAGTTCTCCCAAGGAGAGGTGGATGTCTTGAAAGAGATTTGGAGCAAGATGACATTAAACTGTAAATCCACGCGAAATGACATCAGCATTGTCTGTGAATCATTATTACAGATGATTGGGGAAACAGACTAGCGGGACAGTCCAGGAGAAATAACATCATTGTAGATGGCATACCAGAGTCTTCACATGAGAACTGGAAAGAGTCTGAGGAGTAAGACAACTGATCACTGAAAAGCTGCAAATGGATCAGAGGAAGACTGAGGTGGAGTATTCGATCCTGTTTCCGGTCGCCTTGCCATGATTAAAAGCAGTGGTTCGCGCTTTCAGTTTTGCGCGAATGCTGCCATCAATCCACGGTTTCTGGTTGGGGAAGGTTTTAATAGTCACCGTGGGTACAACATCACCGATGCACTTGCTAATAAACTCGCTCACCGAATCAGCATATACATCAGTCTTGTTGTCTGAGGCTATCCGGAACATATCCCAGTCCACGTGATCGAAGCAATCTTGAAGCGTGGAATCCGATTGGTCGGACCAGCATTGAACAGACCTGAGCATGGGCGTTTCCTGTTTTAGTTTCTGTCTATAGGCTGGGGGCAACAAAATGGAGTCGTGGTCAGATTTGCTGAAAGGAGGGCGAGGGATGGCTTTTTATGCGTAGCGGAAGTTAGAGTAGCAATGATCCAGAATGCTGCCAGCCTGGGTCGCGCATTCGATATGCTGATAACATTTATGGAGCTTTGTGTTCAGATTAGCTTTGTTAAAATCCCCAGCTACAATAAATGCAGCCTCCGGATATGTGGTTTCCAGTTTACATAGAGTCCAATGAAGTTCTTTCAGGGCCGTCGAGGTGTCTGCTTGGGGGGGATATGCACGGCTGTGATTATATCTCACATCTCAAATAGGGCTACTTAATGGTAGATCCCTCACTTCCAAGGGAGTTATAGTCAATGAACTAATCACTGATCATAATCTTGATGTGATTGGCCTGAATGAAACATGGCTTAAGCTTGATGGATTTACTGTGTTAAATGAGGCCTCTCCTCCTGGTTACAATAGTGACCATATCCCCCGTGCATCCCGCAAAGGTGGAGTGTTGCTAACATTACAATAGCAAATTTCAATTTACAAAAAGAAAATTGACTACATTTTCGTCTTTTGAGCTTCAAGTCATGAAATCTATGCTGCCGACTCAATCACTTTTTATAGCTACTGTTTACAGGCCTCCTGGGCCATATACAGCATTCCTCACTGAGTTCCCTGAATTCCTATCGGACCTTGTAGTCATGGCAGATAATATAAAACATTTTGGTGACTAATATTCATATGGAAAAGGTTTTTGGAGCCATCATCGACTCAGTGGGTCGTTGTCCAACATGTCTCCGGACCTACTCACTGCCACAGTCATACTCTGGACCTAGTTTTGTCCCGTGGAATAAATATTGTGGATCTTAATGTTTTTCCTTATAATCCTGGACTATCGGACCACCATTTTATTACGTTTGCAATCACAACAAATAATCTGCTCAGACCCCAACCAAGAATCATCAAAAGCCGTGCTATAAATTCTCGGAGAACCCAAAGATTCCTAGATGCCTTTCCAGACTCCCTCCACCTACCCAAAGACGACAGAGTACAAAAATATATATAGATGGAGTGGCCAGCACAGTCACCAGATCTCAACCCTATTGGGTTGTTGTGGGAGCAGCTTGACCGTATGGTACGTAAGAAGTGCCCATCAAGCCAATCCAACTTGTGTGAGGTGCTTCAGGAAGCATGGGGTGAAATCTCTTCAGATTATCTCAGCAGATTGACAACTAGAATGCCAAAGGTCTGCAAGGCTATAATTGCTGCAAATGGAGGATTCTTTGACGAAAGTAAAGTTTGAAGGACACAATAATTATTTCAATTACAAATCATTATTTATAACCTTGACTATATTTCCTATTCATTTTGCAACTCATTTCATGTATGTTTTCATGAAAAACAAGGACATTTCTAAGTGACCCCAAACTTTTGAACGGTAGTGTATATTGTAATATTGTTGTATGGTGGTATTACACATGTTGTATTGTAGATATGTAGTGGTGTAATAATGTTATATGATGTACTGTTTTATCTTTTTTGTGTGATGTGCAGTAACTGTCTTAATGTATTTGGACCCCAGAAAGAATAGCTGCTGCCTTGGCAGGAACTAATGGGGATCCATAATAAACCACAGGAAGTGTAGCTGCTGCCTTGGCAGGAACTAATGGGAATCATAATGAACCCCAGGAAGAGTAGCTGCTGCCTTGGCAGGAACTAATGGGGATCCATAATAAACCCCAGAAAGAATAGCTGCTGCCTTGGCAGGAACTAATGGGGATCCATAATAAACCACAGGAAGTGTAGCTGCTGCCTTGGCAGGAACTAATGGGAATCATAATGAACCCCAGGAAGAGTAGCTGCTGCCTTGGCAGGAACTAATGGGGATCCATAATAAACCCCAGGAAGTGTAGCTGCTGCCTTGGCAGGAACTAATGGGAATCATAATGAACCCCAGGAAGAGTAGCTGCTGCCTTGGCAGGAACTAATGGGGATCCATAATAAACCCCAGGAAGTGTAGCTGCTGCCTTGGCAGGAACTAAGGGGGATCCATAATAAACCACATGAAGTGTAGCTGCTGCCTTGGCAGAAACTAATGGGAATCATAATGAACACCAGGAAGAGTAGTTGCTGCCTTGGCAGGAACTAATGGGGATCCATAATAAACCCCAGGAAGAGTGGCTGCTGCCTTGGCAGGAACAAATGGGGATCTATAATAAACCCCAGGAAGAGTATCTGCTGCCTTGGCAGGAACTAATGGGGATCCATAATAAATACAAATACAAAACACACACATACACCAACTGACACTCACAAGTGCCTGACTCTATTAGACAACGTTCATGTCATGCTTTGTTTTTTTAATGGTTCTTGTTTTATATTCTATCTATCTCTGATAAGTTACCCAGGAAAGGTCAAAAAAGCCCATATTAATATAAGTAGCCTTAAAAATCAATAACTTGTTTACATAACATTCAATATTTGGCTGAGAATCACTTAGATCATTCATTTGATGATACAGCAGTAGCAATGCAGGGATATAACATCTAAAGAGACTATTGAGTAGGTGTTACTGTATATTGTAATGAACCTGTAAGACCACCAAAACTCACATGTAGTTTGTTGACTAGTGTAAACAGTCTAGGACACTGATTTCCCATGAAATAATCAAGTTGTATTTTATTTGGATGAACAGACAGTGCTCCCCAACACTGACCGGCAGCACAAAAACGCCTTCCCCAAAACTCTCCCTCAGCATGCCTCCCACATTCTCACATACTGCAACTAATTTGTATAACATTGTGTAAAACATTACATTACCCCCTTCTTAAACTGAACACACTCTTTGTTTAATAATCTGGATAAACACACATAAAATACCCTCTGAGAAGTGTACAGTAACCAAATGCATTCAGAATTGCGTCCTAATACAGTTGAAGTCAGACGTTTACATACACCTTAGCCAAATACATTTAAACTCAGTTTTTCACAATTCCTGACATTTAATCCTAGTAAAAATTCATTGTCTTAGGTCAGTAAGGATCACCACTTTATTTTAAGAATGTGAAATGTCAGAATAATAATAGAGAGAATGATTTATTTCAGCTTTTATTTCTTTCATCACATTCCCAGTGGATCAGACGTCTACATACACTCAATTAGTATTTGGTAGCATTGCCTTTAAATTGTTTAACGTTGGTCAAACGTTTCGGGTAGCCTTCCACAAGCTTCCCACAATAAGTTATGTGGATTTTGGCCCATTCCTCCTGACAGAGCTGGTGTAACTGAGTCAGGTTTGTAGGCCTCCTTGCTCGCACACATTTTTTCAGTTCTGCCCACACATTTTCTATAGGATTGAGGTCAGGGCTTTGTGATGGCCACTCCAAAACCTTGACTTTGTTGTCCTTAAGCCATTTTGCCACAACTTCGGAAGAATGCTTGTGAAGTGCACCAGTCCCTCCTGCAGCAAAGCACCCCCACAACATGATGCTGCCACCCCCGTGCTTCACGGTTGGGATGGTGTTCTTCGGCTTGCAAGCCTCCCCCTTTATCCTCCAAACATAACGATGGTCATTATGGCCAAACAGTTCTATTTTTGTTTCATCAGACCAGAGGACATTTCTCCAAAAACTACAATCTTTGTCCCCATGTGCAGTTGCAAACCGTAGTCTGGCTTTTTTATGGCGGTTTCGGAGCGATGGCTTCTTCCTTGCTGAGCGGCCTTTCAGGTTATGTTGATATAGGACTCGTTTTACTGTGGATATAGATACTTCTGTACCTGTTTCCTCCAGCATCTTCACAAGGTCCTTCGCTGTTGTTCTGGGATTGATTTGCACTTTTCGTACCAAAGTACGTTCATCTCTAGGAGACAGAACGCGTCTCCTTCCTGAGCGGTGTGACGGCTGCATGGTCCCATGGTGTTTTTACTTGCGTACTATTGTTTGTACAGATGAACGTGGTACCTTCAGGCGTTTGGAAATTGCTCCCAAGGATGAACCAGACTTGTGGAGGGCTACAATTTTTTTTCTGAGTTCTTGGCTGATTTCTTTGATTTTCCCATGATTTCAAGCAGAGGCACTGAGTTTGAAGGTAGGCCTTGAAATACATCCACAGGTACACCTCCAATTGACTCAAATTATGTCAATTAGCCTATCAGAAGCTTCTAAAGCCATGACATAATTTTCTGGAATTTTACAAGCTGTTTAAAGGCACAGTCAACTTAGTGTATGTAAACTTCTGACCTACTGGAATTGTGATACAGTGAATTATAAGTGAAATAATCTGTCTGTAAACAAATTTGTTGTGTCATGCACAAAGTAGATGTCCTAACCGACTTTCCAAAGTTATAGTTTGTTAACAAGACATTTGTGGAGTGGTTGAAAAACAAGTTTTAATGACTCCAACCTAAGTGTATGTAAACTTCCGACTTTATTTGGGGTCTACCGCCCTGACCCATGTGATCTTCCGCTGCAATTGACTCAGGTGCTTGACCCGTCTCAAAGGAGACACTTTCTCTTACAGGTGCACAGGGCAACTCAGTGTTCACGTCCGTTTGCTGTGTATGAGTCTCTGTGTCAGTCCTGACAGTGTCCAGTTCCCGTTCCACTGAGACATTAACATCCCTTGGAGCCCACAGTCTCACAATGTCCCCCACCCTTCTCTTGAAGGGTAACCTAGGCAACATTGGTTGCTTTTACCTTGGAGAACCCTGTTTTCTTGAGGGGTAGTATGTCTGACTAGGCACAAATGAGTCAGTGCTCAACTCAGTCTCTTGTCTCGTGCCAGTAACCTCATGCTTTGAAACAAACCCAAGTAAGGTTTGAGCCTGTTGTAGTGTACCACAGCATGATAAGGTCAATTACACTATATTTCTTCATACAGCACCTCTGACAGTTTCTTTTCAATTTTGAAAGGACACTTGAATTTCTGTCTCAGTTTTGGTGATCCCCTGTGGTAGTCTCTAAGCCACACATATTAAGCACCATGTATGGTGTGAACCCCGTGAATATATTTTTTATTTATTTAACTAGGCAAGTCAGTTAAGAACAAATTCTTATTTGACAATGACGGCCTACCCCGGCCAAACACTCCCCTAACCCGGACGACGCTGGGCCAATTGTGCGCCGCCCTATGGGACTCCCAATCACCTCCGATTGTGATACAGACCGGGATCAAACCAGGGTCTGTAGTGACACCTCTAGCACTGAGATGCAGTGCCTTAGACAGCTGCGGCACTCAGGAGCCCCAAAGATTGAACACTACTCCTGTATTCCGTCATCACATATGGGAGTATCTCATCCTAATTTATTTGATTGTCATCAACAAAAAATGGCATCATATTGATCAGAGTTCTGTTCATTCTTTCCACTAAACCATTTGATTGTGGATGGTATGGAGAGGTTTGGGCATTGTTCATTTGTAAAAGATTGCACATCTCTCTAAATGTCACCCCTGGTCGCTATGGATAGAGAGAGGAACGCCTAGCTTCAACACAAATTCCTCTACCAGTTTCTTACCCACTATTACTGCTTCCTGATTGGGCATAGCATATGCCTCTGACCACCTAGTAAAGTAATCTGACACTACCACTACCATAATTACCTCGTCCCATCTCTGTAAATGGACCCATTAAGTATACAGCTATCCTCTCAAAAGGGCTGCCTGTGACAGAACTTGTCATGGCTGCTCTGGGGGCTGGACCCTGTAACTTATACGCAGCGCACGCCACACAGCCCTTACACCACTGCTTTATGGCTCTCTGCCAGCCTGGACAATAAAATCTTGCTCTGATTTTATTGGTGAGTTTTTCAACTCCTAAATGGCCTCTTGTTCTATCATTGTGGATAAAGGTAAGTACCTCATGAACGAGCTCATCTGGTACAACCCCTCTCCAGATGGTGTCATCTGTCCAATAGTTTTGACTCTCATGGAATAACACCCCATTCTTCACATGTAATGCAGATGGTGTGTCACTTGTTTGAAAGGCCTGAACTTTGGCTCTGATTGCAACTCCACAGGGAGCTCTGCTTTATACTCTTTTTGTCCTTTCTTTAACTGGGGGACCACTGGGTCTCTATCCTGTGCTTCCAAAAGGAAAGCTGCATTTTTGGGTGCTGCCTGGCTTGTCTGAGCTCCAACTACAGGCTCAATAGTGACATCCTGAGGCTTGTTTACGATGGCTTTCAGATTGACAGTGGCCTCCTGTGAGACGGCTGTGTCCACATTCTCTGTGTGACACACCATCTGCATTACTGTGCAGTCTCTCTGGCCTCAACAATGATATCATATTCAAACTGATCCAGTTTCTCTAGCCATCTAGTCAACTGTCCCTCATGTTGTTTGAAGTTACTCAGCCACCTCAGTGAGCTGTGATTATTTCCCAGTAGAAATGTCCTCTCCAGCAAAAAGTGTCTGAAATGTTTAAGAAACACTACCACTTCAAGAAGCTCCTTCTTGGTAGTTGAATACTTCCTCTCCTGTTTTGACAGTGCCTGATTGGCTGTCTACCCGCGTGTTTCTGGGAGAGTACTATCCCTATGCCTGTGCGACATGCATCAGTATCCATTATGAAATCTAGATTTGGGTCCGGGAAAGCTTTGACTTACCACATCTGGTATGAACCCCCTGTAGTGTGACACCAGGCCTAGAAAAGCGTCTTGCTCTGTCAGTAACTTGGGGCTAGGCCATGACCTGTCTGTCTCTGTTTTCATCGGGTCAGTAGACACTCCCTCAGCCGAGATGATGTGTCCCAGGTAGCTCACCTGCGACCTGAACAAATGGCACTTAGATGGCTTCACCTTAAGTCCTGCTTGCTCTAATCTGCTGAAAACCTTGTCTAAACACATGTTCTTGGAATGTACGACCAAACACTATGATGTCATCTAAATACACCAAACATGTTGTTCACTGTAAATCAGACAAAACCAGGTCCATGAGACGCTGGAAGATGCTTGGAGAAGACCCTGGAAACGCTCTGCTGCTTTGGTATGTCTCCCTCTGATGTGGCTGCTTCGCTGCCAAATACTGCACCTCGGTCTGCAAGTGTGCCACGCTCTCACACAATGACTCGAACATCTCTTTTGGAACTCTGACATTGTCTCCAACTGGAGGCAGAGTGACCTGGCTTGTCCCACACGTTCACTGGTTGTTGATTAAAGTTCCCAGGTTGTTCGACTTCTCCCTCCATTTTCCCACGCAGCTAATCAGCTAAAGTTAGCCAAGCCCGCGAGTTGCTGTTAGTTAGTTGACGTGCTGATCCCACCTGTCAACAATTTGTAACGAACCTGTAAGGCACCCGAAACTCACACATAGTTTGTTGACTAGTGTAAACAGTCTAGGACACTGATTTCCCACGAAATAATCAAGTTGTGTTTTATTTGGATGAACAGACAGTGCTCCCCAGCACTGACCTGCAGCACAAAAACGCCGTCCCAAAAACTGTCCCTCAGCATGCCTTCCGCATCATTACATACAGCAACTAATTTACATAACATTGTGTGATAGGCTGAGAGACTTTCGAATGTGTAAATTGGCTTTCATTAGGCTGTCCTCTCAATAGGAACCTGCTCACTGTAACTAGTGCCTGTTATTAAAAATACTTACCAGGGTGTTTACAAACAGTACAGGAACTATATCATCCACGTGTATTGATTATATTTTTACCAATGCTGCAGAACTCTAAAGCTGTATCCATACCCATTGTATGTACTGACCATATCTAGAAAAGTTCCAAAAGCTGGGACCAAAATAGTGTATAAGAGATCATACAAAACGTTTTGTACTGATATTTGTTAGTCTGATGTGTGTAATGAGGAGCATCCAGACACTGCACTTGATGCATTTATGTAATTGTTTCTTCCTGGTATTTATATCTGGCTATTAAACAGTCTGATGGCCTTGAGATAGATGTTTTTCAGTCTCTCGGTCACAGCTTTGATGCACCTGTACTGACCTCGTCTTCTGGATGATAGCGGGTGAACAGGCCGTAGCTCGGGTGTTTGATGCCCTTGAATATCTTTTTGGCCGTCCTGTGACACCGGGTGCTGTATGTGTCCTGGAGGGCAGGCAGTGCCCCCGGTGATGCGGTGGGAAGATCGGACCACCCTCTGGAGTGCCCTGCGTATCACCAGGCAGTGATACAGCCCAACAGGATGCTCTCAATTGTGCATCTGTAAAAGTTTGTGAGGGTCTTAGGGACCAAGCCAAATTTCTTCAGCCTTCTTCACCATACTGTTTGTATGGGTGGAGCATTTCAGATTGTCAGTGAGGAACATGAAGACCTAAGGAAGGCTAAAAGTATTTGTTTTAAGATATACTTAAGTATCAAAAGTAAAACTATAAATCATTTCAAATTCCTTATATTAAGCAAACCAGACGATCCAATTTGGGAAAGTTGTATTCCTGCTCGTAATGCTGGTGAGTTAGCACCACTCAGATATCCTAAAGTTATTTATGGCTGTATGTAATAACACCAAAAACGTTGTGTGTTATTATAAGTAATAACACACAAAAAAACAAAATACTGCGAAGCTAGAAGCAGAGCTGTCATGTCTGTCGGCGCCATCTTGCTGTAAAGTTAGTGTGGGTGAGGTGGAAAAATTATTGTTGTCCATCAATAATGAGAAACCACTTGGTATTGACAATGTAGATGGAAAGTTTGGATGAAAATGTTTGTCCTCAGAACTTGAGGGAAGCCAAAGTCATTCCGCTACACAAGATTGGTAAAGCACCCAACCAATCGGCTTGCTGCCGACTCTTAGCAAACTTCTGAAACGAATAGTGTTTGACCAGATACAATGCATGTGTCCATGTATGCTGATGATTCAACCCTGTGTCAGCAACCACAGCTAGTGAAATCACTTCAATCCTACACAAAGTGTTGCATGTCAGTTTTTTAATGGGTGGCTAGTGATAAACTAGTCCTGAACATCTCTAAAACTAAGAGCATTGTATTTGGTACAAATAATTCCCTAAGTTTTAGACCTCGGCTGAATCTGATCATGAATAGTGTGGCTGTTAAGCATGTTGAAGAGACTACATTACTTGACGTTACCTTGTATTGTAAACTGTCATGGTCAAAACATATAGATTCAATGGTTGTAAAGATGGGGAGAGATCTGTCCGTGATAAAGAGATGCTCTGCTTTTTTGACACCACACTCCACAAAGCAAGTCCTGCAGGCTCTAGTGTTATCTTATCTTGATTATTTCACAGTCATGTGGTCAGTTGGCCCAGAACAGAGCGGCACGTCTTGCTCTTCACTGTAATCAGAGGCCTTATATCAATACTCTGCATGCCAGTCTCTCTTGGCTAAAAGTAGAGGAGACTGACCGCATCGCTTCTTGTTTTTAAAAGAAACAGTGTTGAAAATTCCAAATTGTTTTCATAATCAACTTACACACAGCACTGACACACACACTTATCCCACCAGACATGCCACCAGGGGTCTTTTCAGTCCCCAAATCCAGAACAAATTCAAGAAAACTTACAGTATTATATAGAGCCATAATTGGATGGAATTCCCTTACATCTCAGACTGGTTCAGTGTCCCATGTAGCTCCGCTAGTAGAGCATGGCGCTTGCAATGCCAGGGTTGTGGGTTTGATTCCCACAAGGGACCAGCATGAAACAAGTACGCGAACATGTATACACTCACTACTATAGGACGCTCTGGATAAGAGTGTCTGCTAAATAAAAAATGTGAACAGCAAACCTGGTTTCAGAAAGCAACACAGCGTCTTATTTGACCTGGATATTTTGTGTGTATTTACTGATATGTGTGACGGTTTACATTGATTAGTTCTGTTCTTGTTTATAAATGTTCTGTATTATTTCATGTTGCATGTGAACCCCAGGAAGAGTAACTATCGCAACAGCTAATGGGGATCCAAATAAAATAAAAAATACCAAGGTTATATATTTGCTGTTTTCATATTTCTGCCGTTTTCATATACATCGGTTGTTTTTAATGGTCTGAGGTCAAACGGTGTCAACATTCTGACTTAAGGGAGAACTGTCCCTTTAACTAACCATGTCACTAAAGTACCTGTGTGATGTGCATGGGGTCCCTGGTAAGGTCAAATCAGATGATAAATACCAAAGACATCATCACCTAAATGTTTTATTGCAGATACAATTTGAATTAGAACTGATATCATTTGAATATCTTTATTTGTGGTGTACATAAAAATGAAGCTACTTTTACAAATGAGGCCCCAGTGAATCAGTACTTGACACTTTATAATGTACTCATGGTGAAGAAAAACCCTCCCCTTTACTCCAGACACACCATGGTTTACCTTGGTAAACTACTGGACAACAACAGGGGTGTATTCACTAGGAACCAAACAGAAGCCAACTGGCTAAAATGGTGAGGGACTAACCTAAAATTGTCCAATAAGAAATGCTTGTTTTTGTTGCAAAACTTTTGTTGTGCAAAATGTTTTTCTACGGTTTGCACTAATAAATACACCCAACAATCTAAATCGACACTTGATTATGGCTTCAGATTGTCAGCTGATTCCTCCTGCTGTCATCCTGTGATGCGCCTGAAGGGGTCACCCTCCACCCTCCTCATGCAGTTCCCCACCTCCCTCTTCCTCTGGCCACCACTGGCCCGTCATCCAAAACTAGAGCAGCTTTCACAGAAAGCACAAAGAAAACCCACTTGGCTTGTGTCCTCTTTGTCCAAGCCAACCAAACGTGATAGTAGCAGGTCCCTTTAAAAAGGCAATACCTGCCCCAGGTCTTCAGTATCTAAACAAGTAGTTCATCACGACAGTTCAAGGGGTTCCAGGGGTTACGGGCGGTTCTCTCCTTCTCTCTGAGTGACCGTGGCCCGGGGTGAGGCTACCTTGTGGTGCACTGCTGGCTTCTGGTCCTCCTGACCCCCCATGCAGCAGAAGACTGTGGGTAGAGCGGAGCAGAGCGCTGGCTGTCGGTCCGTGGTGACGTGTTTCCCCCACGCCTGGAGTGTCCCTCCCCGCCATCACAGTTTAATATCCTGAGACTCTGACATCTTGGCCAGGGTCTTCTTGACGCGCAGTGCCGTGAGGCGAGAGGCCGGGTTGTGGGCCCAACACTCCGTCATCAACTTGCCCATCTGCCTAAGGCACTGTAGGGGGCACAACAAAACACAATCAGCTCTAGAGTTTGGATTAACCAACGTGTGTGTGTGTGTGTGTGTGTGTGTACTACACATACTCTACTGTGCATGGTTGGTGTGTGTGTATGTACATGCTTATGTGACTGTGTGTGTGTCTGTGTATGTGTGTGTGTGTGTGTGTGTGTGTGTATGTACATGCTTATGTGACTGTGTGTGTGTCTGTATGTGTGTGTGTGTGTGTGTGTATGTACATGCTTATGTGACTGTGTGTGTGTATGTGTGTGTGTGTGTGTATGTACATGCTTATGTGACTGTGTGTGTGTCTGTGTATGTGTGTGTGTGTATGTACATGCTTATGTGACTGTGTGTGTGTCTGTGTCTGTGTCTGTGTCTGTGTCTGTGTGTGTGTGTGTGTGTGTGTGTGTGTGTGTGTGTGTGTGTGTGTGTGTGTGTGTGTGTGACTGGCTTACCTCGTCGCTAGTCCAGCGGTTGGGGAAGGAAGGTCGTAACCTCTTGATGCAGACCACCTCTCTCATGTCCTCATACGAGGGGTCAGAGGGCACCAGGTCATGGTACGGTAGCTGGTACTCCTCTACAATACCTGGAACACATAAATACCACAATGCGGATTTGATCAAATTTCACCCAAAGTCAGTGTGTTTGCTGAAAGAGTACCTCCTAAGACAGTTTCCCATAGGTACAGATCTAGGATCAGCTTTCCCTCCCCCAATCCTAACCTCAACCATAATTGGGAAAAATGCTAAACTGACCCGAGATCAGCATCTAGGGTGAAACTACTCGGTTACAGTACCTCCTGAGACGCAGCGCCTTGCGATCTCCCAGAGGATGAGGCCGAAGCTGTACATGTCGGCCATGATGTAGGACTGGAAGTGGTTCCTGTTGAGGCTCTCATCCAGGACCTCTGGGGGCATGTAGCGCTTGGTGCCCACCCTGGTGTTAGGAGGGATGTCCACCTCGTTGGTGTCACTGGGATGGTAGAAAGGGGAGGGAGGGAGGGAGGGAGGGAGGGAGAGAGGGAGAGAGGGAGAGAGGGAGAGAGGGAGAGAGGGAGGGAGGGAGGGAGGGAGGGAGGGAGGGAGGGAGGGAGGGAGGGAGGCCATGTTCGATTAGATGAGAGAGATAGTGATGGATGGATAGAAAAAAAAGAGGGAGAAATAGGGACAGAGAGAACAGAGGGAGAGTTGTTAGATGAGATGAGAGATAGTGATGGAGGGAGAGAAGAACAGAGGGCGATGTTAGATGAGATCAGAGATGGAGAGAAGAACAGTGAGAGAGATGTTAGATGAGATGAGAGATAGTGATGGAGGGAGAGAAGAACAGAGGGAGATGTTAGATGAGATGAGAGATAGTGATGGAGAGAAGAACAGAGGGAGAGATGTTAGATGAAATGAGAGATAATGATGGAGGGAGAGAAGAACAGAGGGAGAGATGTTAGATGAGATGAGAGATAATGATGGAGGGAGAGAAGAACAGAGGGAGAGATGTTAGATGAGATGAGAGATAATGATGGAGGGAGAGAAGAACAGAGGTTATATTAGATTTTTTTGTTTGTTTAGTTTTTAATTTCATTTTCCCAAATTTGTATTTCCATTAACCTTTTCATCTTATTGTTGTCTATTGTGACACTATGATACTCTCATGCAAATAGTTTGGTTGAATCGAATGAATCAATCAATTATGAGGGACAATCGATCGACATGCACGCACACACTACACACACTAACACTCTCCCTTCCTACCTGATGAATTTGACGGCCAGGCCCAGGTCAGCGATGCAACAGGCTCCATTCTTCTTCACCAGGATGTTCTTGCTCTTCAGGTCTCTGTGGGCGATGGCCGGCTTGCCCTGGGTGCCAAAGATCTCTGTGTGGAGGTGACAGAGGCCTGACACTGAGGAGTAGGCCAGCCGCAGCATGGCCTTGGTGTCCAGCGTGGTGGACTTGAGGTAGTCGTACAGAGAGCCACCCTCATGGTAGTCTGTGATCAGGTAGAGCTGGGTCCACGAGCCTGTTCCCTTGATGTCCGCCGCTATGAAGCCTGATGGACACAGGGGAAGTAGAGATATGGAACTGTGGAACATTATAGCACTATTATAGCATTACAGTATATGCAAAGAGAATTCGGAAAGTATTCAGACCCCTTCCCTTTTTACACATTTTGTTACGTTAAAAACCAATTTTAAAATGGATTAAATAAAAAATGTTCATCAATCGAAATTGAGCTCAGGCGCATCCTGTTTCCATTGATCATCCTTGAGATGTTTCTACAACTTGATTGGAGTCTACTGTACCTGTGGTAAATTCAATTGATTGGACATGAATTAGAAAGGCCCACACCTGTCTATATAAGGTCCTACAGTTGACAGTGCATGTCAGAGCAAAAACCAAGACATGAGGTCGAAGGAATAGACCGTAGAGCTCCGAGACAGGATTGTGTTGAGGCATATATCCGGGGAAGGGTACCAAAAAATGACTGCAGCATTGAAGATCCTCAAGAACACTGAGGCCTCCATCATTCTTAAATGGAAGAAGTTTGAAACCACCAAGACTCTTCCTAGAGCTGGCTGCCCGGCCAAACTGAGCAATCGTGGGAGAAGGGCCTTGGTCAGGGAGGTGACCAAGAACCCAATGGTCACTCTGACAGAGCTCCAGAGTTCCTCTGTAGAGATGGGAGAACCTTCCAGAAGGACAACCATCCCTGTACCACACCACCAATCAGGCCTTTATGGAACAGTGGCCAGACGGAAGCCACTCCTTAGTAAAAGGCATATGACAGCCAGCTTGGAGATTGCCAAAAGGCACCTAAAGGACTCTCAGATCAGGAGAAACAAGATTCTCTGGTCTGATGAAATCAAGATTGAACTCTTTGGCCTGAATGCCAAGCATCATGTCTGGAGGAAACCTGGCACCATCCCTACGGTGAAGCATGGTGGTGGCAGCATCATGCTGTGGGGATGTTTTTCAGCAGCAGGGACTGGGAGACTAGTCAGTATCGAGGGAAAAATGAATGGAGCAAAGTACAGAGAGATCTTAATGAAAACCTGCTCCAGAGCACTCAGGACCTCAGACTGGGGCGAAGGTTCAACTTCCAACAGGACAACGAACCTAAGCACACAGTCAAGACAAGGTAGGAGTGGCTTCGGGACAAGTCTCTGAAGGTCCTTGAGTGGCCCAGCCAGAGCCCAGACTTGAACCTGATCTAACATCTTTGGAGAGACCTGAAAATAGCTGTGTCGCAACGCTCCCCATCCAACCTGACAGATCTTGAGAGGATCTGCAGAGAAGAATGGAAGAAACTCCCCAAATACAGGTGTGCCAAGCTTGTAGCGTCATACCCAAGAAGACTCGAGGCTGTAATCGCTGCCAAAGGTGCTTCAACAAAGTACTGAGTAAAGGGTCTGAATACTTACGTAAATGTGATATCTGTTTTTTTATATATACCTTTGCAAAAAAACAACTGTTTTTGCTTTGTCATTATGGGGTATTGTGTGTATATTGCAACAACAAAAAAATGCACAATTATTTAATTTTATAATAAGGCTGTATGTGGAAAAAGTCAAGGGGTCTGAATACTTTCCGAATGCACTGTGTATCTCACACAGCCACTCTCTCTCCTTACACAGTATGTTCTCGTGTCTCATGAGGACAGTCTGGTAAATCTCAGTCTCTCTGAACCAGCTGGCCTCTTCGGTGGTGAAGAAGACTTTGACGGCCACCCTCTCTCCTCTCCACTTGCCCATCCACACCTCCCCGTAGCGGCCCTTTCCAATCTGCTTAACCATCTGAATCTGCTTGGCTATGGTGCGCTGCACCTGGGAGGAGGAGAGGAGAGGAGAGGAGAGGAGAGGAGAGGAGAGGAGAGGAGAGGAGAGGAGAGGAGAGGAGAGGAGGGCGATGTCAGACAAGGTTCCTTCACATTGGTGGTAGATGAGGGGAGTTTCCCTCCACTGTGTGGTAGATGAGGGGAGTTTCCCCTACTGTGTGATAGATGAGGGGAGTTTCCCCCTACTGTGTGGTAGATGAGGGGAGTTTCCCCCTACTGTGTGGTAGATGAGGGGAGTTTCCCCCTACTGTGTGATAGATGAGGGGAGTTTCCCCCTACTGTGTGGTAGATGAGGGGAGTTTCCCCTGCTGTGTGGTAGATGAGGGGAGTTTTCCCCTACTGTGTGATAGATGAGGGGAGTTTCCCCCTACTGTGTGGTAGATGAGGGGAGTTTCCCTCTACTGTGTGATAGATGAGGGGAGTTTCCCCCTACTGTGTGATAGATGAGGGGAGTTTCCCCCTACTGTGTGGTAGATGAGGGGAGTTTCCCCTACTGTGTGATAGATGAGGGGAGTTTCCCCCTACTGTGTGGTAGATGAGGGGAGTTTCCCCCTACTGTGTGGTAGATGAGGGGAGTTTCCCCCTACTGTGTGATAGATGAGGAGAGTTTCCCCCCACTGTGTGGTAGATGAGGGGAGTTTCCCACTACTGTGTGGTAGATGAGGAGAGTTTCCCCCCACTGTGTGGTAGATGAGGGGAGTTTCCCACTACTGTGTGGTAGATGAGGAGAGTTTCCCCCTACTGTGTGGTAGATGAGGGGAGTTTCCCTCTACTGTGTGGTAGATGAGGGGAGTTTCCCTCTACTGTGTGGTAGATGAGGGGAGTTTCCCTCTACTGTGTGGTAGATGAGGGGAGTTTCCCCCTACTGTGTGGTAGATGAGGGGAGTTTCCCCCTACTGTGTGGTAGATGAGGGGAGTTTCCCCCTACTGTGTGGTAGATGAGGATAGTTTCCCCCTACTGTGTGGTAGATGAGGGGAGTTTCCCCCTACTGTGTGATAGATGAGGGGAGTTTCCCCCTACTGTGTGGTAGATGAGGGGAGTTTCCCCCTACAATGTAAAGTGCTAAGAACCCTGGAAAAGCTCTATATAAATCCAATCAATTATTATTTATAAATCCAATCAATTCTGTGGACAAGGAAAATACTGAAAATAAACTGTGAATCGCCATTAATAAAGTATTAATAATACATTTAAAATCAGTTTAAAAAGGTTTAAACAAGTGGAAATAACTTGGAAGGAAAAAATATTTTATTAAAGGGTAAGTGGTTGATTGTTTGAAAGAATGAGAGAGGATATGCATGAGTATACAAACAGTGTTAGGCTCTCTCTGGCCCAACATGCACAGTGTTACATGCTGACCAGACCGGACAAGTCGCGTATGCGATGCCAAGGGCTAAAATAGAACTCCTTTCTATTTCTGACGCAGATCGCGCTGAAAGTCTTGCCTCTCCCATCTCCTCATTGGTTTATAGAAGCAGGTACCCACGTGCCATCTCCTCATTGGTTATACCCACGTGGGTGATTGAAAGACGAACTGTTTTGCCAGTCGTCGTGGTAATACTATGAAAGTTTAGATGCGATCACCATATAAGTTCAAAGATGAAAAAGCCTGGAAGGAGGAGAGATGACTAGAAACGATTCGGTTGACCGTGTTATGTGTGGATTAATTGGTGGAGTAGAGGACCTTGTGCATTTCAGGTAAAATAACAACTCAATTTTTATATCCCAGGACAGATTATCTAGCAACAGCAAGCTAGCTAAATAGGACAAATTAGCTAGCAAGTGCAAGCTAGCTAGCTAAATTGCCATAAAGGTTTAATGCTTTTCGATCTGTCCCCAAATTAATGTAATTGGTTCAGAGTTTATTTTGATATTTTAACCTGCGTGTCGTGATCGTTTTTGGTGTGGGGGGACAAAATACATTTATGCACGATGGCGCACGCGCACAGCCGGTTTGGGTTCCGTGTTAGGCTCTCTCTGGCCCAGAACGCACACAAACAGTGTTAGGCTCTCTCTGGCCCAGAACGCACACAAACAGTGTTAGGCTTTCTCTGGCCCAGAACGCACACAAACAGCGTTAGGCTTTCTCTGGCCCAGAACGCACACAAACAGTGTTAGGCTTTCTCTGGCCCAGAACGCACACAAACAGTGTTAGGCTCTCTCTGGCCCAGAATGCACACAAACAGTGTTAGGCTCTCTCTGGCCCAGAACACACACAAACAGTTTTAGGCTCTCTCTGGCCCAGAATGCACACAAACAGTGTTAGGCTCTCTCTGGCCCAGAACACACACAAACAGTGTTAGGCTTTCTCTGGCCCAGAACGCACACAAACAGTGTTAGGCTTTCTCTGGCCCAGAACGCACACAAACAGTGTTAGGCTCTCTCTGGCCCAGAATGTACACAAACAGTGTTAGGCTCTCTCTGGCCCAGAATGCACACAAACAGTGTTAGGCTCTCTCTGGCCCAGAATGCAGTGGTGCTGAAGTGACGTGCAACACACACGTGGCAGAACGGTTGTGATACAATGGAGAGTTTTTCCTGCACAAAAATAATTACAAAAGAGTTGTGGAGACACAGCTCATGTGTAAACATTTTTATACAGACTGACAAACCCTCTGTCATAGCACAAACATATCAGTTGTATCATTGTGTTGTTCATCAGTTGTACTTCCTGGGTGTGTGGGTGTCTTGCAAATATCTCCTTTCTCCTGAAGTGTACACTCCATTACTTTCCACAAACCTTTCTCCTGAAGTGTACACTCCTTCATTACTTTCCACAAACCTTTCTCCTGAAGTGTACACTCCTTCATTACTTTCCACAAACCTTTCTCCTGAAGTGTACACTCCTTCATTACTTTCCACAAACCTTTCTCCTGAAGTGTACACTCCTTCATTACTTTCCACAAACCTTTCTCCTGAAGTGTACACTCCTTCATTACTTTCCACAAACCTTTCTCTGGAAGTGCACACCCCTTCACTACTTCCCACAAATCCAAACATTGAATTGGTCTAGATATGGGCTAGTGGGAGTTTTCACAATGTTTCTTACACCAGTAATTTACTTTACAATCGGTGAAGGGACGTGATTAAATCCACACTTCGGGAGGATACAACCAGTGAGCTGGTGATAGAGGGATGCAGTGTGTGTAACATACCAGCAGGGGGAGACCTGAGCCACTGCCTGAACTCTGGGACTGTTCTATGAGGTCTCTGAGAGACTCTCCCGGAGGGATGTAGGACTCATCCTGCTCCAGACCAATGCTGTAGCGTGGCCCAGACTCCTGGCGCTTGTACCTGCAGCACACACACACACACACACACACACACACACACACACACACACACACACACACACACACACACACACACACACACACACACACACACACACACACACACACACACACACACACACACACACACACACACACACACATCAAACAACAGTATACATCAAACAACTCTTTAATGTGAGTAGTCCGTATGTAATATCTCAATTCTGGATGATTCAAACATTGACTAGAAAACATGTCATATCAGAGATATATGATTCTTCCTCAGTGTCATTTGTTCCCAAAGTGAAATTAATATTTTAAGTACGGATGAACAAATAGACTGTACATGTACTGGGAATAACCTTATTCATAACATGGGTAAGCGGTCATTCCAGAACAGGACTAACTGCCTAACCCTGTTACTGGAGAGCTACCCTCCAGTAGGTTTTCACTCCAACCCTGTACCTGGAGAGCTACCCTCCAGTAGGTTTTCACTACAACCCTGTTCCTGGAGAGCTACCCTCCAGTAGGTTTTCACTACAACCCTGTTCCTGGAGAGCTACCCTCCAGTAGGTTTTCACTACAACCCTGTTCCTGGAGAGCTACCCTCCAGTAGGTTTTCACTCCAACCCTGTTCCTGGAGAGCTACCCTCCAGTAGGTTTTCACTACAACCCTGTTCCTGGAGAGCTACCCTCCAGTAGGTTTTCACTCCAACCCTGTTCCTGGAGAGCTACCCTCCAGTAGGTTTTAACTCCAACCCTGTTCCTGGAGAGCTACCCTCCAGTAGGTTTTCACTCCAACCCTGTTCCTGGAGAGCTACCCTCCAGTAGGTTTTCACTACAACCCTGTTCCTGGAGAGCTACCCTCCAGTAGGTTTTCACTCCAACCCTGTTCCTGTAGAGCTACCCTCCAGTAGGTTTTCACTCCAACCCTGTTCCTGGAGAGCTACCCTCCAGTAGGTTTTCACTCCAACCCTGTTCCTGTAGAGCTACCCTCCAGTAGGTTTTCACTCCAACCCTGTTCCTGGAGAGCTACCCTCCAGTAGGTTTTCACTCCAACCCTAATCTTGCATACTTGATATTAATAATTACCTGGTTGATAAACTGAATCAGGTTAGTTATAAATGGGGTTAGAGCAATAACCTACAAGATGGTAGGTAGCTCTCCAGGAACAGGGTTGAGCAGCCCTGTTCTAAAACGTTCTCTCGAGGCAAACTGAGTCTCACCTGAAGTAGCAGAAAATAATGATGAGAGCCAGGATGATGCTGCACACAGTCACGGAGATGAGCAGAGCCATGTGGTGAATGTTCCCATCTGCATAATCTACACAGAGAGAGAGAGAGAGGGAGAGGGGGGTAAGAGAGAGAGAGTGGGGGAGAGCGAGAGGGGGGAGAGAGAGAGCGATAGAGGGGAGCGAGAGAGGGGAGGGGGGGGAGGAGGGGAAGAGTTGGAGAGAGAGAAGGGGAGTGAGAGAGGGCGGGGAGGAGGGTTTGAGTGGGGAGAGAGGGGGAGGGGTGAGAGAGAGAAGGGGAGTGAGAGAGTGCGGGGAGGAGGGGGAGGAGGGTTTGAGTGGGGAGAGAGGTGGAGGGGGTGAGAGAGGGCAGGGAGGAGGGGGAGGAGGGTTTGAGTGGGGAGAGAGGGGGAGGGGGAGAGAGAGGGAGTGCAAAAGAAGGAGAGAAGAAACGGGGGAGAGAGTAATAACTGATCACTTCATATAAGTAACAGATCACATATTCAATACAAACAGGGGCCACACATCCCTTTGGAAATAGACAACAGTCAAAAACAGTCATCATTAAGTCATGTTATTTCAAAGGTTCTTTATTGTTAATCCAACATGTATTACTCTCTCTCAGTTCCACACACACAGTGGTGTCCCCAGGGACCAGAGTGAACTAGCTGAGGGAAACCTAGCCCTGATCGATAGGATCTCTTCCTGAAGCCCGCTGCTCGAGTTTCAGATTGATGACACCGCTGGCCATGTCCGTTGGGAGTTCTGCTTTCTCTGGGACTCTAGTCTTACTGCCACACACACACACACACACCCTGGACCTGCCCTGTGTGTGAAGTCCAACACATCCTTTCAGTCTGACACACACACTTGTACACACACAAAAAAGAACTGAAGAAATATATCTAGTTTTGGGTCTTCTACAGAAACCCTGGCTAGTGATCTCTTGGGCCGATTGTGGGCCGACCACTAAAGAGGAGCGGAGCTATGCAGCTGACTTTACCGGCTCCATTTCACCTGCTTCTCTCACTGTCACCTCGCTGGGCCCTGACACTGTCACCTCGCTGGGCCCTGACACTGTCACCTCGCTGGGCCCTGACACTGTCACCTCGCTGGGCCCTGACACTGTCACCTCGCTGGGCCCTGACACTGTCACTGGTAACTCGCTGGGCCCTGACACTGTCACTGGTAACTCGCTGGGCCCTGTCACTGTCACCTCGCTGGTCCCTGACACTGTCACTGGTAACTCGCTGGGCCCTGACACTGAACACTGTTGACTCGCTGGGCCCTGTCACTGTCACCTCGCTGGGCCCTGACACTGTCACTGGTAACTCGCTGGGCCCTGTCCCTGGCAACTCGCTGTCCCTGGCAAGTCGCTGTCCCTGGCAACTCGCTGTCCCTGGCAACTCGCTGTCCCTGACAACTCGCTGTCAACTCACTATCACTGGTCACTTCTGTCTGTGTATTACGAGTGTGTGTGTATAAAGCATATTACTGGGTGTTTTGAGTGGAGGCAGGGTGGGGTGCAGGTCTTTGTTGCAGTAGTCCTGGTCAGTACAGCACTCCAGGGATCTTCTCAGTCGGGAGTTGCCTGTATCCTGGAAGCACAATTACATCATATGAATACATCAGATACTGTTGCTGTTCAATTTCCCACACCGTTCCCACAAGTGTATCAACTTTCATTCTTTTATGAAAATGTTTTGACCCAAAATGGGCACATGTCGCCTGGAGGTCAACTCGTACAGACAACACATTGATGAATTAAAGATGTGTTTGTGGTGTGCTGACTACACTACATGACCGAAAGTATGTGGACACCTTGTCGAACATCTCATTCCAAAATCATGGGCATTAATATGGAGTTGGTCTCCCCTTTGCTGCGAGACCAGCCTCCACTCTTCTGGGAAGGCTTTCCACTAGATGTTGGAACATTGCTGCAGGGACTTGCTTCCATTCAGCCACAAGCATCAGTGAGGTCGGGCACTGATGTTGGGAGAAAGGCCTGGCTCGCAGTCTACATTCCAGTTCATCTCAAAGGTGTTCAATGGAGTTGAGGTCAGGGCTCTGTGCAGGCCAGTCAAGTTCTTCCACACCAATCTTGACAAACCATTTCTGTATGGACCTCGCTTTGTGCATGGGGCATTGTCATGCTGAAACAGGAAAGGGCCTTCCCCAGACTGTTGCCACAAAGTTGGAAGCACAGAATCATCTAGAATGTTATTGTATGCTGTAGCGTTAAGAGTTCCCTTCACTGGAACTAAAGGGCCTAGCCCGAACCTATGTAAAACAGCCCCAGACCATTATTCCTCTTCCACCAAACTTTACAGTTGGCACTTTGCATTCGGGCAGGTAGTGTTCTCCTGGCATCCGCCAAACCCAGATTCGTCCATCAGACTGCCAGATGGTGAAGCGTGATTCATCACGTCAGAGAATGCATTTCCACTGCTCCCGAGTCCCATGGCGGCGAGCTTTACACCACTCCAGCCGACGCTTGGCATTGCGCATAGTGATCTTAGGCTTGTGTGCAGCTGCTCGGCCATGGAAACCCATTTCATGAAACTCCCGACGAACAGTTATTGTGCTGACGTTGCTTCCAGAGGCAGTTTGGAACTCGGTGGTGAGTGTTCCAACCAAGGACAGACGCTTCAGCACTCAGAGGTCCCATTCTGTGAGCTTGTGTGGCCTACCACTTTGCGGCTGAGCCATTGTTGCTCCTAGACGTTTCCACTTCACAATAACAGCAATTATAGTTGACCGGGGCAGCTCTAGCAGGGCAGAAATTTGACGAACAGACTTGTTGGAAAGGTGGCATCCTATGACAGTGCCACGTTGAAAGTCACTGAGCTCTTCAGTAAGGCCATTCTACTGCCAATGTTTGTGTATTGAGATTGCATGACTGTGTGCTTGATTTTATACACCCGTCAGCAACGGATGTGGCTGAAATAGCCCACATACACAATACATACAAAAGTATCTACTACGAGTAATCAGCAGCCAACCTACTTTGAGAATGGTTCTGAGAATCATCCATCATTATTCATTGTGATGTAATATGCTAAACGGACCCTAAAATCAGCACTCCTACTCTAAGAAGATTGATACATACAGTAAGTCCCCTGATTGTGTGTGGAGGGCATTGTCTGCTTTCTACTGTGCCGTCCAGGTGGTTGGTGCTGCTGTCAGTGTCCAAAGGTGTGGATTTACTGGTGTATGGTGAAGTTACCCCTATGCGATGAGCTGGGTCAGTTTTGCATTTTCCCCCTTATTTGTTAAGGTTAGGATTGGTGGAGGGGAAGCTGATCCTAGATCTGTACCTAGGGGAAACTTAATCACAGAGTGGTTTCACTGTGGTAGAGTGGAGTGGTTTCACTGTGGTGGAGTGGGGTGGTTTCAGTGGGGTGGTTTCAGTGTGGTGGACTGAGGTGGTTTCAGTGTGGTGGAGTGGGGTGGTTTCACTGTGGTGGAGTGAGGTGGTTTCAGTGTGGTGGTGTGGGGTGGTTTCACTGTGGTAGAGTGGGGTGGTTTCATAGTGGTAGAGTGGGGTGGTTTCACTGTGGTAGAGTGGGGTGGTTTCACTGTGGTAGAGTGGGGTGGTTTCACTGTGGTAGAGTGGGGTGGTTTCACTGTGGTAGAGTGGGGTGGTTTCAGTGTGGTAGAGTGGGGTGGTTTCACTGTGGTGGGGTGGGGTGGATTCAGTGTGGTGGAGTGGGGTGGTTTTAGTGGGGTAGAGTGGGGTGGTTTCACTGTGGTAGAGTGGGGTGGTTTCACTGTGGTGGAGTGGAGTGGTTTCACTGTGGTGGTTTCAGTGTGGTGGAATGGGGTGGTTTCAGTGTGGTAGAGTGGGGTGTTCACTGTGGTGGTTTCAGTGGGGTAGAGTGGGGTGGTTTCAGTGTGGTGGAGTGGGGTGGTTTCATAGTGGTAGAGTGAGGTGGTTTCAGTGTGGTAGAGTGGAGTGGTTTCAGTGTGGTAGAGTGGAGTGGTTTCACTGTGGTGGAGCGGGGTGGTTTCAGTGTGGTAGAGTGGGGTGGTTTCAGTGGGGTGGAGTGGGGTGGTTTCAGTGTGGTAGAGTGGGGTGGTTTCAGTGTGGTAGAGTGGAGTGGTTTCAGTGTGGTGGAGTGGGGTGGTTTCAGTGTGGTAGAGTGAGGTGGTTTCAGTGTGGTAGAGTGGGGTGGTTTCAGTGTGGTAGAGTGAGGTGGTTTCAGTGTGGTAGAGTGGGGTGGTTTCAGTGTGGTAGAGTGGGGTGGTTTCAGTGTGGTAGAGTGGAGTGGTTTCACTGTGGTAGAGTGAGGTGGTTTCAGTGTGGTGGAGTGGGGTGGTTTCAGTGTGGTAGAGTGGAGTGGTTTCAGTGTGGTGGAGTGGGGTGGTTTCAGTGTGGTAGAGCGGGGTGGTTTCACTGTGGTGGAGCGGGGTGGTTTCAGTGTGGTAGAGTGGGGTGGTTTCACTGTGGTAGAGTGGGGTGGTTTCACTGTGGTAGAGTGGGGTGGTTTCATAGTGGTAGAGTGGGGTGGTTTCACTGTGGTAGAGTGGGGTGGTTTCACTGTGGTAGAGTGGGGTGGTTTCACTGTGGTGGAGTGGGGTGGTTTCACTGTGGTAGAGTGGGGTGGTTTCAGTGTGGTAGAGTGGGGTGGTTTCACTGTGGTGGAGTGGGGTGGTTTCACTGTGGTAGAGTGGGGTGGTTTCACTGTGGTAGAGTGGGGTGGTTTCACTGTGGTGGAGTGGGGTGGTTCCAGTGTGGTAGAGTGGGGTGGTTTCAGTGTGGTAGAGTGGGGTGGTTTCACTGTGGTAGAGTGGGGTGGTTTCAGTGTGGTGGAGTGGGGTGGTTTCACTGTGGTGGAGTGGGGTGGTTTCACTGTGGTAGAGTGGGGTGGTTTCAGTGTGGTAGAGTGGGGTGGTTTCACTGTGGTGGAGTGGGGTGGTTTCAGTGTGGTGGAGTGGGGTGGTTTCACTGTGGTAGAGTGAGGTGGTTTCAGTGTGGTAGAGTGGGGTGGTTTCAGTGTGGTGGAGTGGGGTGGTTTCACTGTGGTAGAGTGGGGTGGTTTCAGTGTGGTGGAGTGGGGTGGTTTCACTGTGGTGGAGTGGGGTGGTTTCACTGTGGTAGAGTGGGGTGGTTTCAGTGTGGTGGAGTGGGGTGGTTTCAGTGTGGTGGAGTGGGGTGGTTTCACTGTGGTGGAGTGGGGTGGTTTCACTGTGGTGGAGTGGGGTGGTTTCAGTGTGGTGGAGTGGGGTGGTTTCACTGTGGTAGAGTGGGGTGGTTTCAGTGTGGTGGAGTGGGGTGGTTTCACTGTGGTAGAGTGGGGTGGTTTCAGTGTGGTAGAGTGAGGTGGTTTCACTGTGGTAGAGTGAGGTGGTTTCACTGTGGTGGAGTGGGGTGGTTTCAGTGTGGTGGACTGAGGTGGTTTCAGTGTGGTGGAGTGGGGTGGTTTCAGTGTGGTGGAGTGGGGTGGTTTCAGTGTGGTGGAGTGGGGTGGTTTTAGTGGGGTAGAGTGGGGTGGTTTCAGTGTGGTAGAGTGGGGTGGTTTTAGTGGGGTAGAGCGGGGTGGTTTCAGTGTGGTGGAGTGGAGTGGGTTCAGTGTGGTAGAGTGGGGTGGTTTCAGTGTGGTGGAGTGGGGTGGTTTCAGTGTGGTAGAGTGGGGTGGTTTCAGTGTGGTGGTTTCAGTGTGGTGGTTTCAGTGTGGTGGTTTCAGGGTGGTGGAGTGGGGTGGTTTCAGTGTGGTGGAGTGGGGTGGTTTCAGTGTGGTGGAGTGGGGTGGTTTCAGTGTGGTGGAGTGGGGTGGTTTCAGTGTGGTGGAGTGGGGTGGTTTCAGTGGGGTGGAGTGAGGTGGTTTCAGTGTGGTGGAGTGGGGTGGTTTCAGTGTGGTAGAGTGGGGTGGTTTCAGTGTGGTAGAGTGGGGTGGTTTCATAGTGGTAGAGTGGGGTGGTTTCATAGTGGTAGAGTGGGGTGGTTTCAGTGTGGTGGAGTGAGGTGGTTTCACTGTGGTGGAGTGGGGTGGTTTCAGTGTGGTGGAGTGAGGTGGTTTCAGTGTGGTGGAGTGAGGTGGTTTCAGTGTGGTGGAGTGGGGTGGTTTCAGTGTGGTGGGGTGGAGTGGTTTCAGTGTGGTGGAGTGGAGTGGTTTCAGTGTGGTGGAGTGGGGTGGTTTCAGTGTGGTGGAGTGGGGTCGTTTCAGTGTGGTGGAGTGGGGTGGTTTCAGTGTGGTGGAGTGGTTTCAGTGTGGTAGAGTGGGGTGGTTTTAGTATGGTGGAGTGGGGTGGTTTCAGTGTGGTGGAGTGGTTTCAGTGTGGTAGAGTGGGGTGGTTTTAGTGGGGTGGTTTCAGTGTGGTGGAGTGGTTTCAGTGTGGTAGAGTGGGGTGGTTTTAGTGGGGTGGTTTCAGTGTGGTGGACTGAGGTGGTTTCAGTGTGGTGGAGTGTGGTGGTTTTAGTATGGTGGAGTGGGGTGGTTTCAGTGTGGTAGAGTGGGGTGGTTTCAGTGTGGTGGAGTGGTTTCAGTGTGGTGGAGTGGGGTGGTTTCAGTGTGGTGGACTGAGGTGGTTTCAGTGTGGTGGAGTGGGGTGATTTTAGTGTGGTGGAGTGGGGTGGTTTCAGTGTGGTAGAGTGGGGTGGTTTCAGTGTGGTGGAGTGAGGTGGTTTCAGTATGGTGGACTGAGGTGGTTTCAGTGTGGTGGAGTGGGGTGGTTTTAGTGTAGTACAGTGGGGTGGTTTCATAGTGGTAGAGTGGGGTGGTTTTAGTGTAGTACAGTGGGGTGGTTTTAGTGTAGTAGAGTGGGGTGGTTTCATAGTGGTAGAGTGGGGTGGTTTTAGTGTAGTAGAGTGGGGTGGTTTTAGTGTGGTGGAGTGGGGTGGTTTTAGTGTGGTGGAGTGGTTTCAGTGTGGTGGAGTGGTTTCAGTGTGGTGGAGTGGGGTGGTTTTAGTGTGGTGGAGTGGGGTGGTTTTAGTGGGGTGGTTTCAGTGGGGTGGAGTGGGGTGGTTTCAGTGGGGTGGTTTTAGTGTGGTGGAGTGGGGTGGTTTTAGTGTGGTGGAGTGGGGTGGTTTTAGTGTGGTGGAGTGGGGTGGTTTTAGTGGGGTGGAGTGGGGTGGTTTCAGTGTGGTGGAGTGGTTTCAGTGTGGTGGAGTGGTTTCAGTGTGGTAGAGTGGTTTCAGTGTGGTGGAGTGGGGTGGTTTTAGTGGGGTGGTTTCAGTGGGGTGGAGTGGGGTGGTTTCAGTGGGGTGGAGTGGGGTGGTTTCAGTGGGGTGGTTTTAGTGTGGTGGAGTGGGGTGGTTTTAGTGTGGTGGAGTGGGGTGGTTTTAGTGTGGTGGAGTGGGGTGGTTTTAGTGTGGTGGAGTGGGGTGGTTTTAGTGGGGTGGAGTGGGGTGGTTTCAGTGTGGTGGAGTGGTTTCAGTGTGGTGGAGTGGTTTCAGTGTGGTGGACTGAGGTGGTTTTAGTGTGGTGGAGTGGGGTGGTTTTAGTGTGGTGGAGTGGGGTGGTTTTAGTGGGGTGGAGTGGGGTGGTTTCAGTGTGGTGGAGTGGTTTCAGTGTGGTGGACTGAGGTGGTTTTAGTGTGGTGGAGTGGGGTGGTTTTAGTGTGGTGGAGTGGGGTGGTTTTAGTGTGGTGGAGTGGGGTGGTTTTAGTGTGGTGGAGTGGGGTGGTTTTAGTGGGGTGGAGTGGGGTGGTTTTAGTGTGGTGGAGTGGGGTGGTTTTAGTGTGGTGGAGTGGGGTGGTTTCAGTGTGGTGGAGTGGGGTGGTTTCAGTGTGGTGGAGTGGGGTGGTTTCAGTGGGGTGGTTTTAGTGTGGTGGAGTGGGGTGGTTTCAGTGTGGTGGAGTGGGGTGGTTTCAGTGGGGTGGTTTTAGTGTGGTGGAGTGGGGTGGTTTTAGTGTGGTGGAGTGGGGTGGTTTCAGTGTGGTGGAGTGGGGTGGTTTCAGTGGGGTGGTTTCAGTGTGGTGGAGTGGTTTCAGTGTGGTGGAGTGGGGTGGTTTCAGTGTGGTGGAGTGAGGTGGTTTCAGTGGGGTGGTTTCAGTGTGGTGGAGTGGGGTGGTTTCAGTGTGGTGGAGTGGTTTCAGTATGGTGGAGTGGGGTGGTTTCAGTGTGTGGTGGAGTGGGGTGGTTTCAGTGTGGTGGACTGAGGTGGTTTCAGTGTGGTGGTGGTCCTCAGACTTACCCTGCACTGGAACTCTGATCCCACTAGACCCAGACATCCTGATGTGAGGACAGGGACCCCTCCCTCCTCTTCATCCACCATGGTGAAGCAGTACCCATCCGTCCTAAATCACAACGCATTACATTACCATCTAGATCAGGGGTGTCAAACATACGGCCCGCGGGCCGGAACCGGCCCCCAAGGAGGTTCGATCAGGCCCGCAGGATAATTTGAAAGTGGAAAAAATGCATAAAAGACATGGAATTAATATTTTTAATTCGCTGCAATTCATGGATTATCCGCTAAGGGGCGCACTCTTTCCATCAGAGTAGAAGACAAGCCGCATCACTGAGACAGACTGAAAACAGCAGACGGTATCAATGCGCCATCTGCTGCTTGTTACGACGTTGTTAATACCTTGGTCTCTACCTCTCCGCTACACCCTCATTAGCCAAAATGTCGTTATCCAAACGGAGAAAAGTAGATAAGGAGTGTAGAATTTTCAAAGAAAAATGGACCACGTCCTATTTATTTACAGAGATGCACGGAAAACCTTCGTGCTTGGTGTGTTTGCAACAAGTTTCGGTATTGAAGGAATATAATATTCGACGCCACTACGAGACTCATCACAGCGAAAAATATGACGGCTTGCAAGGACAACTGAGAAGAGATAAGATTAACGAATTGCTGGCGGGTCTGAGGAAACAGCAGTCAACTTTCATCCAGAGCCGAGAAGTCAGTGAAGCAGCGGTAAAAGCCAGCTATATTTTCCTAATGTTCTTGTGCTTCTTTACACCAAAACAAAGGAAAGACATGATATTTTGGTTATTTATAGCAGAGTATGGTATAATTTTAATGGTCCGGCCCACTTGACATCTCCCTAGGCCGTATGTGGCCCACGATGCGAAATGAGTTTGACACCCCTGATCTAGATCATCACAATCTACCTGCACTATCACCATTACTCAGATCATTATCCATCCTAGAACACAACGCATTACATTACCATCTAGATCATCACAATCAAATCAAACTTTATTTCGTACCAAAAAAAAGCAGTACAAGGTGCTTCACATACATCATTACTTTATACATTATCACCATTACTCGGATCATTACTGAATTAATAGCACAAATCAATAAGCATAAAAATGATCATCAGTCATTTCTATTATGTCCAGCACAATGACTTCATGTACTTATTAATAATGTGTATTATCAACAGCTTCATCTAATTAATTAGTGATCGGGGCTAATTAGTCAAATGTTGTGAGTACCATTGTGTGTGTGTGTGTGTGTGTGTGTGTGTGTGTGTGTGTGTGTGTGTGTGTGTGTGTGTGTGTGTGTGTGTGTGTGTGTGTGTGTGTGTGTATACACGGTTTACTATACTTGTGATTATCAGAAGGCCTCACAAGAATAGTGAGCCAACAAAAATTCTGAGAAGTGATGACATTTTGCCGGTCCTCACTTGTAAAAAGTCTCCGGGGTTTAGGTTTAGGGGGAAAAGGGATTTTGAATGGGAATACATTTTTGGTCCCCACAAAGTCCTCACAGGAATAGTGTGAGTGAGTGTTTGTGTGTGTGCAGCTTTACTAACAGGTCACGTTCAGGGTTGTTATTGGAGTTAAATATTAGCCCAGACGACTTCTGTTTCATGACGTTAATGAAGAATTCATGTTATATTCAAAGTTGGCAAGAGACAGAGTAATTAGCCACTGATGTTATTATGTGTGACCGCTTGTGCGTTAAACTAATTAGCACAGCACATCAGGCAATAATATGCGAACGTCAGGGAATATTTGAGGGTTGAGTTGCTAAGGGAAAACACATCGACAGGGAACGTGTCAGCGAGCGTTTTCACTCCAAACAAACTGCATTAGGCAGAACAATACACATGAAACTGTTACATCATACTGTAAGTGTACTGCACTAAGGTGAAGTACTGAAACATTTTCTCTTCCATGGTTATCAATACAGCCTAAGGAGAGTATGAAAGTGGCCCATACTCACAAATTGTTTAGAAATGCTGGTCTGGGATCAGTTTTCCCTTTTAGATCATAATTAATAAGATTATATGGACAGAGAGAACCTGATCTGAGATCAGCACTGTGAATGTGGATGGGCCAGAGTGTTGGATCTACATGTGCAAGACGAGCATCAAATATATGCATAGGATATAGTGTGTGTGTGTGAGTATGGTTTTGCATTTGTGTGTGTGTTTGGTTTTACTATCCTTATGGGTACCAGAAGTCCTCACAAGGATAGTAAAACAAGGAATTCGGACAAGTGGGGACATTTCACCGGTCCCCACAAAGAAAAAGGCTATTTTAGGCTTAGGGGTTAGGCTTAGGGTTTACGTTTAGGAGTTAGGGAAAATATGATTTTGTAATGGGAATCAATTGTTTGGTCCCCACAAGGATATTACAATAAATGTGTGTGTGTGTCTGTGTGTGTGTGAGAGAGAGAGTACATTCATGAGTGCATGTGTGCGCATACATCCGTTTGTGTGTTTGTGTGTTTGTGTTTGTGTGTGTGTGTGTGTGTGTGTGTGTGTGTTGGGCCCACACCTGCAGGTGTTGTTGGTGGAGTCCTCAGGACAGTGGTGATAGCAGTAACACCAGAGCTGTCGCTGGGGCAGGGCTGGGGCTGTGTTCCCACTGGCGTCCTTTCCACTGTCCACCGCCACCTTCCCCAAAGTCCTCAGCAACATACTGTCCAGAACGTTAGCTATAAGGACAGGACACAGAGAGACAGAGGGTTAGACTTAGGATTCACAAGCAACAATCACACCTTCATTAGTTTTGTCACAAAAACAAGTCATTTTGGGGTTGGGGTTGGATGAGCTGGGGTTGGGATGGGATGGGGTTGGATGAGCTGGGGTTGGGATGGGTTGGGATGGGCTGGGATGGGCTGGGGTTGGGATGGGGTTGGGATGGGTTGGGCTGGGGTTGGGATGGGATGGGCTGGGGTTGGGATGGGGTTGGGATGGGCTGGGGTTGGGATGGGCTGGGGTTGGGATGGGTTGGGATGGGGTTGGATGAGCTGGGGTTGGGATGGGATGGGGTTGGGATGGGTTGGGATGGGGTTGGATGAGCTGGGGTTGGGATGGGATGGGGTTGGGTTGGGTTGGATGGGGTTGGGATGGGTTGGGATGGGGTTGGATGAGCTGGGGTTGGGCTGGGATTGGGATGGGTTGGGATGAGCTGGGGTTGGGATGGGGTTGGGATGGGTTGGGGTTGGGATGGGGTTGGGATGGGTTGGGGTTGGGATGGGTTGGGATGGGGTTGGATGAGCTGGGGTTGGGATGGGATGGGGTTGGGATGGGCTGGGGTTGGGTTGGGTTGGACGGGGTTGGATGAGCTGGGGTTGGGATGGGATGGGGTTGGGATGGGTTGGGGTTGGGATGAGCTGGGATGGGCTGGGGTTGGGCTGGGGTTGGGATGAGCTGGGGTTAGGATGGGGTTGGGATGGGTTGGGGTTGGGATGGGCTGGGGATGGGTTGGGGTTGGGATGGGCTGGGGTTGGTTTGGGGTTGGGATGAGCTGGGGTTGGGATGGGTTGGGGTTGGGGTTGGGGTTGGGATGGGCTGGGGTTGGGATGAGCTGGGGTTGGGATGGGGTTGGGATGGGATGGGTTGGGGTTGGGATGAGCTGGGGTTGGTTTGGGGCTGGGGTTGGGATGGGGTTGGGATGGGATGGGTTGGGATGGGCTGGGGTTGGGATGGGGTTGGGATGGGGTTGGGATGGGATGGGTTGGGGTTGGGATGGGCTGGGGTTGGGATGGGGTTGGGATGGGGTTGGGGTGGGATGGGTTGGGGTTGGGATGGTTTGGGGTTGGGATGGGCTGGGCTGGGGTTGGGATGGGTTGGGATGGGATGGGTTGGGATGGGTTGGGGTTGGGATGGGCTGGGGTTGGGATGGGCTGGGGTTGGGATGGGCTGGGGTTGGGATGGGTTGGGGTTGGGATGGGTTGGGATGGGTTGGGGTTGGGATGGTTTGGGGTTGGGATGGGCTGGGGTTGGGATGGGTTGGGATGGGTTGGGGTTGGGATGGGTTGGGGTTGGGATGGGTTGGGTTGGGATGGGTTGGGGTTGGGATGGGTTGGGGTTGGGGTTGGGATGGGTTGGGATGGGTTGGGATGGGTTGGGGTTGGGGTTGGGATGGGTTGGGGTTGGGATGGGTTGGGGTTGGGATGGGTTGGGGTTGGGGTTGGGGTTGGGATGGGTTGGGATGGGCTGGGGTTGGGATGGGTTGGGATGGGCTGGGGTTGGGATGGGGTTGGTATGGGCTGGGGTTGGGATGGGCTGGGGTTGGGATGGGGTTGGGATGGGATGGGCTCGGGTTGGGATGGGTTGGGGTTGGGATGGGTTGGGATGGGCTGGGGTTGGGATGAGCTGGGGTTGGGATGGGCTGGATTCAACATTTGTTTTTGTTTCTCATTGAATATAACGTTGTTGTACAAGTCAATAATAAACAGGTGTTCACAAAAAAAAGATAACATGGCAAAGTCTTGGAAATCATATTCCAAAATAGTTACATCCAAGTAGCCATTGTTGTACTATAGTCTCCAGCATGTCCTACACACACATCCCGTTTCAAAAGAGCACCTGTTTGACACATCAGGAGAAGAAAGTCCAAAGACGTAAGTGTTCTAAATAGTATCCTGTCCCATGCACCCTACTTTTAACAAGAGCCCTATGGACCCGGTTCAAAAGTAGTGCACACTATAGGGAATAAGGATGCCATTTGGGACGCAGCGAACTTTCATTCATACGTTAGGGGGTTTTCATTCATTCTGGCACACTCATTCAGACCAGATGCTTCACAGCTGCATCGTGGAGATCGTCCAACAAAAAAAAAAGTAAGTGTCCTTCCTTGTTACAATAAACACTAGCAGTCACACGATACCCACTCCAAAGATTGACTTCACACCGATCAAATCGTCCAATCTGTCAACAGCGGAAGAGCTTTCCAAGACAGAGTGGAAGACCATGGAACCAGGTAGCCAAAAGAATCAAATCAAATTCAAATCAAGTTTATTTTATATAGCCCTTCGTACATCAGCTAATATCTCGAAGTGCTGTACAGAAAACCATCCTAAAACCTCAAACAGCAAGCAATGCAGGTGTAGAAGCACGGTGGCTAGGAAAAACTCCCTAGAAAGGCCAAAACCTAGGAAGAAACCTAGAGAGGAACCAGGCTATGAGGGGTAGCCAGTCCTCTTCTGGCTGTGCCGGGTGGAGATTATAACAGAACATGGCCAAGATGTTCAAAATGTTCATAAATGACCAGCATGGTCAAATAATAATCAGGAATAAATGTCAGTTGGCTTTTCATAGCCGATCAATAAGAGTTGAAAACAGCAGGTCTGGGACAGGTAGCACGTCAGGTGGACGTCCTGGGACAGGTAGCACGTCCGGTGGACGTCCTGGGACAGGTAGCACGTCCGGTGGACGTCCTGGGACAGGTAGCACGTCCGGTGGACGTCCTGGGACAGGTAGCACGTCCGGTGGACGTCCTGGGACAGGTAGCACGTCCGGTGGACGTCCTGGGACAGGTAGCACGTCCGGTGGACGTCCTGGGACATTATCCTTATTATGTATAGACAATAGCTTTACAGAAAGCCTAGTCCCTTAACATGTATTCGACGTATACACTGAGTGTAAAAAACGTTAGGAACACCTTCCTAATATTGTGTTGCATCCCCAATCTGCCCACAGAATTGCCTCTTCTAGCCATGGACTCTACAAGGTGTCGAAAGCGTTCCACAGGGATGCTGGTCCATGTTGACTCCAATGCTTCCCACAGTTGTGTCAAGTTGGCTGGATGTCCTTTGGGTGGTGGACCATTCTTGATACACACGGGAAACTGTTAAGCGTGGAAAAACCCAGCAGCCTTGCAGTTCTTGACACAAACCGGTGCGCCTGCCTGGCACTTACTACCATACCCCGTTCAAAGGCACTTAAATCTTTTGTCTTATCCCTTCACCCTCTGAATGGCACACGTACACTATCCATGTCTCAATTGCCTTAAGCCTTAAAACTACTTCTTAAACAAGTCTCCTCTCCTTCATCTACACTGATTGAAGTGGATTTAACAAGTGACATCAATAAGGGATCATAGCTTTCACCTGGATTCACCTGGTCAGTAGTCTGGTATGTCATGGAAAGAGCAGGTGTTCCTAATGTTTTATCTACTCAGCGTATAAAAGACATGTGTGACTTTTGGGGACATTCATTACTTTTGCCAGTTGTCTTCTTGGGGCGGTTTCCTGGATACAGATTAAGCCTAAAAACCAGCCATATTACACCAGACATGTTAGATAATTTCAACATCGAGACTGTTCTAACAGTAGTCCTGGACTAAAAAGGGCTTTCAGTGGAGAATCAAAGATACTTTTTAGTTCAGGAAAATACTTAATCTGTGTCTGGGAAACCATCTATTTGTGTAGTAAAGCTAGGACTTTTAGTGGAGTTTACAGGACAGGATACTGACGAAGAGGAGGGGTTTACAGGACAGGATACTGAAGAAGAGGAGGGGTTTACAGGATACTGAAGAAGAGGAGGGGTTTACAGGATACTGAAGAGGGGTTTATAGGATAGTGAAGAAGAGGAGGGGTTTACAGGATACTCAAGAAGAGGATGGGTTTACAGGACATGATACTGAAGAAGAGGAGGGGTTTACAGGATAGTGAAGAAGAGGAGGGGTTTACAGGATACTGAAGAAGAGGAGGGGTTTACAGGACAGGATACTGAAGAAGAGGAGGGGTTTACAGGACAGGATACTGAAGAAGAGGAGGGGTTTACAGGACAGGATACTGAAGAAGAGGAGGGGTTTACAGGACAGGACACTGAAGAAGAGGAGGGGTTTACAGGATACTGAAGAAGAGGAGGGGTTTACAGGACAGGATACTGAAGAAGAGGAGGGATTTACAGGATACTGAAGAAGAGGAGGGGTTTACAGGATACTGAAGAAGAGGAGGGGTTTACAGGATACTGAAGAAGAGGAGGGGTTTACAGGACAGGATGTATATTTTCGGGGCTGTTAATCAAAGGCTGATGATTGGCACTCTTGGCTCTTCCGTCTTTGCCACCGCTCCTCTCATCAAAGAGCTTTGACACCTCATGATAATCCATTTTACCCCCCAAAACAAATAACATGTTTTGTTAAACGGCTAGTTCTCCCAAAATAACAAAATGACACACTGGTTTCCTTAGCCTGTAAAGCAGTCTATGAACAAGGTAAAACAGCAATTCATGCTTTATAAACAATGTCATTTTGGCATTTGGGTCAACTATCCCTTTGATGTTTCTCAGTCAAACCTGTAACAGGAGTAAGAACATTTCAAATGAACTCCGTAAATGATTAAATCCATAGTATTCTCTATTCCCCTAAAACAAGGGACATCTTGAAATTGTAGATCTTCATGCACAAGGACAAATTGAGGTGAACTGAAGTTGAGGAATTTGGAAAGATATCTCTTTCCTGGTAACTCTGTGTCACACTACTCCTTGCAGCCTGGTAGACACATGTATCATTGACGTTGTACTTCAGACCAATGAGGCCAATTCAATTCAATTATATTGTAATTAGGGGAAAGGTCAGCCATCGGTTTTGACGTCAAACAGCAGGGGAAGTGTGTATGTGGCGTGTTCTTGGTTTAAATGGGAAATCTGCAGTTGCAACATAGATTTTTGGGCTTAAAAATGAATCTTATGTACCCATTGATATACAGTATACCCATTGATTCTTGGAGATTCTAACTTATAATGGCCCGTGAGCTTAGTTCAACTGTCGTACCTCATCAGAACACAAAATATAAGCTGGTTCTACTTCAGTACCACAGGAGGTTGGTGGTACCTTAAATGGGGAGGACGGGCACGTGGTAATGGCTGGAGCGGAATAGGTGGAAAGGTATCAACAACATCAAACAGGTGGTTTCCATGGTTTCCATATGTTTGATGCCATTCCATTTACTCCGTTCCAGACATTATTATGAGCCGTCCTCCCTTCAACAGCCTCCACTGATCAGAACTCAAAATAAAAGCTTCATTGTTTTACTCCAATGTTTGAATACAGAGTAAATGTAAACAAACATTGATGAAACTATACTGTTGATGATGTCATTGATGGTCAGTCCTTGAATCCATAGCTCTGTCTATGAATTTGAGAGTGGTTACATTTCTCCAGTCTCATTCCCTCAGCTTTTTACTGAAACAGTGACGGGGAAAACTTTTTGTTATTGTTTCAACTGCTGATTGCTCCTTCAACCTGCCATTTAACACACGTCTGTTTAAAAGAGTGCACCGGAGGTGTGCCTTATAGGAGCACTCACTCACATAAACACTGGTCTAAGTCACAGAGATGGGATGATGGAAGGACGATGGAAGGACGATGGAAGGATGATGGAAGCTTGAATGTGATGATAAAACACGGTTTACTTTCTCACGTGAATCCTGAGGCTCCAGCTCCTTCCACTCCAAAACATAGATCCAATTCAAACAAAAACGTCAGCCATTTCAACTTTACTGCCACCGTCGTCCACGGAGAAGAATGGAGCTAGAGGTAGTGAGGTTGACTAAACCTGTCCTCTTATCAAACCTAATACCATGTCAAATATCCCTGAGGCCAGAGAGAAAGAGAGAGACAGACAGACACACACAGACAGACAGACAGACAGACAGACAGACAGACAGACAGAGAGACACAGACAGACAGACAGACAGACAGACAGACAGACAGACAGACAGACAGACAGACAGACAGACAGACAGACAGACAGACAGACAGACAGAGAGAGAGACACAGACAGACAGACAGAGAGAGACAGAGAGAAAGACAGACAGACAGACAGACAGACAGACAGACAGACAGACAGAGACAGGCTTTCAAAGGGCCACATAAACAAAGCTCAGGATATGTCCCAAATGGCACCCTATTCCCTTTATATTGCCCTGTGTTTATAGTGAACTACAATACTGCCCTGATCAAAAGAAGTGCACTATACAGGGAATAGGGTGCCATTTGGGACGCATGCTCTGATTTGGGTGCAGAGAGAAGTGCAGAGAGAGGTGCAGAGAGAGGTGAAGTGGCTGAATAAATGGGATTTGACAGAGCTGCAGGGAGCTCGTCTCAGTTCAGAACAGAGAGGAGAGAGTGCTGTGCACTGGTAAATTCCCCCCTTCCCTCCCTTCAACCTCCTCCATTGCTCCCCCTTCCCTCCTCCCCCCTTCCCTCCTCCTCCCCCTCCTGTCACTCCCCCTTCCCTCCTCCTCCTCCTCCTGTCACTCCCCCTTCCCTCTTCCTCCTCTGTCGCTCCCCCATTTCCTCCTCTGTAGCTCCCCGTTCCCTCATCCGTCACTCCCCCTTCCCTCCTCTGTCGCTCCCCTTCCCTCCTTCTGTCACCCCCCCCCCTTCCCTCCTCCGTCGCTCCCCTTCCCTCCTTCTCTGTCGCCCCCCTTCCCTGTCGACCCCCCTTCCCTCCTCTGTCACTCCCCTTTCCCTCCCGCCCTCCTCCTCAGTCGCTCCCCCTTCTCGTCACGCCATGTGAGCATTGTGTACAGTTATGTGAGGTGCCGCTGAGCTGTTGACAAAACAGCCCTGGTGCACCAGATTAATCCAACACCTGGGAGCTGTCAACTGTTCAGAGACAACCAGTGTGTGGTGCTGTTCAGAGACTCCCAGTGTGTGGTGCTGTTCAGAGACAACCAGTGTATGGTGCTGTTCAGAGACAACCAGTGTATGGTGCTGTTCAGAGACAACCAGGGTATGGTGCTGTTCAGAGACAACCAGGGTATGGTGCTGTTCAGAGACAACCAGTGTATGGTGCTGTTCAGAGACAACCAGTGTATGGTGCTGTTCAGAGACAACCAGTGTATGGTGCTGTTCAGAGACAACCAGGGTATGGTGCTGTTCAGAGACAACCAGTGTATGGTGCTGTTCAGAGACAACCAGGGTATGGTGCTGTTCAGAGACAACCAGTGTATGGTGCTGTTCAGAGACAACCAGTGTATGGTGCTGTTCAGAGACAACCAGTGTATGGTGCTGTTCAGAGACAACCAGGGTGTGTGGTGCTGTTCAGAGACAACCAGGGTGTGTGGTGCTGTTCAGAGACAACCAGTGTATGGTGCTGTTCAGAGACAACCAGGGTATGGTGCTGTTCAGAGACAACCAGTGTATGGTGCTGTTCAGAGACAACCAGTGTATGGTGCTGTTCAGAGACAACCAGTGTATGGTGCTGTTCAGAGACAACCAGGGTGTGTGGTGCTGTTCAGAGACAACCAGGGTGTGTGGTGCTGTTCAGAGACAACCAGGGTGTGTGGTGCTGTTCAGAGACAACCAGGGTGTGTGGTGCTGTTCAGAGACAACCAGGGTGTGTGGTGCATTCCCCCAGGGGCCCATGGGTAATAGATAGATATTGATAGAGTAGAGCCATTTGGAACACAGAGAGTTCATCCGCTGGGCTCTGCACCTCACCTAGCTGGTCGTGTGGAACGCCATGGGAGGACACCATTTACATTTCAAACAAAAGAACGTCGGAAAAGTCGTGTCAGAGCCAAGAAGGAATCAAGTGTACTATAACTCCAATGGAAACGGCTTTTGTTTTGGTCAGTTATGTGACCAGCGATCCCTAGTACCCTAGCTCCTTCTAACCTCTTCACAGGACAAGCTCTCCGCCACATCAGCAACTGTATAAACTTAGCCACCGGAGGAAAAACATGTTTGTGGCTGGTTGAGAGGGACGAGAGAGACTGGACAATGTAACGGACATTTTTAGAAGCCGAGTCTCTGGGGAGGGAATGTCTCTGTGTGTGTGTGTGTGTGTGTGTGTGTGTGTGTGTGTGTGTGTGTGTGGTCAGATGACCACGTGATAACAAAATAAAGCGGGAATATTTGACATGATAAAGCTGTAACCGACATACATGAAAGATTTTTTTTTATCCCCTTAGGAGTCTGAGTTTATCACTCTTCATGATATAGACTAGCTTTGATTAAGGGGGGGGGGGGGGTGTCATTAACCTCGTGTGTACAACCGCCAGGTCTTTTTAGTCTCTACAGAGAGACACGTCCATTCATCTTCTTCCCAGCATGTTTCTCTTTCCCGTCACCCTTCTCCATTTCTCTGGGTCTAAAACCATCCCCGTGCTGGATCATTTACATAAGCACGATTGATGGTGATGGTGGGCCTTGTATTTGCTATGACACATGATGCAGGGTGTGATCCTTAGCTTGGTGCTCATCGCGGGGCCATACCTCATTGACGGAGAACGTATAGGCAGGATACGGGGTGCTTTCAGCACCCAATTACCAAGCACCTAAAAGCCTGCTCTTTCAGCAGGCGCCACATTGTACAAACTACCAAAGAGAGGGGAGGGGGAAACAGGGGAAGAAAAGGGGAGTTGAGCGTGTAACTCTGACTCACAGCACAGGGTACAGAGACAGGCATCATTAGTTTAGCCCAGTCATGTCAAACAGGCCAAACAGAAAAGCTTTTCTTCACCAACTCCACATAAACACAATCCCCCCCCCCTTTCCACCTAGACGACGGGTAGAACGGTACCTCATTCCAGCGGATCGCTCCTTACTCTTTCCGTCCCTCTCCCCCGCTCATTTAGACTGTAGTATGTCTTGTGTGTGTTTGACAAGGTTCTCAGGGCAAAGAGAAGAGCGGGAACTGGTGTGAAATATTTTGTTTTTCTCCTCTTTGACTGGTCTTATCTTCATGCTGAAGCCTCCCTGAAACGTTGAGATGGGTTACAGCCTAGGCAGACAAGAATGTCCCTTTGAACAGACCACCTCAAAGTGTAGTGAAAGTACACTACTGATTCATGAGAAGATACAGTTGCAGTGACTGAACGAGACCCAACAGCAACTGAAATGCTCACATAGAGCGATAGCGTGCTCACACAGGGCTGAGGATTGAGGGTGGCGGTCTCTGTCATCAGTACTGGGCATTGTGTGGGTCATCATCAGTTGAGTCGGACATTGTCCCAGATATATGGAAAGATGCCCTGAGGGCTAACGGAAGTTCTACATCATTACTCTTCCCTCCCTTGACACCCCCTCCTCATCCAGCAGCCCCCTTTTCCCCCTCTTTCTTCCCTGTTATTTCTCTCTTTCCCCTGCCCCTTTGTATATCTTTCTCTCTCTCCTCACCCATTTCTCTCTCCCCCTCTCCCCTTTCTCTCTCCCCTTTCTCTCTCCCCCAACACCCCCTCCTCATCCAGTAGCCCCCTTTTCCCCCTCTTTCTTCCCTGTTATTTCTCTCTTTCCCCCGCCCCTTTGTATATCTTTCTCTCTCTCCTCACCCATTTCTCTCTCCCCCTCTCCCCTTTCTCTCTCCCCCTCTCCACTTTCTCTCTCCCCCAACACCCCCTCCTCATCCAGCAGCCCCCTTTTCCCCCTCTTTCTTCCCTGTTATTTCTCTCTTTCCCCCGCCCCTTTGTATATCTTCCCCCCCTTTCTCTCTCTCCTCACCCATTTCTCTCTCCCCTCTCCCCTTTCTCTCTCCCCAAACACCCCCTCCTCACCCAGCAGCCACCTTTTCCCCCCTTTCTTCCCTGTTATTTCTCTCTCCTCCCCCCTTTCTCTTTCCTCTTCTCCCCCCTTTTTCTCTTCCCCCCCTCCCCTTTCTCTCTCCTCCCCCCTCTCTCTCTCCCACCCCTCGCTCCCCCCCTTTCTCTCCCCTTTCTCATCCTCTCTCTCATAAAGTCATTGGGCTTTGTTTGTCCAGGCCGGTGGCGGCAGGTGAGGGTTCCCTGCACCCAGACAGCTGAGGAGGAGGAGAGGAGCCGACGTTCAGGGAGAGATGAGAGAGACCGTCGCTAACCTCTGACCCCTCCCATCAATCATCCCCCTGTCACCCATCTTACCAGACCCCACTCCCAGCACTGGTTGAGACAGGAACAGGTGACCACCAGGTAACTGGTCCACATCAAATGTCACACAAGGCCCATAAACATCAATCAGACAGAGAGAGAGAGAGGGAATGGGGGTGAGAAGGAGGAGGGAGAGGGAAGAAGAGGGGGATGAGAAAGAGAGAAAGTTAAAGAGAAAAATGGGGCCGAAAATGAGAGAGAAGAAACCACTTCAAAGAGTGAAGCTTCCTCTGAGACTAACGAGTTGCTCTAGGAGGCAGCATTCAGGGACGCTGAAAGCTTTAGCAACACATGTGTTAATACTGTAGGCATTCCTCAATGTATCACCCAGAAGAATGGGCACTATGTAACTACTATACAACTGCCAACCTTTTGACCAACAAACATGATGTTTTCCAGCCGAGGGAGCGATTGTGTAGCTTTGAATGACAGCAACTAAAGGGCGCCAGAACTTTGTGCTCATTCCAAAGCAGACGAGCCACTCGATGTTATTCTTTTGAGCCACGAGAAACACAAATCACACTAAATCCATAGAATAGTGTGAAAGGCATCCAGCTTGTCTCTTCATTATACCCCCCCCCCCTCTGTCATCTGGACTGCTCTTCACACTCACATCACACAGGAGAGTGAAGCTAGGCAAGACACCCACCTACACAACCTTTTATGGGCAAGCAGGACAGTCAGACACAGCCTGAAGAGTACAGCCTGCTAAAAGGTTGCCTGAACCAAACGTATTAGTGGCATATGAACCAAACGTATTAGTGGCATATGAACCAAACGTATTAGTGGCATATGAACCAAACGTATTAGTGGCATATGAACCAAACGTATTAGTGGCATATGAACCAAACGTATTAGTGGCATATGAACCAAACGTATTAGTGGCATATGAACCAAACGTATTAGTGGCATATGAACCAAACGTATTAGTGGCATATGAACCAAACGTATTAGTGGCATATGAACCAAACGTATTAGTGGCATATGAACCAAACGTATTAGTGGCATATGAACCAAACGTATTAGTGGCATATGAACCAAACGTATTAGTGGCATATGAACCAAACGTATTAGTGGCATATGAACCAAACGTATTAGTGGCATATGAAAGTCATAGGCATTTCAATGGAAAGTGTTGTCATTGCGTTTTGTCTACATGATACGACGGATGTTTAAAGAATCATTTGAAAGGCTACAGCCACTCGTAACTGGCAGAGAGATCAGTGAGGTGAGGAATCTATCTGCTGCTTTCTGTCACTGCTGAGAAAAGCCACTTGGGTCGGAAACAGAGCTAGCCTGGGCCCAGATCTGTTTGTGCGGTCACCCCAATGACCATAAGAGTTGGCAAGATCTGTGGAACAGGCTGAAACAGAAGCACCTCGCCAGAGGGAAATCCAAGACTCATATTATGTAAATTCTCAGATACTTAGTGATGTGAAATAATCCAGAAAGGAATCAGGGTATTCATAAAACAGAGTAAGACTGCTGAACTAGGATGGATTCACGTCCGTAGGGAGATCAAACCTGGACCTTTTTCTGACCACAAACTGGAGGTATACTACAACTCCTCTACCAACTCCTGAACTCTGAGTCGCTTCACAAACACGGCAGCACACAACAAATCCATCCACTTCAAATCAGCACAACACAACAAATCCAGCCACTTCAAATCAGCACAACACAACAAATCCATCCACCTAGAGGTAGTAAACTCCAGCCAAAATATCCCAGCTCTGGTGAATGACACAATAGATATTTAGGAATGTCAGGGTCCTCCCGAGGCAATCCAATGAGGACAATACTGGCATGGAGGATGACCTAAACATACAGAGAATAGCCAACGTAACCAGGAATAGAGCAACTAAAAAAAAAAAAATGCATATCCACTGAGCTTAGTGAAGGTTGCAAAATACTATACCGCTATCAGATACACAGCCATGAATGCACACACACACACACACACACACACACACACACACACACACACACACACACACACACACACCTTCCATAGCCAACCACTAACAGTAAGGCTTTACGCAACGCTAAGATACCATCAGACCAAACTGTCATGTCTACTATGGAGAAGGTATTTACTGTAGTAGCTGAAAGGAGCACTTTCACATACGGTCCCAAATGGCACCATATACCCTACCTAGAGGACCCAGGGCCCATATTCCCTACCTAGAGGACCCAGATTCACTACCTAGAGGACCCAGGGCCCACATTCCCTACCTAGAGGACCCAGGGCCCACATTCCCTACCTAGAGGACCCAGGGCCCACATTCCCTACCTAGAGGACCCAGAGCCCACATTCCCTACCTAGAGGACCCAGGGCCCACATTCCCTACCTAGAGGACCCAGGGCCCATATTCCCTACCTAGAGGACCCAGGGCCCACATTCCCTATCTAGAGGACCCAGGGCCCACATTCCCTACCTAGAGGACCCAGGGCCCATATTCCCTACCTAGAGGACCCAGGGCCCACATTCCCTATCTAGAGGACCCAGGGCCCATATTCCCTACCTAGAGGACCCAGGGCACATATTCCCTACCTAGAGGACCCAGGGCCCATTTTCCCTACCTAGAGGACCCAGGGCCCATATTCCCTACCTAGAGGACCCAGGGCCCATATTCCCTACCTAGAGGACCCAGGGCACATATTCCCTACCTAGAGGACACAGGGCCCACATTCCCTACCTAGAGGACCCAGGGCCCATATTCCCTACCTAGAGGACCCAGGGCCCACATTCCCTACCTAGAGGACCCAGGGCCCCCATTCCCTATCTAGAGGACCCAGGGCCCACATTCCCTATCTAGAGGACCCAGGGCCCACATTCCCTACCTAGAGGACCCAGGGCCCATTTTCCCTACCTAGAGGACCCAGGGCCCACATTCCCTACCTAGAGGACCCAGGGCCCACATTCCCTACCTAGAGGACCCAGGGCCCATTTTCCCTACCTAGAGGACCCAGGGCCCATATTCCCTACCTAGAGGACCCAGGGCACATATTCCCTATCTAGAGGACCCAGGGCCCACATTCCCTACCTAGAGGACCCAGGGCCCACATTCCCTACCTAGAGGACCCAGGGCCCATATTCCCTACCTAGAGGACCCAGGGCCCATTTTCCCTACCTAGAGGACCCAGGGCCCATATTCCCTACCTAGAGGACCCAGGGCACATATTCCCTATCTAGAGGACCCAGGGCCCACATTCCCTATCTAGAGGACCCAGGGCCCACATTCCCTACCTAGAGGACCCAGGGCCCACATTCCCTACTTAGAGGACCCAGGGCCCACATTCCCTACCTAGAGGACCCAGGGCCCACATTCCCTACCTAGAGGACCCAGGGCCCACATTCCATAGGGCGGTACCTAGCGGACCCATAGGGCCGTACCTAATTGACCAGGGCCCATAGGGCCGTACCTAGTTGACCAGGGCCCATAGGGCTGTTATCTAGTTGACCAGGGCCCATAAGGCCGTACCTAGTTGACCTGGGCCCATAGGGCCGTTATCTCCTTGACCAGGGCCCATAAGGCCGTACCTAGTTGACCAGGGCCCATAGGGCCGTACCTAGTTGACCAGGGCCCATAGGGCCGTATCTAGTTGACCAGGGCCCATAAGGCCGTTATCTCCTTGACCAGGGCCCATAGGGCCGTATCTAGTTGACCTGGGCCCATAGGGCCGTTATCTCCTTGACCAGGGCCCATAAGGCCGTACCTAGCTGACCGGGCCGTACCTACTTGACCAGGGTCCATAGGGCCGTTATCTCCTTGACCAGGGCCCATAGGGCTGTTATCTCCTTGACCAGGGCCCATAGGGCCGTATCTAGTTGACCAGGGCCCATAGGGCCGTATCTAGTTGACCAGGGCCCATAGGGCTGTTATCTAGTTGACCAGGGCCCATAGGGCCGTACCTAGTTGACCAGGGCCCATAGGGCCGTACCTAGTTGACCAGGGCCCATAGGGCTGTTATCTAGTTGACCAGGGCCCATAGGGCCGTATCTAGTTGACCAGGGCCCATAGGGCTGTTATCTAGTTGACCAGGGCCCATAGGGCCGTTATCTAGTTGACCAGGGCCCATAGGGCCGTACCTAGTTGACCAGGGCCCATAGGGCCGTATCTAGTTGACCAGGGCCCATAGGGCCGTATCTAGTTGACCAGGGCCCATAGGGCCGTACCTAGTTGACCAGGGCCCATAGGGCCGTACCTAGTTGACCAGGGCCCATAGGGCTGTTATCTAGTTGACCAGGGCCCATAGGGCCGTATCTAGTTGACCAGGGCCCATAAGGCCGTTATCTCCTTGACCAGGGCCCATAGGGCCGTATCTAGTTGACCTGGGCCCATAGGGCCGTACCTAGTTGACCAGGGCCCATAGGGCTGTTATCTAGTTGACCAGGGCCCATAGGGCCGTATCTAGTTGACCTGGGCCCATAGGGCCGTTATCTCCTTGACCAGGGCCCATAAGGCCGTACCTAGCTGACCGGGCCGTACCTACTTGACCAGGGTCCATAGGGCCGTTATCTCCTTGACCAGGGCCCATAGGGCCGTATCTAGTTGACCAGGGCCCATAGGGCCGTATCTAGTTGACCAGGGCCCATAGGGCCGTATCTAGTTGACCAGGGCCCATAGGGCTGTTATCTAGTTGACCAGGGCCCATAGGGCCGTACCTAGTTGACCAGGGCCCATAGGGCCGTACCTAGTTGACCAGGGCCCATAGGGCTGTTATCTAGTTGACCAGGGCCCATAGGGCCGTATCTAGTTGACCAGGGCCCATAGGGCTGTTATCTAGTTGACCAGGGCCCATAGGGCTGTTATCTAGTTGACCAGGGCCCATAGGGCCGTACCTAGTTGACCAGGGCCCATAGGGCCGTATCTAGTTGACCAGGGCCCATAGGGCCGTATCTAGTTGACCAGGGCCCATAGGGCCGTACCTAGTTGACCAGGGCCCATAGGGCCGTACCTAGTTGACCAGGGCCCATAGGGCTGTTATCTAGTTGACCAGGGCCCATAGGGCCGTATCTAGTTGACCAGGGCCCATAAGGCCGTTATCTCCTTGACCAGGGCCCATAGGGCCGTATCTAGTTGACCTGGGCCCATAGGGCCGTACCTAGTTGACCAGGGCCCATAGGGCTGTTATCTAGTTGACCAGGGCCCATAGGGCCGTATCTAGTTGACCTGGGCCCATAGGGCCGTTATCTCCTTGACCAGGGCCCATAAGGCCGTACCTAGCTGACCGGGCCGTACCTACTTGACCAGGGTCCATAGGGCCGTTATCTCCTTGACCAGGGCCCATAGGGCTGTTATCTCCTTGACCAGGGCCCATAGGGCCGTATCTAGTTGACCAGGGCCCATAGGGCCGTATCTAGTTGACCAGGGCCCATAGGGCCGTATCTAGTTGACCAGGGCCCATAGGGCCGTATCTAGTTGACCTGGGCCCATAGGGCCGTATCTAGTTGACCTGGGCCCATAGGGCCGTATCTAGTTGACCAGGGCCCATAGGGCCGTATCTAGTTGACCAGGGCCCATAGGGCCATACCTACTTGACCAGGACCCTCCCTGAAAAGAAGCTAATTTCCCCCCCAAAATGTTTTATGAATACAAAGAGTATACAGGTCTCTCACACACACACACACACACACACACACACACACACACACACACACACACACACACACACACACACACACACACACACACACACACACACACACACACACACACACACACACACACACACACACACACACACACACACACACACACACCTGATGAAACAATCTAAAAAGGAAACTAAAACACATTCTAAGGATAATAAACAATCTTTAACCCCATTTTGCGTTGAAAATGAAGCGACACAAGAAACGCCCACATCATCTCTCCAAAGCTCTCTCAAATAAACAGTGTCGGGACAGCTGTTCTGTCTCCTGACAACCCGTTCCTGAAGGTTTTAAACATGTTCATTTTCTTCCCCGAGCTGTTTCAAGGTCCCACTTCAAGCACCAATTCACTGCATTGGAAACACCAAATAAACACTCCAGCTTCAAATAAACCTTGGAAAAACTCTTTGTCGAGGACAGATAGAGACAAAGACAAGAAAGGAGAAGTTATGTCTCCCTAGTCATTCGCCATTTAGCAGATGCTTTTTATCCAAAGCTTTTATGAGTCTCTCGTAACTGATCCAAAATGGTGGTTTGGATCGTTATGAGAAGACAATAACAAGACATAAGGATGTTCTTGACCAATGAATGAATGACAAATCAGTGTAAAATAAGGTCAGGGGTGAAGTTTCCCCTAGTTACAGATCTAGGATCAGCTTCCCCTCCCAAATACCAACCTTCACTATTATAGAGCCCCACAGTGGAGGTGTCATACATGGAAATGGTTCCAATCGTTTTCCCACCATTTATTTTTCCCATAGGGGATTTTAGAGACACTTTAAATAAGGGCTGTGTTTCGTGTAAGCTTGCCCTAGCGTGACTTTGTGATAACCATGTAAATCTCTTGCGGACAAGGTGACTGTTATCAATTTAGTCGGATCTATTTATTCTCAGATTCGAAAAATGCTAATTAGCATCAAAGTAAACATCATGCAAGACTACAAATCCCTGCAAGCTCCTGCTCGTCACCTCTAGCTGGCACCTTTGCTAAAAGGTACATTTAAAGAAATGTAGACAATTTATTCATTGCTACATTTAGCTAACATTAGATTAATCCAGCCAGAGATTCTTACCTTTACATCGATTCGGCAGTCTCGTCCAGATCATCATGGCATTTGTAGTTCTTTATGATAGCCACATTAGCAGACATTTTAGCATTTCATTTGTTGGGGGTAAATACAGGTGAATATATTGATACAAGTAATCTTGTCCGAGAGAGATTTGCATGGTTATCAAAACGGCACACCAGGGTAAGCCTAGACGAAACACAGTCCTTACGTTAAGTGTTTCTAAAATCTCCTATGGGAAAAATGAATGGTGGAAAAACAATTGGAACCCTTTCTCTGTTTGACCGCTAGGTTTTATGGGTATTATGACTCATACTGTGGTACGCTATAGGGGAAAACGTAAAACTGTCCCAGGAACACCATCTAGGGGCAACTTCACTCTATCATAAGGCATTATACCTGACAGCTGGAAGGCAAGTGTTATCTGAAACGTTAACTCCATGACCAAGACCAGGGGTAAAATATGAAAAAAACATTTACATTACATTCAAAAATAAATCATGAATATTACTAACAGGTTAAACAAAGGTATCATTGGAATACATTTAGAGGGTGTAATACAATATTATTAATTGTATCTTTATTTAACTAGGCAAGTCAGTTAAGAACAAATTCTCATTTTCAATGACGGCCTAGGAACAATGGGTTAACTGCCTTGTTCAGGGACAGAACGACAGATTTGTACCTTGTCAGCTCAAGGATTCGATCTTGCAACCTTTCGGTTACTAGTCCAACGCTCTAACCACTAGGCTACCTGCCATCCCCCCATTAAACTACAATGTCTATTCTTAACTCTGGGCAACATGGGCCTGGGAGGCTCACAGGGATATTGGTATCCACAGTACTCCACCAATTAAACATTTTTGTATTGTATTCCCCCCCCCAAAAAATATATTTTTTTTTACATAAATGCACTGTAATTTAAGACTTAAAACTGCAAAGTTTTCTCTCTGCCTCATGACAAAACGGGTAGAATTGCAGGATATTAGCTTGAAAACTAAAACGTTCTTTCTGATGTAAAGGTCCTTTAGAATGTTTCTTCCCAGGGCTCGTGACTTGGTTCGTCCGGCCACGCAATACCAAAGTCATAATACAACTCCTTGTATGCTATTTTTTATCTCACTCGAGATGTGTACTGATTACGAGGTGGTCCCTGAGGAATTTAATATCACAAAAAGGGTCCCCGGCCACAAAAAGTTTGAGAAACCCTGACCTAGACAAACGATGCTAATGTCCAGGGCAACTCAACAACAGTACTAGTGGATAACCCATAGAGTAGGAGTGCTGATCTAGGATCAGATACCCCTGTCCATGTAATGTTATTCATTGTGATCTAAAAAGGGATAACTGATCCTAAATCAGCACCCCTACTCTTGATACATACGGCCATAGAGTTTAGTATGTGAGATCCTGCCTGTGTTGATGGAGAGAACCATGTCCAGATTGACTTAGTCTGTTTCTAATCTAATCACCACTAACACAGCCCATTAATATGCTGTAGAGGACCAGACAATGGAACAGACAATGGATCAAGTGAAGGAACATACCAGTGAAAATATTCACAAATTGTCTAGGATCAGTTTAGCCTTTTAGATCATAAAGAAGAACATCATATAGAAAAGGGGGACCTGATCCTAGATCAGCACTCCTACTCTGAGACACTTGATACATTTACAGCCCCAGGAGATGTATAAAGATAGAGGCTAGAAGTAGCAGCATTTGTTGATATGACTTGGTTAAATGTGGTATGAGGCCTTGGTCTGAAATATCAATACCAGTCATTAGCTTTCCCTCGGTTTGTTGTGATGGCTTTAATCCCCTCTAGCCCCAGTCTTTATAGAAGCGGTTTGAAATCATTAGCCTTTTTCCTCAAACTGCCCTTTTCAAACCATAACAAAACAATCCACACACAAAAACGTGAGCTTCTCTTTCAGGACACCTCTTGCCCGCAGGGCAGTAGGAATCATAGCTTACTTGCTTTGTCAGCTGTGCAGGTACTGTCTTTAATGATGCTTAACTGAGTAATATCATCTCAATTGGACTGCTCTCTCTTCAAAGAGACAAGCTGCGTCCCAAACATCACCCTATTCCCTTTCTAGTGCACTACTTTTGACCAGGGCTCATAGGGCTCTGGGGAAAAGAAGGGCACTATATAGGGCATAGGGTGCTATGTGGGATACATCCAGAGGCTCTGAAAGGCCTGGGTAGCTAAGGGAGGCCAGGGGAGGAGGGAGGTGTGTGTTTTGGGCGGGTGGTAATATTACCGCTAGCAAGTGTTTATTTCCCAGACACTCCGAGGACAGTGGAGCCGTAGTCATCAACACACGCTTAAACAGCCATTTTCCATCCATTTACGGCCTGCGCTGTTTCCCTTCCCCTCCACGCAGTGTGAACAGTGTGTGTGTGAACAGTGTGTGTTCACACACAGACGGCAGCGGGGGCCGGTGAGTTAGTGTTTACAGTCCCTCTCCGACCCACTGTCTCCCCCTATGATTACTTTCCCATTTCCAAACTCACATATCATGGCCAACGGCTCCAGTCTGCCTCTGCTCTATCTCACTGAACAAACAATGTGTCTTTTAGCTGCTCTGACGCACCTACTTAAGGTCCACTGCTGGTGGTCATTCCCCAACCTACTAACAGGATAAGGTACCAATTGCAGGGTGCTGTAATTCACTCAAACGTTTGACATGCCTATTTACCCAGTTAGTGGTATGCTTATTGGTTGTCCTGTGTATGACTTTGATGACGCACTGCGTATGATTTAGTGATGACTTATAGGCAGATCATATCTAGGAACATCTAGTCCTTATAGGCAGATCATATCTAGGAACATCTAGTCCTTATAGGCAGATCATATCTGGTAACATCTAGTCCTTATAGGCAGATCATATCTGGTAACATCTAGTCCTTATAGGCAGATCATATCTAGGAACATCTAGTCCTTATAGGCAGATCATATCTAGTAACATCTAGTCCTTATAGGCAGATCATATCTAGGAACATCTAGTCCTTATAGGCAGATCATATCTGGTAGCATCTAGTCCTTATAGGCAGATCATATCTAGGAACATCTAGTCCTTATAGGCAGATCATATCTGGTAACATCTAGTCCTTATAGGCAGATCATATCTAGGAACATCTAGTCCTTATAGGCAGATCATATCTAGGAACATCTAGTCCTTATAGGCAGATCATATCTGGTAACATCTAGTCGTTATAGGCAGATCATATCTGGTAACATCTAGTCCTTATAGGCAGATCATATCTGGTAACATCTAGTCCTTATAGGCAGATCATATCTGGTAACATCTAGTCCTTATAGGCAGATCATATCTAGGAACATCTAGTCCTTATAGGCAGATCATATCTGGTAACATCTAGTCCTTATAGGCAGATCATATCTGGTAACATATAGTCCTTATAGGCAGATCATATCTAGGAACATCTAGTCCTTATAGGCAGATCATATCTAGGAACATCTAGTCCTTATAGGCAGATCATATCTGGTAACATCTAGTCCTTATAGGCAGATCATATCTGGTAACATCTAGTCCTTATAGGCAGATCATATCTGGTAACATCTAGTCCTTATAGGCAGATCATATCTGGTAACATCTAGTCCTTATAGGCAGATCATATCTGGTAACATCTAGTCCTTATAGGCAGATCATATCTGGTAACATCTAGTCCTTATAGGCAGATCATATCTGGTAACATCTAGTCCTTATAGGCAGATCATATCTAGGAACATCTAGTCCTTATAGGCAGATCATATCTGGTAACATCTAGTCCTTATAGGCAGATCATATCTAGGAACATCTAGTCCTTATAGGCAGATCATATCTAGGAACATCTAGTCCTTATAGGCAGATCATATCTGGTAACATCTAGTCCTTATAGGCAGATCATATCTAGGAACATCTAGTCCTTATAGGCAGATCATATCTGGTAACATCTAGTCCTTATAGGCAGATCATATCTGGTAACATCTAGTCCTTATAGGCAGCTCATATCTGGTAACATCTAGTCCTTATAGGCAGATCATATCTAGGAACATCTAGTCCTTATAGGCAGATCATATCTGGTAACATCTAGTCCTTATAGGCAGATCATATCTGGTAACATCTAGTCCTTATAGGCAGATCATATCTGGTAACATCTAGTCCTTATAGGCAGATCATATAATTTGACCTGTTTTTGATATTGTATGACATCACATTATATGTATGTGTTCTGCATGTACCAAGATGTTCTAATAAACCTAAGCCTGAGCCTAAGCCTGAGCCTAAGCCTGAGCCTAAACCTAAACCTAAACAGAGCCTCGTTGGCTTTGAAGAGAATATGATGCTGTCCTGAGGTACTGTACCTTCTCCAGTAGGTTAAAGAGACATGACAATATAAAGAGACAGGTTAAAGAGACATGACAATATAAGTAACAAATAATTAAAGTAAAATAACAATAGCGAGGCTATATACAGGGGGTACCGGTACAGAGTCAATGTGCGGGGGCACCGGTTAGTCAAGGTAATTGAGGTAATATATACAATATATACGTGCTTCTACACCTGCATTGCTTGCTGTTTGGGGTTTTAGGCTGGGTTTCTGTACAGCACTTTGATATATCAGCTGATGTACGAAGGGCTATATAAATACATTTTATTTGATATACATGTAGGTAGAGTTATTAAAGTGATTTATGCATAGATAATAAAAGAGAGTAGCAGCAGCGTAAGAGGGGGGGAGGGGGGCAATGCAAATAGTCTGGGTAGCCATTTGATTAGGTGTTCAGTCAATGTGCCCCCCACCAGCCCTAAAAAACAACAGCCCTACAAGCTACTGTACCGCACCTCCCTCTGTCCCCCTCTCTACACCATGTTAAGGCAGGCTCACAGTGGAGCTTCACCACCACCACACTTTCACACTGTGTGATCAGGCCAGGGCGCAGGGCAGCGTCCTCACAGCAGAGCGGTGGCAGGCAGCTTGGGTCTGCACCTGCCCCCTGTCCATCAGTCAGCCCTGTCCATCAGTCAGCCCTGTCCCTAAGCCTTTATATCTCCTCACAGACTCAACTCCTCCAGTACACACGGTCGATGACCTCATCTCAAAGCATAGACAGGCAGGTACGCATAAACACACACAGTCCTCACTGGTTCGGTATCCTAATATGAGGAGGAACAGTGAGTGGTCATCTAAGCTACAGGGAACGGCTGTGGATTATCAACTGGCCTATAGGGTGCAGGTTTAGACAGAGATATTATGGTGCAGGTTTAGACAGAGATATTATGGTGCATGTTTAGACAGAGATATTATGGTGCATGTTTAGACAGAGATATTATGGTGCAGATTTAGACAGAGATATATTGGTGCATGTTTAGACAGAGATATTATGGTGCAGATTTAGACAGAGATATATTGGTGCAGGTTTAGACAGAGATATTATGGTGCATGTTTAGACAGAGATATTATGGTGCATGTTTAGACAGATATTATGGTGCAGGTTTAGACAGAGATATTATGGTGCAGGTTTAGAAAGTGATATTATGGTGCAGGTTTAGACAGAGATATTATGGTGCATGTTTAGACAGAGATATTATGGTGCAGGTTTAGACAGAGATATTATGGTGCAGGTTTAGACAGAGATATTATGGTGCAGGTTTAGAAAGTAATATTATGGTGCAGGTTTAGACAGAGATATTATGGTGCATGTTTAGACAGAGATAATATGGTGGTGGTTTAGGAAGCGATATTATGGTGCCTATTGTAACATTTGCTTTCTTTTCTGTCTAGCCAGGTGTACATTTCCATTTTATTCATGAAATTTCAAATTTCAAAACAAACACTGAACATACTGTGTACTGACCTTGACAGGAGAACATAAACACCTGAAGAGAAACATTCAGAAAAAAACTAGAGAGAGAGGGTGAGAGACACAGAGAGAGACACAGAGAGAGACACAGAGAGAGATAGAAAGAGCATGAGAGACAGACAGACAGAGAGACAGACAGAGAGACAGACAGAGAGAGAAATAGAAAGAGCGTGAGAGAGAGAGACAGTGAGAGCTGGTGAGCAAAGTGTTTCTGGACGGGGAAGAGAGAGCCCTGTCCAAGCCAAAAAGGAAGTGTCAGGTCCGGACGGATGGCCCCGGCTCTGGGAGGAGTAACTGAGCCATGTCGAAGAGAAAAGGAATAATACAGAGAGCAGCGGGGCATGATCGTCACTCTCAACGTTGCGTCTATACCACCACCGATTGCTTTGATAAACAATGTCCTGAAAAGTCCTCGCTTACTCATATTGATGCGAGTGTCCAAAACGACTTCCCGGAGTCCTTATTTTTGGTTTTGGATGAATTGGCTACTAAAATCATGTCCAAAACAGACACATTCCCTTAAATCGAACTACCCCTTCTTCCCCACCTACCACCAAGCACCCCCCCATCATAAAGGCCTCATTGTCTACCCTCTCATCTATCTGTACTCCCCTCTCAGTGATGCCCTAACTAACACTGTCCTGGAGGGGTGCAGTTTCTGCTGCTTTCCATGTCTACTTGTCCCTTGTTATTAAGCTTGGAAGTTACCTTGATCTTGGGTCAGTTTTGCATTTCCCCCAATAATGGTTAAGGTTAGGATTGGGGGAGGGGAAGCTGATCCTGGATCTGTACCTAGGAGAAATGTCATCCAGGAGAATTAAGCCCCATCATTTAGTAGTCTCCCATCTCCCAACTAGTTCCTGATTAAAAAGGGAGATTTGTATCACTCCCACAGAGTAGCCTATAGAGTACACTATAGCAAAACACTCCCAGAGTAGCCTATAGAATACACTATAGCAAAACACTCCCACAGAGTAGCTTATAGCAAAACACTTCCACAGAGTATCCTATAGCAAAACACTCCCAGAGTATCCTATAGGAAAACACTCCCACAGACCAGCCAACAGCAAAACACTCCCACAGAGTAGCCTACAGCAAATCACTCCCACAGAGTAGCCTATAGAGTACACTATAGCAAAACACTCCCACAGAGTAGCCTATAGAGTACACTATAGCAAAACACTCCCAGAGTAGCCTAAAGAGTACACTATAGCAAAACACTCCCACAGAGTAGCATACAGCAAAACACTCCCAGAGTAGCTTATAGAGTACACTATAGCAAAACACTCCCAGAGTAGCCTAAAGAGTACACTATAGCAAAACACTCCCACAGAGTAGCCTATAGAGTACACTATAGCAAAACACTCCCACAGAGTAGCCAATTGCAAAACACTCCCACATACCAGTCTATAGCAAAACACTCCCATAGACGTCTATAGCAAAACACTCCCACAGACCAGCCAATAGCAAAACACTCCCACAGACCAGCCAATAGCAAAACGTTCCCACAGACCAACCAATAGCAAAACGCTCCCACAGACCAACCAATAGCAAAACACTCCCACAGACCAGCCAATAACAAAACGCTCCCACAGACCAACCAATAGCAAAACACTCCCACAAACCAGCCTATAGCAAAACACTCCCACAGACCAACCAATAGCAAAACGCTCCCATAGACCAACCAATAGCAAAACACTCCCATAGACCAGTCTATAGCAAAACACTCCTACAGAGTAGCCTATAGAAAAACACTCCCATAGACCAACCAATAGCAAAATGCTCCCACAGACCAGCCAATAGCAAAACGCTCCCACAGACCAACCAATAGCAAAACGCTCCCATAGACCAACCAATAGCAAAACACTCCCATAGACCAACCAATAGCAAAACACTCCCATAGACCAGCCTATAGCAAAATGCTCCCACAGACCAGCCAATAGCAAAACGCTCCCATAGACCAACCAATAGCAAAACACTCCCATAGACCAACCAATAGCAATACACTCCCATAGACCAGCCTATAGCAAAATGCTCCCACAGACCAGCCAATAGCAAAACGCTCCCATAGACCAGCCAATAGCAAAACGCTCCCACAGACCAACCAATAGCAAAACGCTCCCATAGACCAACCAATAGCAAAACACTCCCATAGACCAACCAATAGCAAAACACTCCCATAGACCAGCCTATAGCAAAATGCTCCCACAGACCAGTCTATAGCAAAACACTCCTACAGAGTAGCCTATAGAAAAACACTCCCACAGAGTAGCCAATAGCAAAACACTCCCACAGAGTATCCTACAGAAAAACACTCCCACAGACCAGCCAATAGCAAAACACTCCCACAGACCAGTCTATAGCAAAACACTCCCACAGAGTATCCTACAGCAAAACACTCCCACAGACCAGCCAATAGAAACACTCCCACAGACCAGTCTATAGCAAAACACTCCCACAGACCAGTCTATAGCAAAACACTCCCACAGACCAGTCTATAGCAAAACACTCCCACAGACCAGCCTATAGCAAAATGCTCCCACAGACCAGTCTATAGCAAAACACTCCCACAGACCAGTCTATAGCAAAACACTCCCACAGACCAGCCTATAGCAAAATGCTCCCACAGACCAGTCTATAGCAAAACACTCCCACAGACCAACCAATAGCAAAACGCTCCCATAGACCAACCAATAGCAAAACACTCCCATAGACCAACCAATAGCAAAACACTCCCATAGACCAGCCTATAGCAAAATGCTCCCACAGACCAGCCAATAGCAAAACGCTCCCATAGACCAACCAATAGCAAAACACTCCCATAGACCAACCAATAGCAATACACTCCCATAGACCAGCCTATAGCAAAATGCTCCCACAGACCAGCCAATAGCAAAACGCTCCCATAGACCAGCCAATAGCAAAACGCTCCCACAGACCAACCAATAGCAAAACGCTCCCATAGACCAACCAATAGCAAAACACTCCCATAGACCAACCAATAGCAAAACACTCCCATAGACCAGCCTATAGCAAAATGCTCCCACAGACCAGTCTATAGCAAAACACTCCTACAGAGTAGCCTATAGAAAAACACTCCCACAGAGTAGCCAATAGCAAAACACTCCCACAGAGTATCCTACAGAAAAACACTCCCACAGACCAGCCAATAGCAAAACACTCCCACAGACCAGTCTATAGCAAAACACTCCCACAGAGTATCCTACAGCAAAACACTCCCACAGACCAGCCAATAGAAACACTCCCACAGACCAGTCTATAGCAAAACACTCCCACAGACCAGTCTATAGCAAAACACTCCCACAGACCAGTCTATAGCAAAACACTCCCACAGACCAGCCTATAGCAAAATGCTCCCACAGACCAGTCTATAGCAAAACACTCCCACAGACCAGTCTATAGCAAAACACTCCCACAGACCAGCCTATAGCAAAATGCTCCCACAGACCAGTCTATAGCAAAACACTCCCACAGACCAGTCTATAGCAAAACACTCCCACAGACCAGTCTATAGCAAAACACTCCCACAGACCAGTCTATAGCAAAACGCTCCCACAGACCAGCCTATAGCAAAATGCTCCCACAGACCAGTCTATAGCAAAACACTCCCACAGACCAGTCTATAGCAAAACACTCCCACAGACCAGTCTATAGCAAAACACTCCCACAGACCAGTCTATAGCAAAACACTCCCACAGACCAGTCTATAGCAAAACACTCCCACAGACCAGTCTATAGCAAAACACTCCCACAGACCAGCCTATAGCAAAATGCTCCCACAGACCAGTCTATAGCAAAACACTCCCACAGACCAGTCTATAGCAAAACACTCCCACAGACCAGTCTATAGCAAAACACTCCCACAGACCAGTCTATAGCAAAACACTCCCACAGACCAGTCTATAGCAAAACACTCCCACAGACCAGTCTATAGCAAAACATGGGATATGTTAGGGTTCACCTAGTGCTGAAACGCTAAGAAGAAGATGAGGACCGTTAATCTAAGGGGGTATATGTTACAGGATGTAATGCCCCTTAATACCTAGATCCCCCCCTCTCCTTTCCTTTCCTTTTCCCCTGGTTATTAGAGAGCCACAGGTGCTCTGGGCCCCAGGCTCCGGCATGCTCACCCCAGGACAACCCTCCTCTCTCCTGGGGCCCTGGGCTGGCCAGCGGAGCTGCACATCTGAACGGCTGGGTGTCAAGTTCTACTGAGGGGAACCCGAGACACATCCTGTCAGGAAGCCACTGGACCAACAAGCTCTGAGGAGCACAGAACAGCGCCCTCACTTTCCCTCTCTCCTCTTTCACCTTCTCTCCCTCTTCCTCCCTTTCAGTCTCTCGCTCTCTTTTTTCCTCTGAAACAATCCTTTTGAAATGATTATTTCTCTGTAGCCAGAGTGTGGTAGAATTTTGTATTTTTTTTATTTAACCTTTATTTAACTAGGCAAGTCAGTTAAGAACAAATTCTTATTTACAATGACGGCCTACCCCGGCCAACCCCTAACCCGGACGACCCTGGGCCTATTGTGCGCCACCCTATGGGACTCCCAATCACGGCCAGTTGTGATACAGCCTGGAATCGAACCAGGGTCTGTAGTGACGCCTCTAGCACTGAGATGCAGTGCCTTAGAATAATGGGGCTTCATAAGGGAATAAGGCTGCATCGCAGACAACCTAAATGACATGTTGACAACAACACAAGGACAACAATATGAAGTAGCATTTGCATTGTGATTACTGTAATTTACTCTAATAAACAATTATTGAATTGCTATGTACATGTAATGAGGTTAAAAATAAGGTGATCCAGGTCTCACCAGTGGGTGGGACACTTCTGTCTTCCACTATTTGGTTCTTTATAAAGCTTTTGATTAAAACAATATGTTATTACAGTCCAACACCTCGGTTGTTGTTTGTCTGGAGATTTATTAGAGTTCATTCTGTAGTTTATTTTACCACTTATAATTAGGAAAGTTCCATGTGAAACCTAACACCGTTATGCCAAACAGATCAACTCAGCTCAACTAAAACCTGTATTACTTTAAGGACAAAACCATAAAAAAAAAAATCAACAGCACAATAGGATATTTTGGAAATGTTTCCAAAAAGACAGGGGAGACTCTCTCCTCTCTCCTCAGACAGGGGAGACTCTCTGCTCTCTCCTCAGACAGGGGAGACTCTCTCCTCTCTCCTCAGACAGGGGAGACTCTCTCCTCTCTCAGACAGGGGAGACTCTCTCCTCAGACAGGGGAGACTCTCTCCTCAGACAGGCAGACTCTCTCCTCTCTCCTCAGACAGGGGAGACTCTCTGCTCTCTCCTCAGACAGGGGAGACTCTCTGCTCTCTCCTCAGACAGGGGAGACTCTCTCCTCTCTCCTCAGACAGGGGAGACTCTCTCCTCTCTCCTCAGACAGGGGAGACTCTCTCCTCTCTCCTCAAAAAAAAAATCAACAGCACAATAGGATATTTTGGAAATGTTTCCAAAAAAAGAACAGTAACTCATTAACGAGTAGTGGCAAAAGCAAAGCAACTGCAGTCCTTTGAATATGAAAACTGATCCTACGGTGCCGTTTCCACAAAGGACAATGAAATGTAAACTAACCGCTTCCTCTCAGGGCTCGTCTGGTGCTGGCCTGAGGTACCAATAGCTTTGTGTGTCGTCGCCTTCTTTCCCCTCGCTCTTTGTCTTTTTGATAAACGAAAGGTTGTGCTTCTGTGCCCGTATTCATAAAGAGTCTCAGAGTAGAAGTGCTGATACAGGACCAGGTTCCTCCTGTCCTTGTAGTCTTATTCATTATGCTCTAAAAGTCTAAACTGATCAACACTCCTACTCTGAAACAATTCATGAATAGGGGCCCTTCACATAAGACACAATAGCATAGCTGAGACATGCTCAAGGCTAAAATGCTTAGAATGACTCTCTCCTCTCTTCTCTCCTCAGACAGGGGAGACTCTCTCCTCTCTCCTCAGACAGGGGAGACTCTCTCTTCTCTCCTCAGACAGGGGAGACTCTCTCCTCTCTCCTCAGACAGGGGAGACTCTCTCCTCTCTCCTCAGACAGGGGAGACTCTCTGCTCTCTCCTCAGACAGGGCAGACTCTCTCCTCTTTCCTCAGACAGGGGAGACTCTCTGCTCTCTCCTCAGACAGGGGAGACTCTCTCCTCTCTCCTCAGACAGGGGAGACTCTCTCCTCTCTCAGACAGGGGAGACTCTCTCCTCAGACAGGGGAGACTCTCTCCTCAGACAGGCAGACTCTCTCCTCTCTCCTCAGACAGGGGAGACTCTCTGCTCTCTCCTCAGACAGGGGAGACTCTCTGCTCTCTCCTCAGACAGGGGAGACTCTCTCCTCTCTCCTCAGACAGGGGAGACTCTCTCCTCTCTCCTCAGACAGGGGAGACTCTCTCCTCTCTCCTCAGACAGGGGAGACTCTCTCCTCTCTCCTCAGACAGGGGAGACCCTCTGCTCTCTCCTCAGACAGGGGACTCTCTCCTCTCTCCTCAGACAGGGGAGACTCTCTCCTCTCTCCTCAGACAGGGGAGACCGTCTCCTCGGTGAATTCAGTCGACTACCTGAAGGGATAGGGAAACATCTCTCTGTAGCCATTCTCCTCAAACTCTCAAGTCTTCACATTTCACCAGGCCAAATATTTTTCTTTATGACTCACGTTGAACTTTATAGTCAGTTAAACCACTCATTTAACCTTGTGCCAACCTGTGGGAGGCTGATGCCGACCGGCTGGCGGCAAGGGTGAACTATATTGGCTGACCTGCAGGGGGTGCACTAACGTAGCAGTAGTAGTGTTTTCCCATGCCAGTCCTCAAACCTCATTGTGACCTATATTTATCTTGTTTATACCTTGTATAGCATTTTTTTGTATATGTTATGTGGGAATTGTGCTGTTATGTGTTTATTTAATATCTTAACATCTTGTCGCCTTGCAACAACTGACGGTCCCTTGGGGAAAACAGTCATTCTATTGTATCCCTGAATAGGCTGCTCTTGTGTTTCACGTCATTTCATTTCAAAGCCCTCTCACCTGACAATAGTTCGGTACATAAGTAGCTACAATAACAGCAACATGAATCCCTGCTGTATTTCCACCATACTAGGAATGAATCAACCCTGGGCTAGCTACTACAGTCCTCCCTCTGAAGCTACACATCATGTTGATGAGATTCGAATAATGGGATGTTTCAGTAGATCGAGCCAATGAGCAATCAGTAGCCTGCTGCATCGAGCCAATGAGCAATCAATAGCCTGCTGCTTAGAGCCAATGAGCAATCAGTAGCCTGCTGCAATGATTTAGTGGGACAGAATCTGCATTCCAAACTGATGATAGTAAAGTTGTGTACTACACACACTGAACTGATGAAACTAATGGCTACTGTTCTAACAGATGCCTACTGTTCTTCCTGCCACCATTGACACTTTCCCTCCATAATAAAGTTGGAGAAGTGTGGAGAAAAAAGAAAGCCAGACAGAATAATGAAAAGGCCAAGAAGACAGGCAGAGGAAAGAGATAGTTAAAGTCATAAGAGGAAATGGGCGATGCTTACACGTCCATTCTACCCATCGATTTAGTCTATCTAAAGTCAAAGGCACATTTCAAGTGGTCTTGGTAGAACTCCCATTTTAAAATCGGTGAACATATGTCTGGTTCTTGACAGGGTGCACTACAGTACAAACATTTGGACACAAGGCCTTGAGTGTAGAAATGAAAACATTTAACCAGTTCAATGTTTGTATCCTTAACAAAAGCTTAACCCTTCCCTTATGTTCACGGTCAATTTGACCCGGAACAGAGTTTGAAATCACTAAAATACTATTCTACGTAATTTCTTCACCATAACCCTTCATTTACATGCCTAACTATGAGTCTAAACCTTACCCTAACCTTCACCCTTATTTAAAACCTTACCCTAACCCTTATTTACAACCTTACCCCAACCTTAACCCTTATTTACAACCTTACCCTAACCTTCACCCTTATTTAAAACCTTACCGTAACCGTAACAAGCAGTTGCTTATCAATCGTTTGTTCGTAATATGACCATCTGTAGAACTACAGTGCATTCGGAAAGTCCCCTTCACTTTTCCCACATTTTGTTATGCTCCAGCCTTATTCTAAAATGGATTAAATACATATTTCCCTCATCTACACACAATACCCCATATTGACAAAGCGAACAGGTTTTTATACATTTTTGCAAATTTATAAAAAAAACAGAAATACCTTATTTACATAAATATTCAGACCCGTTGCTATGAGACTTGAAATTGAGCTCAGGTGCATCCTGTTTCCATTGACCACCCTTGAGATGTTTCTACAACTTGATTGGAGTCTACCTGTGGTAAATGAAATTGATTGGACATGATTTGGAAAGGCACACACCTGTCTCTATAAAAGGTCCCACAGTTGACAGTGCATGTCAGAGCAAAAACCAAGACATGAGGTCGAAGGAAATGTCCGTAGAGCTCAAAGACAGGATTGTGTCAAGGCACAGATCTGGGGAAGGGTAACAAAAAATGTCTGCAGCATTGAAGGTTCCCAAGAACAGTGGCCTCCAACATTCTTAAATGGAAGAAGATTGGAACCACCAAGACTACCTAGAGCTGGCCGCCCGGCTACACTGAGCAATCAGGGGTGAAGGGCCTTGGTCAGGGAGCTCCAGAGTTCCTCTGTGGAGATGGGGGAAACTTCCAGAAGGACAACCATCTCTGCAACACTCCACCAATCAGGCCTTTATGGTAGAGTGGCCAGACGGAAGCCACTTCTCAGTAAAAGCCACATGAAAGCCCACTTGGAGTTTGCCAAGAGGCACCTAAAGGACTCTCAGATCATGAGAAACAACATTCTCTGGTCTGATGAAACTTTGTCCTGAATGCCAAGCGTCAAGTCTGGAGGAAACATGGTACCACTCTTATGGTTAAGCATGATGGCGGCAGCATAATGCTTTCACAGTGTTTTTCAGCGGCAGGAACTGGGAGACTAGTCAGGATCGAGGGAAAGGTGAACGGAGCAAAGTACAGAGAGATCCTTGATGAAAACCTGCTCTAGAGCGCTCAGGACCTTAGACTGGAGAGAAGGTTTATCTCCCAACAAGACAATGACCCTAAGCACACAGCCAAGACAACGCAGGAGTAGCTTCGGGACAATTCTTTGAATGTCGTTGAGTGGCCCAGCCAGAGCCCGGAATTGATCTCTGGAAGGTCTCTGGAAGTTGCTGAAAATAACTGTGCAGCGACGCTCCCCATCCAGCCTGACAGAGCTTGAGAGGACCGCAGTGAAGAATGGGAGAAACTCTGCATGTACAGGTGTACCATGCTTGTAGCCTCATACCCAAGAAGACTCAAGGCTTTCACTGTCAAAGGTGCATCAACACAATACTGAGGAAAAGGGTCTAAATACTTATGTGCAGTTGAAGTCGGAAGTTTACATACACTTAGATTGGAGTCATTAAAACTCGTTTTTCAACCACTCTACACATTTCTTGTTAACAAACTAGTTTTAGCAAGTCAGTCAGGACATCTGCTTTGTAACATGACACAAGTAATTTTTCCAGCAATTGTTTAGAGACAGATTAATTCACTGTATCACAATTCCAGTGGGTCAGAAGTTTACATACACTAAGTTCACTGTGCCTTTAAACAGCTTGGAAAATTCCAGAACATTATGTCATGGCTTTAGAAGCTTCTGATAGGATTATTGAGTCAATTGGAGGTGTATCTGTGGATATATTTCAAGGCCTACCTTCAAACTCAGTACTTCTTTGCTTGACATCATGGGAAAATCAAAAGAAATCAGCCAAGACCTCAGAAAAAAATTGTAGACCTCCACAAGTCTGGTTCATCCTTGGGAGCAATTTCCAAATGCCTGAAGGTACCACGTTCATCTGTTCAACAATAGCACGCAAGTATAAACACCATGGGATCACGCAGCCATCACATCGCTCAGGAAGGAGACGTAGAGATGAACGTACTTTGGTGCAAAAAAAAGTGCAAATCAGTCCCAGAACAACAGCAAAGGACCTTGAGAAGATGCTGAAGGAAACAGGTACTAAAATATCTATATCCACAGTAAAACGAGTCCTATATCGACATAACCTGAAAGGCCGCTCAGCAAGGAAGAAGACACTGCTCCAAAACCGCCATAAAAAAGCCAGACTACGGTTTGCAACTGCACATGGGGACAAAGATTGTACTTTTGGAGAAATGCCATCTGGTCTGATGAAACAAAAATAGAACTGTTTGGCCATAATGACCATCGTTATGTTAGGAGGAAAAAGGGGGATGCTTGCAAGCTGAAGAATACCATCCCAACCGTGAAGCACGGGGTGGCAGCATCATGTTGTGGGGGTGCTTTGCTGCAGGAGGGGCTGGTGCACTTCACAAAATAGATGGCTGATGAGGAAGGAAAATTATGTGGACATATTGAAGCAACATCTCAAGACATCAGTCAGGAAGTTAAAGCTTGGTCGCAAATGGGTCTTCCAAATGGACAATGATCCCAAGCATACTTCCAAAGTTGTGGCAAAATGGCTTAAGGGCAACAAAATCAATATATTGGAGTGGCCATCACAAAGCTCTGACCTCAATCCCATAGAAAATGTGTGGGCAAAACTGAAAAAGCATGTGCGAGCAAGGAGGCCTACAAACCTGACTCAGTTACACCAGCTCTGTCAGGAGGAATGGGCCAAAATTCACATAACTTATTGTGGGAAGCTTGTGGAAGGCTACCCGAAACGTTTGACCCAAGTTAAACAATTTAAAGGCAATGCTACCAAATAGAAATTGAGTGTATGTAAACTTCTGACCCACTGGGAATGTGATGAAAGAAATAAAATAAATTCTCTCTACTATTATTCTGACATTTCACATTATTAACATATGGTGATGATCCTGACTGACCTAAAACAGGGAATTTTTACTAGGATTAAATGTCAGGAATTGTGAAATACCGAGTTTAAATGTACTTGGCTAAGGTGTATGTAAACTTCCGACTTCAACTGTAAATGTTTTTTTCAATTTTTTCCACATTTGCAGAAATTTCTAAAAACCTGTTTTTGCTTTGCCATTATGGGGTAGTTTGTGTAGATTGATGAGGGTGAATTAATTTTAATTTAGAAAAAGGCTGTAACGTAACAAAATGTGGAAAATTCAAAGGGTCTGAATACTTTCCGAATGTACCGTATAGATGGAAAATCTGGACTATCAAAATAAAGTGGGACCGTATATTTTCCCTGTGATGTTCAGAGACCGAGGTACATTGATCTGAAGTTTGGCAACAAAAAAAGGAAAAGAAATTCACAAATATCATAAAATGTCAATTTGATTCACTTACGACTTCGGTAAAGTTATCAAACATTTCTCTCGAAATGTTGAACAGTTGGGTCGATTAACTCATGGGATGAAATGACGACATTCTCAGCTACTAGAAAATACATTTTGGGAGGTTAAAATCATATATCTATATTAATTTACTTCCAAGTCAACAGGTCAAATTGACCAGGAACATAAAGGGTGTAGGCCCAATCAAACAGTAGCAAAGGGTTAAAAGCTGACCAAGTAAATGGGGTTTCATGTCATTGATCTAAATAAATGTATGCTTCATTTATCTGCTGATGATAGTAAACACAGACTAAAGAAAACTGAAATGTGTTACAAATTATTACCAAGGAAGAAATAATTGAATATCAGCAAATACGACTTAACTCATCGAGTTAACTAAAATACTAAATGAAAACAAAGTAGGTTTTGTAGTATGGATAATTGCTGGTTTGCAGTACTAAACAGTGTAGTCGCCTACTTAATGCAAGTTATGGATTGTCATACATTTCAGCACATGACAGAAGTATAACATACAGAAAGCAGTGCATTATGGACATACATACATTACGCTGAACGGGTATGACTACTTAATCTTACTTAACATTACAGAGACCAACCTAAGCCTGTTCACATCATAAGCTCTACATAGAACCAGACACAACACAAGGTACCTTACATCTATGAACGCAGTGTCTCTTCTATAAGAAGCACCATTTAGAGAACTTGGTCAGCATTTTCAGGTTAATTCTGTTAGATTGAACTCCCTGATAGGACAAGGTCTGGTTTTTGTAGAACATATAATTTTTAGAGGATGTGCCCTCACTGCAACCTGTGTGTTTTGTGTGTGGGTGTGTGTTTTGTGTGTGGGTGTGTGTTTTGTGTGTGGGTGTGTGTTTTGTGTGTGTGGATGTGCGCAGATGCGTGCGTGCTTTGAGAGTCTGTGTGCATTCGTGTGTTTCATGAGTGTGTGTGTGTGTTTTGTAAGACTGCATGTGTGTATATGCATGTGTGTGTGTGTGTGTGTGTGTGTGTGTGTGTGTGTGTGTGTGTGTGTGTGTGTGTGTGTGTGTGTGTGTGTGTGTGTGTGTGTGTGTGTGTGTGTGTGTGTGTGTGTGTGTGTGTGTGTGTGAGCTCAATCATTGTGTGCCCTGGCAGAAGGAGGGTTGAGTGGTTTTTAAGCTGGGAGTCCAACTGTGTGTCAAACAAGTGGGAGACAGCTGCGGATCCCTGCCTGGTTGACCCACTACTCTGGGATTGATTCATTAGTACAGACCGTAGCAAAACATTTCATTAGTTATTGGACAAATTCAGGTAGGTCCCTCCTTGTTTCTGCCCATTTGGTTCCTAAATGAATACACCACCATCTATCTGCCTGCTAGGGACACACCACTAAACAAACCCTAACTCTAACTAACATGGACCAAGAGCAGGCTGCTCACTCACATTTCCCTTAAAGCTACTGTTACTGTAATCCACTACAATGATGTTACTGTAATCCACTACAATGACTACAATAAATACAAATAGAACGACAGACCCAAGCAAGAATATACAGTGGGGAGAACAAGTATTTGATACACTGCCGATTTTGCAGGTTTTCCTACTTACAAAGCATGTAGAGGTCTGTAATTTTTATCACAGGTACACTTCAACTGTGAGAGACGGAATCTAAAACAAAAATCCAGAAAATCACATTGTATGATTTTTAAGTAATTAATTTGCATTTTATTGCATGACATAAGTATTTGATCACCTACCAACCAGTAAGATTTCCGGCTCTCACAGACCTGTTAGTTTTTCTTTAAGACGCCCTCCTGTTCTCCACTCATTACCTGTATTAACTGCACCTGTTTGAACTCGATACCTATATAAAAGACACCTGTCCACACACTCAATCAAACAGACTCCAACCTCTCCACAATGGCCAAGACCAGAGAGCTGTGTAAGGACATCAGGGATAAAATTGTAGACCTGCACAAGGCTAGGATGGACTACAGGACAATAGGCAAGCAGCTTGGTGAGAAGGCAACAACTGTTGGCGCAATTATTAGAAAATGGAAGAAGTTCAAGATGACGGTCAATCACCCTTGGTCTGGGGCTCCATGCAAGATCTCACCTCGTGGGGCATCAATGATCATGAGGAAGGTGAGGGATCAGCCCAGAACTACACGGCAGGACCTGGTCAATGACCTGAAGAGAGCTGGGACCACAGTCTCAAAGAAAACCATTAGTAACACACTACGCCGTCATGGATTAAAATCCTGCAGCGCACGCAAGGTCCCTCTGCTCAAGCCAGCGCATGTCCAGGACCGTCTGAAGTTTGCCAATGACCATCTGGATGATCCAGAGGAGGAATGGGAGAAGGTCATGTGGTCTGATGAGACAAAAATATAGCTTTTTGGTCTAAACTCCACTCGCCGTGTTTGGAGGAAGAAGAAGGATGAGTACAACCCCAAGAACACCATCTCAACCGTGAAGCATGGAGGTGGAAACATCATTCTTTGGGGATGCTTTTCTGCAAAGGGGACAGGGCGACTGCACCGTATTGAGGGGAGGATGGATGGGGCCATTTATCGCGAGATCTTGGCCAACAACCTCCTTCCCTCAGTAAGAGCATTGAAGATGGGTCGTGGCTGGGTCTTCCAGCATGACAACGACCCGAAACACACAGCCAGGGCAACTAAGGAGTGGCTCCGTAAGAAGCATCTCAAGGTCCTGGAGTGGCCTAGCCAGTCTCCAGACCTGAACCCAATATAAAATCTTTGGAGTTAGCTGAAAGTCCGTATTGCCCAGCGACAGCCCCCAAACCTGAAGGATCTGGAGAAGGTCTGTATGGAGGAGTGGGCCAAAATCCCTGCTGCAGTGTGTGCAAACCTGGTCAAGAACTACAGGAAATGTATGATCTCTGTAATTGCAAACAAAGGTTTCTGTACCAAATATTAAGTTCTGCTTTTCTGATGTATCAAATACTTATTTCATGCAATAAAATGCAAATTAATTACTTAAAAATCATACAATGTGATTTTCTGGATATTTGTTTTAGATTCTGTCTCTCACAGTTGAAGTGTACCTATGATAAAAATTACAGACCTCTACATGCTTTGTAAGTAGGAAAACCTGCAAAATCGGCAGTGTATCAAATACTTGTTCTCCCCACTGTACATCTAATTGGTAAACGGCTTGCAGCCAACAACCCTTGCTTTTAAGATTAACCTTTGTCATAGCGACCGATAGAATTTCCTAATTTTTCTCTAAATTCATCTGTTTCTGTAATCCACAAAAATGATCATTCCAAGCCACCAAAACAAATAGCCAACTTCCATTAAAAATAGAGGATATATTCTTGAATCTAGATGTTCTAACAATATAATATTGCCATGTTTTAATCATTATTTGTGTGAATATAAATTAAACAAGACTTAATTTGGTTAATCAAAATTATAACTTTGAACCAAAAAGTATTCGGCTGCGTCATTGACGATTTTTAAAATCCAAGTCCATTGAAATCTAGAGAAAAGGCTAACTTTGATACTATCAAAACGAGAAGGGAACTGAATACCATGTTGTCGTAGTTTAAAGCATGCAAGGCAAATTAAGCTGTATATTCCCTATAGACTTTAAAGCATTCCACACTTGGACTACTGTACCGTACATGCGATCCTTAATATGTAACATATCACCCAACATATTTCAATCCAATATATAGTGTGACCAGTCTGAAAGTGTCAGGTCCCTTACCACGGATCGTTCCCCAGGCTGTTTCCCCCTGGGGACTACCCCTAACCCTGGGACTGAGGAGAGCTGTGTAGGAGAGAGAGTGAGTGTGAAAGAGACAAACATACAGAGCGAGATAAAGTGTACGGAGCGGTGTGTTAGTCCACTCAGTAGTACTCACCGTAGGTCTGGTAGCGCAGAGACAAAAGTCCAAGCAAGATGAGATGGCTCCAGTGTGCTCCTTCCCACAGCACCAGCATGGTGTCTCGACTGCTAGCCGGGCTACAGATGAGGGGAGAACTCCCTCAGGCTCCGGCCTCCACACAATGTCTCAATTCCCTGGTTCTCGCTCTCCCCCCTGTGTGTGTGTGTGCTCAGACTGGGGAATGCGCGCCTGTGTCTCCTCTCTGTCCACGGTATGAGAAACTCCACTCTGCACAACACACACAGCAGCCTCAATTACTGGTCCTGCTCCACACTGACTGGCCAGCTGTGTGAGAGAGAGAGAGCGCACGAGAGAGAGAGTGTGCGATAGAGAGAGAGAGAGAGAGAGAGAGAGAGAGAGAGAGGAGTTACATTTCTCCCTCTCACAGTGCAGTATGTGTGTAGTAGTAGTGGGGCTGGCTAGGCCAGGGCCAGCCCCCTCTCCCCTCCCCGGACTCCTTGTGGATAAGACAACAAAGCGGCAGCTGATCGCTCCTGGCCTGGCTGGAACCCCCACCACTAACCCTGCTCCTCTGCCTGCTCCTCTCACACCTCTCTGAGCTTCTGTTGCCCATGGAGAAGGTCAGGGGTTGGGGAGAGGAACAAGGGAGAGGAGGGGTAAGCTAGTAAGGGCAAGAGAGGGGTGAGGACATTCTCGTCTTCTCAAAACAAGCAGAGGACATGCCAGTGAGAATCTCTGGCACCCACAGTTAAGTAGTGAAGCAAATGAACAGGAGGAGATCGCAGTGGGGAAAACAAATGGGATCCTCTGTCTCTGTGGTTGATAACAGTTTGGCTCGACATTGATAAATAGACTAGGCATTATTTTCCCCCTCCAAATTATGCTGTGTTTCATCAATATAAGAATATAATTGATCAAAACATAATACTACTTCAGTCTACAAACTAAATTATTGAATTCAAGACAATTGACACACAAATATTGTACATAACAGTAAGCATAAACTATTGATTCAATCAACGTCCTACATTAATACATTACATTTTAGAGAGATTGACTACAAGGGAAGGCATCTGTATCTGTTACTACCAGTGCTACTACCAGTGTTACTACCAGTGTTACTACCAGTGTTACTACTACAGTGCTACAACTACAGTGTTACTACCAGTGTTACTACCAGTGATACTACCAGTGTTACTACCAGTGTTACTACAGTAGTACTACCAGTGTTACTACCAGTGTTACTACCAGTGTTACTACCAGTGTTACTACCAGTGTTACTACCAGTGTTACTACCAGTGCTACTACCAGTGTTACTACCAGTGTTACTACCAGTGTTACTACCAGTGTTACTACAGTAGTACTACCAGTGCTACTACAGTGTTACTACCAGTGTTACTACCAGTGTTACTACCAGTGTTACTACCAGTGCTACTACCAGTGCTACTACCAGTGTTACTACCAGTGCTACTACAGTGCTACTACCAGTGTTACTACCAGTGCTACTACCAGTGTTACTACCAGTGCTACTACAGTGTTACTACCAGTGGTACTACCAGTGTTACTACCAGTGCTACTACAGTGTTACTGCAGTGTTACTACCAGTGCTACTGCAGTGTTACTACCAGTGCTTACTACAGTGTTACTACAGTGCTACTACCAGTGTTATTACCAGTGTTACTACCAGTGCTACTACAGTGTTACTACAGTGCTACTACCAGTGTTATTACCAGTGTTATTACCAGTGTTACTACCAGTGCTACTACAGTGTTACTACAAGTGTTACTACCAGTGCTACTGCAGTGTTACTACCAGTGCTACTACAGTGTTACTACAGTGCTACTACCAGTGTTATTACCAGTGTTACTACCAGTGTTACTACCAGTGCTACTACAGTGTTACTACAAGTGTTACTACCAGTGCTACTGCCAGTGCTACTGCCAGTGTTACTACCAGTGTTACTTCCAGTGTTACTACCAGTGCTACTACCAGTGTTACTACCAGTGCTACTACAGTGTTACTACCAGTGTTACTACCAGTGCTACTACCAGTGTTACTACCAGTGCTACTACAGTGTTACTACCAGTGTTACTACCAGTGCTACTACCAGTGTTACTACAAGTGTTACTACCAGTGTTACTACCAGTGTTACTACCAGTGTTACTACCAGTGCTACTACAGTGTTACTACAGTGTTACTACCAGTGTTACTACCAGTGCTACTGCCAGTGCTACTACCAGTGTTACTACCAGTGTTACTACCAGTGTTACTACAGTGTTACTACCAGTGTTACTGCAGTGTTACTACCAGTGTTACTACCAGTGATACTACCAGTGTTACTACCAGTGTTACTACCAGTGTTACTGCAGTGTTACTACCAATGTTACTACCAGTGATACTACCAGTGTTACTACCAGTGTTACTACCAGTGTTACTACCAGTGCTACTACCAGTGTTACTACAGTAGTACTACCAGTGCTACTACTAGTGTTACTACCAGTGCTACTACCAGTGTTACTACCAGTGCTACTACAGTGTTACTACCAGTGCTACTACCAGTGTTACTACCAGTGCTACTACAGTGTTACTACCAGTGCTACTGCAGTGTTACTACCAGTGCTTACTACAGTGTTACTACAGTGCTACTACCAGTGTTATTACCAGTGTTACTACCAGTGTTACTACCAGTGCTACTACAGTGTTACTACAAGTGTTACTACCAGTGCTACTGCAGTGCTACTACCAGTGTTACTACCAGTGCTACTACAGTGTTACTACAGTGCTACTACCAGTGTTATTACCAGTGTTACTACCAGTGGTACTACCAGTGCTACTACAGTGTTACTACAAGTGTTACTACCAGTGCTACTGCCAGTGCTACTGCCAGTGTTACTACCAGTGTTACTTCCAGTGCTACTACCAGTGTTACTACCAGTGCTACTACAGTGTTACTAGCAGTGTTACTACCAGTGCTACTACAGTGTTACTACAAGTGTTACTACCAGTGCTACTGCCAGTGCTACTGCCAGTGTTACTACCAGTGTTACTACCAGTGTTACTACAGTGTTACTACCAGTGCTACTACCAGTGCTACTGCAGTGTTACTACCAGTGTTACTACCAGTGCTACTACCAGTGTTACTACCAGTGCTACTACAGTGTTACTACCAGTGTTACTACCAGTGCTACTGCCAGTGCTACTACCAGTGTTACTACCAGTGTTACTACCAGTGTTACTACCAGTGTTACTACCAGTGCTACTACCAGTGCTACTACCAGTGTTACTACCAGTGCTACTACCAGTGTTACTACCAGTGTTACTACAGTGTTACTACCAGTGATATTACCAGTGTTACTACCAGTGTTACTACAGTGTTACTACCAGTGTTACTACCAGTGCTACTACCAGTGTTACTACCAGTGTTACTACAGTGTTACTACCAGTGTTACTACAGTGTTACTACCAGTGTTACTACCAGTGTTACTACCAGTGTTACTACCAGTGTTACTACCAGTGTTACTACAGTGTTACTACCAGTGTTACTACCAGTGTTACTACCAGTGTTACTACAGTGTTACTACCAGTGTTACTACCAGTGCTACTACCAGTGTTACTACCAGTGTTACTACCAGTGTTACTACCAGTGTTACTACAGTGTTACTACCAGTGCTACTACCAGTGTTACTACCAGTGTTACTACCAGTGTTACTACCAGTGTTACTACCAGTGTTACTACCAGTGCTACTACCAGTGCTACTACCAGTGTTACTACAGTGTTACTACCAGTGCTACTACCAGTGTTACTACCAGTGCTACTACCAGTGTTACTACCAGTGTTACTACCAGTGTTACTACCAGTGCTACTACCAGTGTTACTACAGTGTTACTACCAGTGTTACTACCAGTGCTACTACAGTGTTACTACCAGTGTTACTACCAGTGTTACTACCAGTGCTACTACCAGTGCTACTACCAGTGTTACTACCAGTGCTACTACAGTGTTACTGCAGTGTTACTACCAGTGCTACTACAGTGTTACTACCAGTGTTACTACCAGTGTTACTACCAGTGCTACTACAGTGTTACTGCAGTGTTACTACCAGTGTTACTACAGTGTTACTACCAGTGTTACTACCAGTGCGACTACAACAGTGTTACTACCAGTGCTACTACCAGTGTTACTACCAGTGCGACTACAACAGTGTTACTACCAGTGCTACTACCAGTGTTACTAGCAGTGCGACTACAACAGTGTTACTACCAGTGCGACTACAACAGTGTTACTACCAGTGTTACTACCAGTGATATTACCAGTGCTACTACAGTGTTACTGCCAGTGTTACTACCATTGTTACTACCAGTGATATTACCAGTGATATTACCAGTGTTACTACCAGTGTTACTACCAGTGCTACTACCAGTGTTACTACCAGTGTTACTGCCAGTGTTACTACCATTGTTACTACAGTGCTACTACCAGTGCTACTACCAGTGTTACTACCAGTGTTACTACCAGTGTTACTACCAGTGTTACTACCAGTGTTACTACAGTAGTACTACCAGTGTTACTACCAGTGTTACTACCAGTGTTACTACCAGTGCTACTACCAGTGTTACTACCAGTGTTACTACCAGTGTTACTACCAGTGTTACTACCAGTGTTACTACCAGTGTTACTACCAGTGTTACTACAGTGTTACTACCAGTGTTACTACCAGTGTTACTACCAGTGTTACTACCAGTGTTACTACCAGTGTTACTATCAGTGTTACTACCAGTGTTACTACCAGTGTTACTACCAGTGCTACTACCAGTGTTACTACAGTGTTACTACCAGTGTTACTACCAGTGTTACTACCAGCAGCACAGGATTGCTCCCTGGTTGAAACAGCAGGTTACACATGAAGAAACATTCAGAGTAGCTAGAACTGAGATGACATCATCTCTGCCAAAAGCATTTCCATTTAATAAAAAGATGGAGTGAGACAGTAACAGGCCATTTCCTTTTCCCTGTAAGGCCATGACCACACAGTTACAAACGACCTCGCCCCCTCTGACACGCGCACGCACGCCCTGACTGTGTGCGTGTGCCAGCATACTAGCGCACCTGTGTTGTGTGTGTGCAGACGTGCAAATGTATGCACATGCATGCCTGTGGATCTGAGGGAGTATTATGTGAAGGCTGTGATGGCGTCAACTATTACTTTAGACCTCACCGTCTCCGACGAGAGCCAAGTGAGGGAAGGAAGCCAAGAGAGGCACAAAGCACATCCACAGGCACCCAAACTGCCCCTCAGTACAGAACAAAACAACAAAAGCAATTCACAAAAGAGGAGGACAACACAGACACCCAGATGTCTAGTGAACGCTCGTTTCTCCTCTATCCCTGTCTAGATTTGTTTTTCCGTTCATTACACGACCAGACTTCTGTTCTTTTCACTCGTTGGTCATTAGCAGCTAACAATGGGCACCCTCTTTCTAAATGACTATACAAATAAACAGTCCCGCCATCCCCTCTTCTCCGTACCCCTCTACCCTACTTTGGGTCCCCTAAACTCACTCCCCAACACACCCTGTTCTCTACACTCAACCGAAGTGTGACTTCCAGCATGTCCAGCCCCCGAAAAGATTCTACAAACTGAGATTTCCTCCTTTTCACCAGTTAGCGGAACAACATGTGTGTGTGTTAGTACGCGTGTAAACTTCAAGCTGTGTGTGTGTCGCTGTGTGTGTATGTTTGTGTGTTTGTGCGTGTGTAAACTTCAAGCTGTGTGTGTGTCGCTGTGTGTGTATGTTTGTGTGTTTGTGCGTGTGTAAACTTCAAGCTGTGTGTGTGTCGCTGTGTGTGTACGTTTGTGTGTTAGTGCTCGTGTAAACTTCAAGCTGGGTGTGTGGCTGTGTGTGTATGTTTGAGTGTTAGTACGCGTGTAAATTTCAAGCTGTGTGTGTGTCGCTGTGTGTGTACGTTTGTGTGTTTGTGCGTGTGTAAACTTCAAGCTGTGTGTGTGTCGCTGTGTGTGTACGTTTGTGTGTTAGTGCTCGTGTAAACTTCAAGCTGGGTGTGTGGCTGTGTGTGTATGTTTGAGTGTTAGTACGCGTGTAAATTTCAAGCTGTGTGTGTGTCGCTGTGTGTGTACGTTTGTGTGTTAGTGCTCGTGTAAACTTCAAGCTGGGTGTGTGGCTGTGTGTGTATGTTTGTGTGTTTGTGCGTGTGTAAACTTCAAGCTGTGTGTGTGGCTGTGTGTGTATGTGTGTGTGTTAGTGCTCGTGTAAACTTCAAGCTGTGTGTGTGGCTGTGTGTGTACGTTTGTGTGTTAGTGCTCGTGTAAACTTCAAGCTGGGTGTGTGGCTGTGTGTGTATGTTTGTGTGTTTGTGCGTGTGTAAACTTCAAGCTGTGTGTGTGGCTGTGTGTGTATGTGTGTGTGTTAGTGCTCGTGTAAACTTCAAGCTGTGTGTGTGGCTGTGTGTGTATGTTTGTGTGTTAGTGCGCATGTAAACTTCAAGCTGTGTGTGTGCGACTGTGACTGTGTGTGTGACTGTGTGTGTGGGTGCCTGCGGCTGTGTGTGTGACTGTGTGGGTGCCTGCGGCTGTGTGTGTGACTGTGTGGGTGCCTGTGGCTGTGTGTGTGACTGTGTGTGTGCCTACGGCTGTGTGGGTGCATGCGGCTGTGTGTGTGACTGTGTGTGCGCATGCGTGTGTGACTACAGCTGTGTGTGTGCCTGCGACTGTGTGTGTGCCGGAAGAGGTGCGCAACTGATTTGTGGTCTCACTTTGGCAGTGTGGCTGCCAGGGGTGATCTGTGGTCTCACTTTGGCAGTGTGGCTGCCAGGGGTGATCTGTGGTCTCACTTTGGCAGTGTGGCTGCCAGGGGTGATCTGTGGTCTCACTTTGGCAGTGTGGCTGTTAGCGGTGATTTGCTCGAGGCGCAGGATTACATGCGAGGAGGAGGACCTCTTTTCCAAAACGCTGGGACACTATGTACACTCCCCGCCCTCACACACTGTCCCTCTGAAGTGCAGGGGCATCCATCAAGGGCCCAGCATGAGGGCAGACGGGCTGAAAGGGCCCAGCAGAGGGGTTGTGGGAGGAGAGGAGGAGGCGATGAGGAGTGGAAGGGCTGGAGGAGGGGGAGGGGGGGGACTTTTGTCTCTGCTAGCTTAATAAACTCCAACTCTACTCTCTAGACTCATCTGCTTTCCAATGGCTCCTGGACTGGCTGACTGGCTGGCTGGCGGCACTGATGGATTTTCCCCTCTTGAGAAAGCTGGCACTTTCTCCCATTAATATGCTAATGCTATTTAACCCACATTAAAAGGGTCCCGTGTTGAGTTCTGTGCTCCACCGCGGGCTGCTGGTGGAATTTAAAAGACTGTCATTGTGTGGCGTTACATAACTTCCTGTGCTGTTCTGTTTGAAATTCAAAGTTGTTAAAATTGGTTATGGATCAGCCAAAACATTTAATACTGACTTTGGGCTAAATCTTTCCCCTTATCACAACACAGATCTGATCTTTCCCCTTATCACAACAGTGATCTGATCTTTCCCCTTATCACAACAGTGATCTGATCTTTCCTCTTATCACAACAGTGATCTGATCTTTCCCCTTATCACAACAATGATCTGATCTTTCCCCTTATCACAACAGTGATCTGATCTTTCCCCTTATCACAACAGTGATCTGATCTTTCCCCTTATCACAACAGTGATCTGATCTTTCCCCTTATCACAACAGTGATCTGATCTTTCCCCTTATCACAACACAGATCTGATCTTTCCCCTTACGACAACATTGATATTTTCTCTTATATCAACACTGATCTAATCTTATTACTACACAGATCTGATCACAACCCTGATCTTTCCCCTTATCACAACACAGATCCGAGTGTGAAATTACGATATGAGACAGACTGTTAAGCATGACTGTAAGTCGCTTTGGATGAAAGCGTCTGAAAAATGGCATATATTATATTAAACCACAGTCCCCACAACACAGATCTGATCTTTCCCCTTCTCACAGAAGTGATCTTTCCCCTTATCACAACACATATCTGATCTTTCCCCTTATCACATCCACAGACCTGATCTTTCCCCTTTATCACAACACTGATCTGTGTCGTGATAAGGGGAAAGATCAGGTAAGATCAGGAGCGAAAGAGACCACAAGAAGCAAACGGGGAGCAGAAGGTATCCGAGAGAGAACACAAAAACTATACACAAGCTCCGTCTTTGCCCCTCCTTTTCTGATCTGTCCTCTCCATCTTAATTGCATTCCATCAGTTCAGAGCTGGCCGTGGCGGACATTGCAGGTTTGATATGAAGGAAATACTTTCTTGGGAGTTAATCCCTATGGGGCCCTGGTCAAAAGTGCACTTGGTCAAAAGTAGTGAACTATATAGGGAATAGGGTGATATTTCTGGATGCAACCTAAAGCAGACGCCCCAGAGGAGTAATAGGAGGAGGACTGCCTAATAACTCAAACATCTCCCTTTCTTTGAAAAAGGCAAAACAAACAAACGGCTGGATAGGGTTAGGGCGGGCATTCCACAGAGGAACCCATGCTGCAGACCACACACAGAAATCAGGGATACAAACTGGTGAGGACCCAAAAAGGTGACTTTTTTTTTTCACGGAAACAAACCAAAAAATCTATGTGAAATGCAAGAAGAAATGTGTCTATTTTCAGAGATAAACACAAGGCACAACAACAAAAGTGTTGTTTTTCCAGGTTTAGTCAAATCTGGTTTTACAATCTCAAAATCACACATAAAAAATATATATATGTTAAGTTTGCTAATTTATTAAATATAGAAAAACTGAAATATCACATTTACATAAAACTATTCAGACTCTTTACTCAGTACTTTGTTGAAGCACCTTTGGAAGCGATTACAGCATCGAGTCTTCTTGGGTATGACGCTACAAGCTTGGCACACTTGTATTTGGGGAGTTTCTTCGATTCTTCTCTGCAGATTCTCTCAAACTCTGTCAGGTTGGATGGGGAGCGTCTCTGCACAGCTATTTTCACGTCTCTCCAGAGATATTAAATTGAGTTCAAGTCCGGGCTCTGGCTGGGCCACTCAGCAACATTGAGATTTGTCCCAAAGCCACTCCTGCGTTGTCTTGGCTCTGTGCTTTAGGTCGTTGTTCTGATGGAAGGTGAATCTTCGCCCCAGTCTGAGGTCCTGAGTGCTCAAGAGCAGGTTTTCATCAAGGATTTCTCTTTACTTTGCTCCGTTCATCTTTCCCTCGATTCTGACTAGTCTCCCAGTCCCTGCCACTGAAAAACATCAACACATGCTGCCACCACCACCATGCTTCACCGTAGGGATGGTGCAAGGTTTCCTCCAGAAGTGTTCAATCCTGGTTTCATCAGCTCAGAAAATGTTGTTTCTCGTGGTGTGAATCATTTAGTTGCCTTTTGGCAAACTCCAAGCGGGCTGTCATGTGCCTTTTACTGAGGAGTGGCTTCCGTCTGGCCACTCTACCATAAAGGCCTGATTGGTGGAGTGCTGAACTCCGCCAGAGTAACCACCTCTCTGACCAAGGCCTTTTTCCCCGATTGCTCAGTTTTGTTGGATGGCCAGTTCTAGGAAGAGTCTTGATGGTTCCAAACTTCTTCCATTTAAGAATGAATGATGGAGGCCACTGTGTTCTTGGTTCTTGGTGACCTTCAATGCCGCAGAAATGTTTTTGCTCTGACATGCACTGTCAACTGTGGGACCTTATATAGACAGGTGTGGGCTTTTCCAAATCATGTCCAATCAATTGAATTTACCACAGGTGGCCTCAATTTTGTCTGAATACTTAACCCTTGTGTAGTCTTAACATTTTGTATAGTCCCCTTCCTTGTCCTAAGGGTCAAAAAATTACCCGCCTTCACTAAACCCCTAAAATAAAGCAACTTAATTGAATTTTAAACCCCAAATCTATTTTGATGAAGAAACAACCGGTCAGGTTTATTTTTATTGCTGAAGGTACTGCATAGTTGTAAACATTTTTAGCAAGAGATAGCACTTGCATAGCCTGAGAAAGTAGCAGAGATGTGCAGAAGTAGTTTTGAATGCATTTTATTGAAGGGAAACAATAACAGTCTTGAACTTTTTTGGCAACATAGTGATATATTCTTATATACTGTACAATACTGTACAACTTCTCCCATTTGTTGAACCATTTGCCCCACCCACAAGGTGTATAAATAAGAATGAATAAGAATAAAGATACAAAACAAAAACGTGAAGAATATAAATCAATCAACTCTAATTAGCACATGTAGAGGACAGTATGCAAGTGTGTAAGCAAGTGTTTGTACATGGACTTTGCAGATGTATTTCTCACATGTGCAGCACATAGTATTTGTTTTACAGTCCCTCATTGGGGGGAAGAATTGGGATCTCCTCCTCTTGCCTGCCCCAGTTGCAGCCTCAGGTGGATCAGGACAATATTCAGCCCCCGAACATTCAGCCCCCGAACAGCTTTCACAAGCGCTGCGTAGGCTGCTGTGCGGGGGAGGCGCTCCATTATTTGAATGTTTGGGGTTTCAAGTGCCTTTCCCAGCTGCTCCAGGAACACCCTCCTCTTGTTCCACTTATCAGGCATCCACGTAGGGTTGATCTTGTTCCATATCACAAAGGTATTGTATGAGGACACATCAATGACCAGGGGCCAGCGGGCAGTCATCCTCCTGTTGCTATAAGTTCCAATCACCTTGTCCAGGTTGCCCACGCCTCCTTTGTTGTGGTTGTAGTCCAGGATGATGTCCGGTTTCCTGTCCTCACGATCACTGATCTCAGCTGTTTTGCGCAGTGTGCTCAGGAGGACCACATTCTTGTTCCTCTTTGGGAGGTAAGAAACTAGAGTGGTGGTGGGGGTGAAGGCAAACTTTGATGAGAAGGCCTCCCTCCCCCTTGTTGTGAGGAGTCCAGGTGGGAGCTCAGGCTTGTTCTTTCTAACTGTGCCAACCATGGTGATCTTTCTCTTCAGGAGCTGCTGGCTGAGTTCATAAGAGGTGAAGAAATTGCCTCCTCAGTCTATCGATAGACCGATAGACTGATGTGACCGATAGTTCATAAGAGGATGATGTCCGGTTTCCTGTCCTCACGATCACTGATCTCAGCTGTTTTGCGCAGTGTGCTCAGGAGGACCACATTCTTGTTCCTCTTTGGGAGGTAAGAAACTAGAGTGGTGGTGGGGGTGAAGGCAAACTTTGATGAGAAGGCCTCCCTCCCCCTTGTTGTGAGGAGTCCAGGTGGGAGCTCAGGCTTGTTCTTTCTAACTGTGCCAACCATGGTGATCTTTCTCTTCAGGAGCTGCTGGCTGAGTTCATAAGAGGTGAAGAAATCCTCAGTCTATCGGTCACATCAAGCACAACCCGTATCCCCTGGTTCTTCTCTGGGCCTCCACTGGTCAGCTTCCCTGTGTAGACTTGCATCTTCCAAGCGTAGCTGGATTGTGCCACCCATATCTTGATGCATTTGCGGTCACTTTTGATAACGGTGTTTTCCTCTAAAGGAACATGTGCGCTTATAGCCTACTACCATGTGTGCATTGCTGTGCTTATAAATGTGAAGAAATAGCCTAATAGTTTATCAACATGCAGCCGAACAATGTATCAAAAATCTAAACATATAGCCCAATGTTTGTAGAACAACTAAAGTTACATAAATAACTCTAAATTAAGCATAAGAGTACTTATTTCTTTGTTAACCACTCAATACAGAATAGCCGCATGTATTCACTCCCTCAGATCAATTGGAGAAAATATTTATATTTTATTCAGCTTTGTTCAATTGCATTCTTCATACTATAAAATAATGCCATGGAATTCTAAGCAAAACTTGTCTGCTAAATTAACTAGTGTAGCCCACAGCCATATGGCATAGCCACATCAGGACAACTCAGAGTATGCTATTCTGTTCTTCTGAAATAGACTACATTTTCTTCATATCATGCTTCTTTAGACCTGTCTAAAATAAATAATGGATTTATTGTGAAGGTGTAGGCTATTTTACATGAATTTATTAGACTTTTTAAAATGGCTTGTAGGCTATGTGTGGAAGCCAGGAGATTAATTAACGGTCAATTATCGTGAGACAGACAGTTATTTGCTTGACAATCACCGGCCGACTAAATTTTGTGACCGCCACAGCCCTAGTCCATCCTAACTCATTGTCGGAGAGGAAGGAAACCGCTCAGTGATTTCGCCATAGGATTTCACCAAATACTTAGAGTTTAATGGCTGTGATAGGAGAAAACTGAGGATGGATCAACAACATTGTAGTTACAACACAATACTAAGAGTACTACACAGAGTGAAAAGGAAGCCTGTACAGAATAAAAATATTCCTAAACATGCATCATGTTTGCAATAATGCACTAAAGTAAAACTGAAATTAACTTTATGTGCCGAATACAAAACATTATTTTCAAGCTTGGTGGTGGCTGCATCATGTTATGGGTATGCTTGTCATCGGCAAGGACTAGGGAGTTTTTTTAGGTTAAAAAGTAACGGAATTGAGCTACGCACAGGCAAAATCCTAGAGGAAAAACTTGGTTCGGTCTGCTTTCCACCAAACACTGGGAGACAAATTCACCTTTCAGCAGGACAATAACCTAAAACACAAGGCTAAATATACACTGGAGCTGCTTACCAAGATGACATTGAATGTTCCTGTGGCATAGTTACAGATTTGAGATTGCTTGAAAATCTATGGCAAGACTCTTTGATCAGCAACCAGTTTGAAGAATTTTTCAAAGAATAATGTGCAAATATTGTCCAATCCAGGTGTCCAAAACTTAGAGACTTACCCAGAAAGCCAAAGGTGATTCTAACATGTATTGACTCAGGGTGTGAATACTTCTGTAAATGAGATATTTATATAATTCATTTTTAATAAATTTGCTAAAAACATGTTTTCACATCATAATGGGATATTGTTTGTAGATGGGTGAGAATTAGTTTTATATTGAATCCATTTTGAATTCATGCTGTAACACAGTGTGGAATAAGTCAAGCAGTATGAAAAATGTCTGAAGGCGCTGACATTTCATTAGAAATATGAAATACAGTGTAGTGTATGTGTATTTGAGAGAGATGGAGAGAAAAGAGTGAGTGAATGATAGAGAGGGGGAGATATGTGTTCGAGAGGGGAGAAAATAGTGAGTTTGATTGTGTGGAAAGAGGAAATGTGAGGGAGAACGACTAAACGAGAGAAAGGAGGAGAGAGGGAGATTGTGATGTAGAGGAGGAGGAGAGAGGGAGATTGTGGCGTGATGGAGAGGAGGAGAGAGGTAAAGGAGGGTGCCAGTAAGCAGTAGGGGACTAATTAAGGGTTGTGTTGACGGCCAAGCAGAGCAAAGCATTGACCTACAAACCCTCACTAACCCCCACACCTGCCTGAACACATTAGGCTGGAAAGGCCTAGACCCAGACCTGAACTCAGATCTAAACTTGGACCCAGACCCGGTTAGAAGATCAGGAGGAAGGGGTGGTTAAATTAGAAAACAGTTATAAGGAGACGACATATACAGTGGCGTCTGAAATTATTGACACTCCAAAAATTGGGGAAACTACATTATTATATAATCATACAATTGCTCAGTGAAAGCTATTTTGTTTAACAAGTAATGTTTTTCTGGACACCCCTAAAGATTCTTCTAAATAAAAGTAGTAAAAAGTTTAGTATTTGGTCTCATATTCCTAGCACCAATGTCTACATCAAGCTTGTGACTCTACACATTTGTTGGATGCATTTGCTGTTTGTTTTGGTTGTGTTTCAGATAATTTTGTGCACAAAAGAAATTAAATGGTAAATAATATATGGTGTCACTTTTGTTGTAAATACGAATAGAATATGTTTCTAAACACTTCTATATTAATGTGGATGCTACCATGATTACGGATAATCCTTAATGAATCGTGAATAATGATGAGTGAGAAAGTTAGAGGGTCAAAGATCATAAGCCCAAGACATGATAACCTTCCCTGTTAATGTCTTGGGGGTATGATCTTTGACCCTCTGTAACTTGATGTAGTCATTGTGTGCTAGGAATATTGTTACAAATATTAAACTTTTGACTACTTTATTTATAAGAACATTTATATTTGTCAATAATTTTGACCACTACCCTTTAGAGAAAAAAAGTGTTAGTTATTCTCTGAGCAATTGTGTTAGTATAAAATATATATATTTGATCAATATATACAATATATTACAATATAGCTCAGTATTTGTATTATTATTCACTCCAGCTAACAGCTCGTCCACTGTCACCACTTCCTCCTGCTGCACAAAGATGGTCGACGCACGTTTCATCCTTCTACCACACGTCCCAACATCACATTGGTTCTCCTCCCCGAGGCCTGCCCCAGGGAGTTTACCCCAGCCCCCAGACAGTCTAGGGCAAGCAGCCCCCTGTTTCTGTTCCTGAGTGAGGGCAGCCATCCACAGCGGCCCACATCACGGGCTTTGACAGTAACGAGGGGCGAGGGTGGGGGGTGAGAGAGCAGAGTGGGGGTGTCGGACGGGCAGTGGAGGGGCGTCAGGGTTCACCACGGGTGAGTGACGCAGCGGGGCACAGCGTCAGGAGTTGATACATTCACGCTGCATAAAGAAAGAGATTACAGAGCCTGCAGCGCTAACAAGAACCATCACAACAGAGTGGCGCCACCTGTCTCCCCATTCCAATTAGGAGCCCCCGAAACAAGGTGCCAATTACACAGAAAGGGGGAATAATGAAATTAGAACGAAAGAGGGGCAGGGAGGGAGAGGGGACAAGGGAGGGGAGGAGGAAGCAGAGGGGGAGAATGTGTGCAAGAGAGAGAGATATGAAGAGAGGGGAAATAGAAAGTAGGGAGAAAGAGGCTGAAAGTGAAGAAGAAACAAGCTCACAGGCCATAGAGCCAACATAAGGTCACCGGTCACCATTTGGGCATAGAGCCAACATTAGCTAACCAATCAAATGGTGGACAGCTCCTTCTGAGGCCACAGCTCTAGTGAATGGAGGAGGGGATTAAAGATATGGGGCATATGAAGGGAAGTGGAGGGTTCATGGGAGACGCCATTACATAAAAAGCAGATGTATCAGATGAGCTGCCAGGCTGGGTGGCAGGATGGACCAACACCATTTACTGTGTCGGGGTCAGAGGTCACCTGCCTACTGATGAGAACTAAGACACTTAGAAAGGGAGGGAGTACGACTCAACCCAAAAGATTGGCATTTGCTACGTGCAATTCAAAATGATATTAGCTTACAAGCCGCTCTCGATCCTGTTCATTATTTTATTATTAAAACACCACTGTTGTGTTTCCTGCACTAAAACGTACTCTTGGATGTCGATTAAAGCAGCCCCCCCCCCCCCGCACCTCTCTGATTCAGAGCGGTCGGGTTAAATGTGGAAGACACATTTCAGTTGAATGCATTCAGTTATACAACTGACTAGGTATCCCCCTTTTCTTTCCCTTTTCTTACTAACGCTGATTTTGCTGGTAGCTTCATTATTGAAGAAGGTTTGACTGGCACTAACAGACATGTAGTTGACTTATAGTGCATCCGGAAAGTATTCAGACCCATTGACTTTTTCCACATTTTGTTACAGCCTTATTCTAAAATTGATAGACATTTTTTTCTTCCCCCTTACCAAATCTACACACAATACCCAATAATGACAAAGCAATGACTGAGACATGTAGTTGACTTACCTACCTTAGCTGAATGCACCGACTAAGTCTCTCTGGATACTAGCATCTGCTAAATGACCAACATGCAAATGTGATATAGTCTAGAGGATTTTATTTTGTTTTCAAGGGTTTATTTGTGAGTTAGTGTATATTGATTGGCTTGTGTTTCTTATTTACCTCGGAGTTCAGCGCTACCACTGTGAATCCAAGTTTCCTGCTGCCTGCCTGAGACACACATACATACACAAGATCTTTTGTCCAGCACCTGGAAACAAGCCGTCATTCATATGTTCCCTACGCACCCCTGACCCTTAACCCTGGGAGCTAAATAAGGAACAGGGGTTTTGGGACTGATCACGCACTGGGGATGACACAGTGGCGTTGAAAAGGGACATACACACAACCAGAATTGCTTAGTATGCTAACCATATGGGGAACTAATGACATAAAGACGTTGGTAGGAAATGGTAGGAAATAGTCACTGCAAACAACAGACAGTAGCGTAACCTGAACACAATGTCGTTGAAGCGATGAAACATAGTAACATACAGCCATCATAACTCTACGAGCTTGACTCCATTACCTCAAATACATACAAAGACATGTTCATTTGTAAGTTTCATTGCTTCCAACAGTTTCTTATAAATGTACGCACTGTATAGAAAATGACTTCCAGTCTGTATGTAGCTACGAGAGAGAACAGAGAGAGAGAGAACAGAGAGAGAGAGAAATCACCAAATAATGCATGCAGAGCAGAATTAGGCCGATACCCACTAATTATCAAAATCCAGAAAAGAGCCGTTAAATTCTACAACCACCTAAAAGGAAGCGATTCCCAAACCTTCCATAACAAAGCCATCACCTACAGAGAGATGAACCTGGAGAAGAGTCCCCTAAGCAAGCTGGTCCTAGGGCTCTGTTCACAAACACAAACACACCCCACAGAGCCCCAGGACAACAGCACAATTAGACCCAACCAAATCATGAGAAAACAAAAAGATAATTACTTGACACATTGGAAAGAATTAACAAAAAAACAGAGCAAACTAGAATGCTATTTGGCCCTAAACAGAGAGTACACAGTGGCAGAATACCTGACCACTGTGACTGACCCAAACTTAAGGAAAGCTTTGACTATGTACAGACTCAGTGAGCATAGCCTTGCTATTGAGAAAGGCCGCCGTAGGCAGACATGGCTCTCAAGAGAAGACAGGCTATGTGCTCACTGCCCACAAAATGAGGTGGAAACTGAGCTGCACTTCCTAACCTCCTGCCCAATGTATGACCATATTAGAGAGACATATTTCCCACAGATTACACAGATCCACAAAGAATTTGAAAACAAATCCAATTTTGATAAACTCCCATATCTACTGGGAGAAATTCCACAGTGTGCCATCACAGCAGCAAGATTTGTGACCTGTTGCCACAAGAAAAGGGCAACCAGTGAAGAACAAACACCATTGTAAATACAACCCATATTTATGCTTATTTATTTTAACTTGTGTGCTTTAACCATTTGTACATTGTTACAACACTGTATATATATAATATAACATTTGTAATGTCTTTATTGTTTTGAAACTTCTGTATGTGTAATGTTTACTGTTAATTTGTATTGTTTATTTCACTTTTGTATAATATCTACCTCACTTGCTTTGGCAATGTTAACACATGTTTCCCATGCCAATAAAGCCCCTTGAATTGAATTGAATTGAGAACAGAGAGAGAGAGAGAGAGAGAGCGGAGAGAGAGAGAGAGAAGAGAGAGAGGGAAGAGAGAGAAGAGAGAGAGAAGAGAGAGAAGAGAGAATAGAGAGAGAGAGAGAAGAGAGAATAGAGAGAGAGAGAGAAGAGAGCGGAGAGAGAGAGAGAAGAGAGAGAGAGAAGAGAGAGAGGGAAGAGAGAGAAGAGAGAGAGAGAGCGGAGAGAGAGAGAAGAGAGAAGAGAGAGAGAACAGAGAGAGAGAGAGAGAAGAGAGAGAGAGAGCGGAGAGAGAGAGAGAGAGAGAGCGGAGAGAGAGAGAAGAGAGAAGAGAGAGAGAACAGAGAGAGAGAGAGAGAGAGAGAGAGAGAGAGAGCGGAGAGAGAGAGAGAGAGAGAGAGAGAGAGAGAGAGAGAGAGAGAGAGAGAGAGAGAGAGAGAGAGAGAGAGAGAGAGAGAGAGAGAGAGAGAGAGAGAGAGAGAGAGAGAGAGAGAGAGAGAGAGAGAGAGAGAGAGAGAGAGAGAGAGAGAGAGAGAGAGAGAGAGAGAGAGAGAGAGAGAGAGAGAGAGCGGAGAGGGTCCAACGTTATGGACACAATAAGAGGATGGAGGTCCTGCTGTCTGAGGGAGAGCAGGTGTGTGGGTCACGAGAGTCACTGGAAGGGGTTGTCAGCCGTGCCTCAACTACCAAATATAGAGCAGCCTCTGTTGGGGGTCCAAAAGTTCACCCAATCTCTCACATGACCACCGGAGACCCTCACACACACACCGCCCCCTCCCACCAGCTCTAATAACAAGCCATTAAGATCTGTATCATCTAGATACCTGAAAACACACGTTTTAATTTCCCCTCTCTCACTTCTGCGCTCTTTGGTCTCATTCAGCAGGCCCTAGCCAGGGTGAAACAGGAACAGAGGCCCCACATCTTCGGGTGAAACACAAGACTAGCCCTGTGACCCTATCCCTGACCTCTGACCTCAAACCCCACCCAATCCTCCACGCACTGACAAACCTCTCTGATGTCACACACACACACAGAGATTCTTTTCACTCTTTTCTCAAAAGGTGATTCTGGATGAATGGCTGTCGACAGAGTAGAAGGGAAGCTGTGTGTGGAGAGAGGTAGAATACAGAAACAGAACAAAGACTCCAGCTAGCTAGCGAACTAACTCGAGGCCAGATCCTATTTCTGTGGTATAAACATTACAGGTGGCATGCATGGTTTGATGACCTGAAGACCGCAACCAGCTTGTTCCTGGTATCACAGGTATCCACTGCCCAAGCCTCTGTTCTGACCTACTCACACTTGTCGCTTGAGGGTGGATTAGTTTTGCAAATCCCCAGCGAGAGGGATAAGTCCGACTTCTTCCTGGAGCTGATCAAAGATAACTTCCTCCCAAGCGCGCTGAAAAACTATTGGGCAACGGTAATACAACTGTTGGGACACTCCAGGACAAATCCCAACTACAGTCTTCCTACAGTATTCACTATATACTACCTACAGTATTCACTATAGATTCTACCTACAGTATTCACTATAGATACTAACTACAGTACTCACTATAGATTCTACCTACAGTATTCACTATATACTACCTACAGTATTCACTATAGATACCAACTACAGTACTCACTATAGATTCTACCTACAGTATTCACTATAGATTCTACCTACAGTATTCACTAGATACTACCTACAAGATTCTTCCTACAGTATTCACTATAGATTCTACCTACAGTACTCACTAGATACTACCTACAAGATTCTTCCTACAGTATTCACTATAGATTCTACCTACAAGATTCTACCTACAGTATTCACTATAGAGTCTACCTACAGTACACACTAGATACTCTCTACAGTATTCACTATAGATTCTACCTACAGTATTCACTATAGATTCTACCTACAGTACTCACTAGATACTACCTACAGTATTCACTATAGATTCTACCTACAGTATTCACTATAGATTCTACCTACAGTACTCACTAGATACTACCTACAGTATTCACTATAGATTCTACCTACAGTACTCACTAGATACTACCTACAGTACTCACTAGATACTACCTACAGTACTCACTATAGATACTACCTACAGTACACACTATAGATTCTACCTACAGTATTCACTATAGATTCTACCTACAGTACTCACTATAGATTCTACCTACAGTATTCACTATAGATTCTACCTACAGTACACACTAGATACTACCTACAGTATTCACTATAGATTCTACCTACAGTACTCACTATAGATTCTACCTACAGTATTCACTATAGATTCTACCTACAGTACACACTAGATACTACCTACAGTATTCACTATAGATTCTACCTACAGTATTCACTATAGATTCTACCTACAGTATTCACTATAGATTCTACCTACAGTACACACTAGATACTACCTACAGTATTCACTATAGATTCTACCTACAGTACACACTAGATACTACCTACAAGATTGTACCTACAGTATTCACTATAGATTCTACCTACAGTACACACTAGATACTACCTACAAGATTCTACCTACAGTACACACTAGATACTACCTACAAGATTCTACCTACAGTACACACTAGATACTACCTACAAGATTCTACCTACAGTACTCACTAGATACTACCTACAAGATTCTACCTACAGTACACACCAGATACTACCTGCAGTATTCACTATAGATTCTACCTACAGTATTCACTATAGATTCTACCTACAGTACACACTAGATACTACCTACAAGATTCTACCTACAGTACACACTAGATACTACCTACAAGATTCTACCTACAGTACTCACTAGATACTACCTACAAGATTCTACCTACAGTACACACCAGATACTACCTACAGTATTCACTATAGATTCTACCTACAGTATTCACTATAGATTCTACCTACAGTATTCACTATAGATTCTACCTACAGTATTCACTATAGATTCTACCTACAGTATTCACTATAGATTCTACCTACAGTACACACTAGATACTACCTACAAGATTCTTCCTACAGTATTCACTATAGATTCTACCTACAAGATTCTACCTACAGTACACACTAGATACTACCTACAAGATTCTACCTACAGTGCACACCAGATACTACCTACAGTACTCACTAGATACTAACTACAAGATTCTACCTACAGTATTCACTAGATTCTACCTACGCACAATATTGATGTCACTTGTTAAATCCACTTCAATAATTGTAGATGAGGGGAGGAGACAGGTTAAAGAAGAGTGTTTAAGCCTTGAGACAATTGAGAAATGGATTATGTATGTGTGCCATCTAGAGGGTGAATGGGCAAGACAAAATATTTAAGTTCCTTTGAATGGGGTATGTGTGTCAAGAACTGCAACGCTGCTGGGTTTTTCACGCTTAACAGTTTCCTGCGTGTATCAAGAATGGTCCACCACCCAAAGGACATCCAGCCAACTTAAAACAACTGTGGGAAGCATTGGCGTCAACATGGGCCAGCATCCCTGTGGAACGCTTTCTACACCTTGTAGTTTATGGTTAAATAAAAAATATATATAAATATATTATGCCTGGATAAATGAGGGGTGGGTGGAACTCAGTATTGGGAAGGTGTTCTGAATGTTAATTTGACCAGTTTGACCACAGCAGGAACATAATCCTGCAGCAACAAGAAATGTGAAATATTATGTGCATTATAATTAAGACATTTTAGTAGGTGTCAATACATTTCTTGTTAGTATGAAGAGCAGGTAAGACATGGGTTTCAATATGACTAGTGAAAAGCAAACAGTGCATTCCACAGTAAGAACCTTATCCCAACGGTCCAGCATGGTGGTGGTAGTGTGATGGTTTGGGGATGCTTTGCTGCCTCATGACCTGGACGACTTGCCTTAATAGAAGGAACCATAAATTCTGCTCTGTATCAGAGAATTCTACAGGAGAATGACAGGCCATCCGTCTGTAAGCTGAAGCTGAAGTGCAGCAAGACAATGATCCAAAACACACAATCAAGTCTACATAAAAATGGTTAAAAAGTAACAGAATTTGACATTTCGGAATGGCCTAGTCCAAGTCCAGACATAATCCCAACTGAGATATTGTGGCAGGACTTGAAACAAGCAGTTCATGCTTGAAAACCCACAAATGTCGCTGAGTTAAAGCAGTTCTGCATGGGAGACTGGGCCAAAATTCCTCCACAGAGATGTGAGAGACTGATCAACAACTACAGGAAGTGTTTGGTTGCAGTCATCACAACTAAAGGTGGCAAAACCAATTATTGAGTGTAAGGGGGCAATTAATTTTTCACACAGGGGAATTGGGAGTTGCATAACTTTGTTAATTAAATAAGTATAATTTGTTTTGTTATTTGTAAACTCAGGTTCCCTTTATCTAATATTAGGTTTTGGTTGAAGATCTGATAACGTTCAGTATAAAAATGATAGAAAAGTAAAGACAATTAGAAAGGGGGTAAATACTTTCCCCACAGCACTGTATATTTACTCATTTTTGCGGACCTCCTGCAGTAACAGTCTTTGACACTTCCTGAGCTGAAGCCAACAGTCCCGTGACTTCTGAATAAAGCTGTCTGTGCAGTCCCACTGTTGATTAGTGGTGTGTTTAAAAAGCCCTCCATTTAATGTTGAATATTGCCCTCTGAATTTATGATTCAAACAGAGTTCACACATTAAAGCCTTCCAATTTCAGATAACTTTTACTACCAGTTTTGTAAAACTGCAAATATCTGTGGCGGTGTAAGAAGTGGCACCCTATACCCTACAGTGCCTTCAGAAAATATTCACACCCCTGGACTGTCTCCACATGTTGTTGTGTTGCAGCCTGAATTAAAAAATAGATTCAATGTAGATTTAGTGTAACTGGAATCCACACAATACCCCATCATTTAGAATTGATAAAAAATGAAATGCTGAAATGTCTTGAGTCAATAAGTACTCAACGCCTTTGTTATGGCAAGCCTAAATAAGTTCAGGAGAAAAAATGTGCAGTCACTATAAAAAAAGATACAGGCGTCCTTCCTAACTCAGTTGCCGTATATAGTGCACTACTTTTGACCAGAGTCCTATGGGCCATGGTCAAAAGTAGTGCACTATATTGGGCATAGGGTGCCATTTCAGACACAACTATTTTTTTATACAAAACTAAATGTTCCTATAAAGAAAGGAAAACAGAGAGATACAGAGAGGGGATATAGGAGTATAACCACTGTTTTTCCATGTGAACCCCTTATGTTATGAGTTACTACAGAAGGACAGCACAGATTACAATTGAGTCATTTAGCAGACGCTCTTATCCAGAGAGACTAACAGGATCAATTAGGGTTAAGTACCTTGCTCAAGGGCACAGACAGTTTTTTTTCACCCAATCGGCTCGGGGATTCGAACCAGCAGCCCATCTACCCATCTCATTTGAATCATTTTAATATAGAGCAATATCTAACCCATTGAAATCCCTTCATAAATTTAGAGCTACAGTCTGCTGTCCACCCTCTTGTCAGCGAGTGTCTACACGCACAACAACCACGACGACTCATGGATAACATTTTACATTAAAGTCTATGGTCCTGAGAGGAGCTTCCTGTCGAAGGGCACAAGGACCACACCTGCACCTGGGGCCAGGATGCATCGCATACACACACACACACACACACACACACACACACACACACACACACACACACACACACACACACACACACACACACACACACACACACACACACACACACACACACACACACACACACACACACACACACACACACACACACACACACACACACAGAATGGAGGACTGTCTCAGAACGAAGGTACTTGAATAGAGGACAACTTTACTGCTCATGCTGTGGTACTCAGTGTGTTTGAATGAGTCGATACTGACTGATACTGATACTGATACTGATACTGATACTGACTGATACTGATACTGATACTGACTGATACTGATACTGATACTGATACTGATACTGACTGATACTGATACTGATACTGACTGATACTGATACTGATACTGATACTGATACTGATACTGACTAGAGCCCCTCAGCAAAATATCTTCCCGTTTGGAAATATCTAACCCTTAAAATGAAAGAGTCAGATTATATCAATAGTGTTTCTGTAAAGAGAAAGAGAGAGAGCGGGAGAGGGAGAGGGAAAGAGTAAAAGAGAGAGCGAGTGGTAGGCCTACAGCTAATTTAATATCCTATTTGGACTAGATACACATGTCATCTATAATTGTACCAATGAAAATGAGACATGTCATTGGGCTGTGAACAGCATGTTAGACACTGACTGGAGCACATTCCAAGCCTCTACATATGTTGGCTCATAAAACCAAGTAAGTGGTCTGTTCTGCATGGTGTATACCAGTAATTCAAATGTTCTAGATATTAAACTGTCTCCTGATTCTCGATATTAAACTGTCTCCTGATTCTCGACATTAAACTGTCTCCTGATTCTCGATATTAAACTGTCTCCTGATTCTCGACATTAAACTGTCTCCTGATTCTCGACATTAAACTGTCTCCTGATTCTCGACATTAAACTGTCTCCTGATTCTCGACATTAAACTGTCTCCTGATTCTCGATATTAAACTGCCTCCTGATTCTCAATATTAAACTGTCTCCTGATTCTCTAGCATGGGTATCATCAATTGTCCGAGTGGTGATCGGACATCTGGTCACATCTTTAGATATTAACTGATTTATGACCAAATCTGTGACCACACATTAATCCTCTGATTCACCATGGTTATTGTGATTATATCAATTTGATTCCCAGATTGGTTTATCATCAAAAATATCATCAACTCTGATTATATTTCCTATTAGCTAATAGCATAACGTTATGACTGCCATTCCAGCATCAGACAGAGATGATATGGAAATACTGCAGATGTCAGAGGTGGAAAACTGAAGCAGTAAACTTAGCCCTAAACCAAAGCCATACAAACAAATGGCAGCGAATCACAAGACATCATAACGAATCAACGACAACACAAGTCACAAGTCCGTCAAAGTAACTCAATCTCCTCATTACTGGCCAAGGACCTGTGACATGCAGGGAAACAAAAAGGCCTGTTGAAAGGGGAGAAGGAGGGGAAGGGGGTCATTAATTAATTAGAGGGGGGGGGGCCATCTTGGGCCTGATGAGTCCTGATGACGGATGTCTGCCTGCACAAGGAAAATGCTAGAGCAGGGAATTTTCTGCCACTGAAATCTGTGGGTGCGCTGCTTAAGCACCCCCCCCACCCCCCACCTAAGTCCAAACAGGAAAACAAATAATAATAATAAAGTATGTAGAAAATATATATTTGACCTATATACACACTACATGACCTAAAGTATGTGGATACCTGCTTGTTGAACATCTCATTCCAAAGTCATGGGCATTAATATGGAGTTGGTCCCACCTTTGCTGCTATAACAGCCTCCACTCTTCTGGGAAGGCTTTCCACTAGATGTTGGAACATTACTGCCACAAGAGCATTAGTGAGGTCGGGTACTGATGTTGGGCGATTAGGCCGGGCTCGCATTTGGCTTTCCAATTCATCCCAAACCTTTTAGATGGGGTTGAGGTCAGGGCTCTCTGCAGGCCACTCAAGTTCTTCACACTGATCTCGATAAACCATTTCTGTATGGACCTCGCTTTGTGCACAGGGCATTGTCATGTTGAAACAGGAAAGGGCCTTCCCCAGACTGTTGCCACAAAGTTGAAAGTAAAGAATAGTCTAGAATGTCATTGTATGCTGTAGCGTTAAAATTTCCTTTCCCTGGAACTAAGGGGCCAGAACCATGAAAAACAGCCCCAGACCATTATTCCTCCTTTACAAAAGGCACTATGCAGTCGGGCAGGTAGCGTTCTCCTGGTATCCGCCAAACCCAGATTCGTATGTCGGACTGCAAGATGTTGATGTATGAGTCATCACTCCAGAGAACGCGTTTCCACTGCTCCAGAGCTTTACACCACTCTAGCTGACGCTTGGAATTGTGCATGGGGATCTTAGGCTTCCGTGTGGCTGCTCGGCCATGGAAACCCATTTCATGAAGCTCCTGACGAACAGTTATTGTGCTGACACTGCTTCCAGAGGCAGTTTGAAACTCGGTAGTGGGTGTTGCAAACGAGGACAGACGATTTTTACGGGCTACGCGCATCAGCACTCAGCGGTCCCGTTCTGTGAGCTTGTGTGGCCTACCATTTCACGGCTGAGCCATTGTTGCTCCTAGACGTTTCCACTTCACAATAACAGCACTTACAGTTGACCGGGGCAGCTCCATCAGGGTAGAAATTTGATGAACTGACATGTTGGAAAGGTGTCATCCTATGACGTTGCCACGTTGAAAGTCACTGAGCTCTTCAGTAAGGCCATTCTAGTGCCAATGTTTGTCTGTGGAGATTGCATGGCGGTGTGCTCGATTTTACACACCTGTCAGCAACAGGTGTGGCTGAAATAGCCAAATCCACTCATTTGAAGTGGTCTCCACATACTTTTGAATATATATGTATTTATTTTTACAATATAACCTTTGAGAACTACACTGAACAAAAAGATAAAAGCGCAACATGCAACAATGTCAATGATTTTACTGAGTTACAGTTCATATAAGGAAATCAGTCATTTGAAATAAATAAATTAGGCCCCAATTTATGGATTTCACATGACTGGGCAGGGGTGCAGCCATGGGTGGGCCTTGGAGGGCATAGGCCCACCCACTGGGAAGATGGGCTCCCCCCCTCAGACGATCCCGCAGATGTAGAAGCCTGATGTGGAGGTCCTGGGCTGGAGTGGTTACACGTGGTCTGTGGTTGTGAGGTAGGTTGGACGCACTGCCAAATTCTCTAGAACAATGTTGGAGGCAGCTTATGGTAAAGAAATTAACTTTAAATTATCTGGCAACAGCTCTGGTGGACATTCCTGCAGTCGGCATGCCAAGTGCAGGCTCCCTCAAAACATCTGCGGCATTGTGTTGTGTGATAAAACTGCTCATTTTAAAGTGGCCTTTTATTGTCCCCCAGCACAAGGTGCACCTGTGTAATGATCATGCTGTTTAATCAGCTTCTTGATATGCCACACCTGTCAGGTGGATGGATTACCTTAGCAAAGTGCTGACTAACAGGGATGTAAACAAACGTGTGCACAACATGAGAGAAATAAGCTTTTTTGTGCGCATGGCAAATTTATGGGATTTTTATTTTATTTCAGCTCATGAAACATGGGACCAACACTTTACATGTTGCATTTATATTTTTGTTCAGTGTAACAACCATAATAAAAGCTAGACATGGAGAATTGAGAATTCCAAAAATAATGAATTCATCATATCGATTGTATTAGTGTTAAACGATGCCCCTTAGAAAGTTCTAACAATGCTTTTGGGAAACCAGACCCTGAACAAAGAATCCTGTCAGGGTCCCACCAGGAGACAGTGGAGGGAAACACAACATGTTTTTCTTTCCCTCTTTCTGAGTTTTACTCCATGAGTAGATTAGTCAGTCCTAGTGAATTAAAGGACATAACTCGGCTGCCTTCGTCTACATTACATTTGCCACGATAGTCGGGTTAGACAAACGGCAAGCCTGCGTTCTGACAGGATTCTTTGTATAGCCGCTGGAAACAGATGGCAGCTGGGCGTGTCCATCGAAATTGGCTACCTTCTGATAAGACTTACTCACTGGGTACAGTACAAACAGTACAGAGCTGCTCTGCCGTAGTGCTCCTGGGTGAAGTTTCCGCTAGGTACAGATCTAGGACCAATCCTAACCCTAAGCATTAGTGCGGAAAATGCAAAACTGACCCCAGATTAGCGTCAGGAGCAAACCTTTGAACTATAGCAGGGGTATTCAAAACACCGAGGTATGAAGAACTAGAGACTGTGTCTAAAATGTCCGCGCGTCGTTTTCAAAGTAATATACTCGCGTTCGGATACGCCGATTCATGGACCGTTTATATCCGGTTTACACGTACCAACATCACGTACCAACATCACATGCGCACTAGCATTCAGTGCACGCAGGGAGCAGGGTGAGCAGCAACGACGTCATCCAAAATCATGGCAAACACTGGATGAATATAAAATGTTAATACCTTCAGCTGTGAGTGATGAAGAAAATAAAAATGGGTCTCAGCGACAATTATTTGAATAATTAAATGGATATTTTGTGCAAAGATGATGACTACAGTGTCTTATTAGGAATTTTCAAATCTGACTTCTCTATGTGGCCGTCTATGGAAATAGTCTTTCTGGGCCAGGTGTCAATTAAACTGCAGTACCGATGCAAAAACTGTAGGAGCAGTCGAAACCGTGCTTCTAGACCAGAACCCTGGCCCCTCGATTCAAATCTTACCCTACGAGGGGGTCTGGAGTACTGCTGGTTACCTGGTAATTAACTGCACCCACCTGGTGTTTCATGTCTAACTAATACCCTGAATAGAGGGGAATCATTTAAAAAAACGGTGGGAGCTGGCTTCAAGGTCCAGATTTGAATTTGAGGGACCTAGAGTTGAGGGGCTGACCATTGACCTATCAGAAGACAAGATGATGTCATTATTAGGATGTCAAAAAAGTGACATTTAACCATTGCAGTTCTACAGTATGTCATCGAAGCGGACATATTAGTTACATGTGATCGAAGCTGACATGATAGGCTGGGAGAAATGTCTGTTTACCCAAACCTAGGATGGCATTGTCCGGGTCTTTCTTGCAAAACAGATTTGGTCTGGGGACAGTAAAATGCCAATAAAATTAGTAGTTTGGTCACACAACACAATGCTACAGATGTCTTGAGTTTTGAGGGAGCTTACAAGTGGCATGCTGACTGCAGGAATGTACACCAGAGCTGTTGCCAAAGGATTGAATATTCATTTTTTAATCATAAGCCACCTCCAATATCGTTTTATAGAATTTGGCAGCATGTTCAACTGACCTCATAACTGCAGACCATGTGTAACCACGCCAGCCCAGGAACTCCACATTCGGCTTCTTCACCTGCGGGATCATCTGAGACCAGCCACCCGGAGAGCTGATGAAACTGTGCGTTTAAACAACCAAAGGTTTCTGACAGTTTGTGCAGAAATGAATCTCGAAGAAGATCATCTATGTGCTCGTCATCCTCATCAGGGTCTTGACCTGACTGCAGTTCGGCGTTGTAACGACTTCAGTGGGAAAATGCTCACCTTCGATGACCACAGGCACAGTGGAGAAGTGTGGTCTTCATGGATTAATCCCAGTATCAACTGTCCCGGACATATGTCGTCATGTGGGCGAGCAGTTTACTAATGTCAATGTTGTGAACAGAGTGCACCATGGTATGGGCAGACATATGCTACGGACAACAAACACAATTGCATTTTATTGATGTCAGTTTGAATGCCGTGATGAGATCCCGAGGCCCATTGTCGTGGCATTCATCCACCGCCATCACCTCATGTTTCAGCATGATAATGCACGGCCCCATGTTGCAAGGATCTGTACACAATTCCTGGAAGCTGAAATACTCAGACATGTCACCCACTGAGCATGTTTGGAATGCTCTGGATCGACTTGTACAACAGCGTGTTCCAGTTCCCGCCAATATAAAGCAACCGTTGAAGAGGAGTGGGACGACATTCCACAATCAACAGCCTGATCAACTCTATGTGAAGGAGATGTGTCGCGCTGCAGGAGGCAAATGGTGGTCACACCAGATACTGAAAGGTTTTCTGATCTATGCCCTTACTTTTTTTTTTTAAGGCATCTGTGATCAGATGCATATCTGTATTCCCAGTCATGTGAAATCCATAGATTAGTCCTAATGAATTTATTTAAATTGACTGATTTTCTTACATGAACTGTAACTCAGTAATATCTTTGAAATTGTTGCTTGTTGAGTTTATATTTTTGTTCAGTGTAGATTAGATCCGGACCTCTACCCATGTAATTGAATTGAATCGTAGTTATTCTCTACTATGCCCTGAGGCAGTCCACAAGGTCGGGCTCCGGACCAAGTGAAACAGAAGTACAGGAACTCTGTATGGTGCCCATATTAAAACAGCCTCCAGGACTAGTTTCAAACTCAAGTGTTAAGGCTGTCCTGATATGTCCTGATATGGACACCATACCTCTACTCTGAACTCATAAACTGGGCTTCTGCCAGACACGCAAAGTTCCCCTCGGCCTCGAACAACGTAGCGTTTGTGGACAGCACCAGTCAATAAGCTAACAATGCATTAGAGGAGTACACTCCAATTATGGCGAGATGTCTATCTGATTTAAATATCATTATCTGGGTGGGCGAGACAGTGGCACGCTCCCTACTAGTTCCTGCATGGTGACATTAGCAGCGATTACTGCCTCTCAGTGATAGCCTCTATCTGCTGATAGCGGCTCATATGTAGAGCGCTGATAAATCCCTGATTACAAGCATCACACACGTATACGTATGTACGTATTGACACACACACACACACACACACACAGACACACACAGTGGCCAGTTAATTAGGTACACCACCCCGTTCACAAAAATGGTTCGCTCCTATAGACAGACAGATATAAAGCAGGCAGACAAGCGTCGAGGAATTCAGTTAGTGTTCGATTGAATGTTAGAAGAATGGGCATTACGAGTGACCTAAGTAACTTTGAGCGTGGTGTGATCGTTGGCGCCAGGCGCAACGGTTCCAGTATCTCTGAAATGGCTGGTCTCCTGGGTTTTTCACGAGTCTAGGGTTTACAGAGAAAAGTGTGACAAACAAAACCAGTCAGCAGCAGTCCTGCAGGTCGAAAACAGCTCGTTGATGAGAGGTGGAAGGAGAACGGCAAGAACCGTGCAAGCTAACAGGCGGGCCACAAACAGGCATATAACGGGCGGGCCACGAACAGGCATATAACGGGCGGGCCACGAACAGGCATATAACGGGCGGGCCACGAACAGGCATATAACGGGCGGGCCACGAACAGGCATATAACGGGCGGGCCACGAACAGGCATATAACGGGCGGGCCACAAACAGGCATATAACGGCGCGGTACAACAATGGTGTGCAGAAGAGCATCTCGGGACGCATAACTCGTCGCTCCTTGTTCACGGATGGGCTACTGCAGCAGACGACCACACCGGGTTCCACTCCTATCAGGTAAAAACAAAGAAGATCGCGGCTCCAGTGGGCACGCGATCACCAACACTGGACAATCGAGGAGTACAAAAACATTGCCTGGTTCGACGAATCCTGGTTCCTGGTGCGTCATGCTGATGGCAGAGTCAGGATTTGACGTAAGCAGCATGAGTCGATGGCCCATCCTGCCTGGTGTCAACAGTACAGGCTGGTGGTGTAATGGTGTGGAGTCCATGACCCGTCCTGCCTAGTGTCAACGGTACAGGCTGGGGGTGGTGGTTTGGAGTCCATGGCCTATCCTGCCTGGTGTCAACGGTACAGGCTGGTGGTGGTGGTGTGGAGTCCATGGCCTATCCTGCCTGGTGTCAACGGTACAGGCTGGTGGTGGTGGTGTGGAGTCCATGGCCTATCCTGCCTGGTGTCAACGGTACAGGCTGGTGGTGGTGGTGTGGAGTCCATGGCCTATCCTGCCTGGTGTCAACGGCACAGGCTGGGGGTGGTGGTTTGGAGTCCATGGCCCATCCTGCCTGGTGTCAACGGTACAGGCTGGGGGTGGTGGTTTGGAGTCCATGGCCCATCCTGCCTGGTGTCAACGGCACAGGCTGGTGGTGGTGGTGGTGTGATGGTGTGGAGAACGTTTTCCTGGCACACTTTAGATCCCCTGATACCAATTGAGAAATGTTTGAACACCACACCTTGTAGAATCCATACCCCAAAGCATTCAGGCTGTTCTGGAGGCAAAGGGGGTCCTACCCGGCCCTAGATGGGTGTACCTAATAAACTGGCAACTGAGTGTATATGCAAACAGACAGACATGCAAACACATGAAAATGAAAACGAAAGATTACATGCACACACGCAGATACACAGGCGATTCACATATCACAGGGTACATGTCCCATTCTGGTGTTATGTGACAAGTAGGACTGCAATATAAAGCCAGAGGTCATGTGACCCACCTTTCCCTCTCCTTTCTCCCCCATCCTCTCCTATCCTCCCCTGCCTTCCTCTCTTCTCCCACTCCCCTCTCCTCTTCTCCCACTCCCCTCTCCTCTTCTCCCCTTACCTTTTCCATCCCCTCCTCTTCTCCCTTCACCACCAATCATCTTCTCCCTTCCACTCCTCTTCTCCCTTCCCCTCCTCTCCTCCCTTCCCCTCCTCTCCACTCTTCTACCTTCCCCTCCTCTCCACTCTCCTCCCTTCCCCTCCTCTCCACTCTCCTCCCTTCCCCTCCTCTCCACCTCTCCCTTCCCTTCCCCTCCTCTCCACTTCTCCCTTCCCCTCCTCTTCCCTTCCCCTCCTCTCCACTCCTCTTCCCTTCCACTCCTCTTCCCTTCCACTCCTCCCGTCCTCTCTTCTCCCCTCCCGTCCTCTCTTCTCCCCTCCCGTCCTCTCTTCTCCCCTCCCGTCCTCTCTTCTCCCCTCCCGTCCTCTCTTCTCCCCTCACATCCTCTTCACCCCTCCCGTCCTCTCTTCTTCTCCCCTCCCAACCTCTCCCCTCCCCTCCTCTCCATCCCACCCACTCCTCTCCACTCCACACCTCCCTCTTCACCCATCCTCCCCACCCTATCCTCCCCACTCCTCTCTCCCATCCCCTTCTCTTCTCCCTCCCCGCTCTCCTATCTTTAAACTGAACCACATGGTAGAGTGACCCAATCCTTCTGCTCCTCCCACAGGCAGCCAAAATTAGCGCCACCTGAAGCGGAACGCTGTCCATCACAGAGGGGCCGGCAGGGGCCCCTTCCCTCCAGGTGTCCACTCACAAGCCTGTAGGGAATACAGCAGAGCATGCAAAGGGGACTCAGCTCACAAACAAGACAAACCAATGACTAGGCTACCTCTCCCACTAGACTCTAGAGCAGGGCTCTCCAACGCTGTTCCTGGAGAACTACCCTCCTGTAGGTTTTCACTCCAACCCCAGTTGTAACTCTCCTGGTTCAGCTTATCAACCAGCTAATTATTAGAATCAGGTTTGCTAGATAAGGGTTGGATTGAAAACCTACAGGACGGTAGCTCTCTAGAAACAGGGTTAAAGAGCTCTGCTCTAGAGCATTAGAGGGTATGAAAACAAAGAAAAAGTACTTCCTCCTACTATCCCTTCACTTCCTGGGCTCAGCCAGAATTGGCCATAGGGCAGTTCGGTCAAATGCCAGATGGGCTGATCCATCTTTAGCCCAGTACATGTATTTATTTGTATGCAGAATTATCATTATTTTGGAAATAATGGGGGCCTCAAAATTGAAAAAGTCCCAGAGCTCAGTTGAGTTTGTTTGCACACTGTCTGTCAAGCTACTTGGCTTGCATTCAGTAAGTCCACTGAGGGACAGATGTTTGGAGAAACGCTTGAGCAGTAGCGAGGAAACGGAAAGATGAAATCCCTACTTCCTGACCACAAATGAACCATGAAGTTCTGTCCAACTGAGAGGCAGGTATAGAGTTCAAACTGGGCGTAACAGTGTGGCCTTCAGCCAACAGACACATGAGCTCGGTGCTGTGGATCTCTTTCACACTACCTGAGGGTTTCATGTACCCAACAAAGCAATCTTCACAGTCTAATACTAAGAGAATCCTTCGTAGCTAGCAAGATGTTGGACTTGCAATTATTGGACTACAATTTTCCTCCTCCATTAGCAATGTGTAGCAGCCTCTCGGGTGATGCTTGACTGCCGCTGTACGGGCACCAAAAAGCTGGTGAATTCTCACCGCTTTAAGCTTGTTGCACGTGTTTTAGCAAGAGAAAAAGTGTTGTCCTCAGGCTGTTGAGCATTTGATAACATTTAAGCAATCGTCGAATAGAAAGGCAAACAATTACAAACAGAATGTAGCCACTACAGAGACAGGACAGGCCCCCTTCTTTTCCAGACAGACAGCTGCGGGGAGCAATCATGACCTTTAGACGGAGCCAGTGAAACGGTCAGTTGACAAGCCGAGCCTGCCTCCGTTCAGATAAACACCACAACTCTTAGTGACGCGCCGTCCTCTGATGTCAGAGAGCATGAGACTGTGTGATGTCTGAGGAAGAACACGGACTTGTCTGGCCTGTTAAGAACTCAGGCGCCCCTCCCAAATAGTACCCTATTCCCTACGTAGTGCACTACTTTGAACTAAAGACCCTGATCGAACGTAGTGCACTACTCTTAACTAAAGCCCTGATCAAACGTAGTGCACTACATATTTATCTATGCAGTCACTTTAATAACTCTACCCACATGTACATATTACCTCAACTACCTCGACCTAACCGGCACATTGACTCTGTACCGGTACGTCCTGTATATAGCCTCGCTATTGTTATTTTACTGCTGCTATTTAATTATTTGTTATTTTTATTTATTATTTCTTAAGGGCTTGTAAGTAAGCATTTCACTGTAAGGCTGTATTCGGCGCATGTGACAAATAAAATGTGATTTTTTTAATTTGGTGATGTAGGTTAAAGGGTACCACTTGGGACAAGGACACAGAGAACCGGTGCCGGGAAGAGCACAGCTTTACTGTAATGTACTGTTCTCAAACCACCTCATAAATCTGGGAACAGGTGTGTAACAGAATAGTGTAGTGGGATATTTGGGTGTCATTTCCCCAGTTCATTTAGGAAACTAGTTTCAGTCCAAAACAGGGATTAAAGTTAAGACAGGAGGTAAATGAGGGAGCAGCTAACTACTTTTGCCAACACAGTTCTCAAGGCTGATAATCTTGGGCTTCACTATGGTGAAGGCTGCAGACAGGTGTGTGTGTGTGTGTGTGTGTGTGTGTGTGTGTGTGTGTGTGTGTGTGTGTGTGTGTGTGTGTGTGTGTGTGTGTGTGTGTGTGTGTGTGTGTGTGTGTGTGTGTGTGTGTCTGGGTAGATCAGTAAAGCTTCCTTAGAATCACCGTCATCAGAAAGGCAGACATGTTCAACACAGGTGTCAAATTAAATCGGATTAGTCACATGCGCAAAATGCAAATAGATGGGTAGAGTCATTAAAAGTGGGGGGAGGGAGTGGGCAATGCAAATAGTCTGGGTAGAGATTTGATTAGGTGTTCAGGAGTCTTATGGCTTGGGGGTAGAAGCTGTTTAGAAGCCTCTTGGACCTAGAATTGGCGCTCTGGTACCACTTTCCGTGTGGTAGCAGAGAGAACAGTCTATGACTAGGGTGGCTGGAGTCTGACAATTTTTAGGGCCTTCCTCTGACACCACCTGGTATAGAGGTCCTGGATGGCAGGAAGCTTGGCCCAGGTGATGTACGGTGCCGTATGCACTACCTTCTGTAGTGCCTTGCGGTCGGAGGCCGAGCAGTTGCCATACCAGGCAGTGATGCAACCAGTCAGGATGCTCTCGATGGTGCAACTGTAAAACCTTTTGAGGATCTGAGGACCCATGCCAAATGCACTATGGTGTTGAACGCTGAGCTGTAATCAATGAATAGCATTCTCACATAGGTGTTCCTTTTGTCCAGGTGGGAAAGGGCAGTGTGGAGTGGAATAGAGATGGCATCATCTGTGGATCTGTTGGGGCGGTATGAAAATTGGAGTGCGTCTAGGGTTTCTGGGATGATATTGTTGACGTGAGCAATGACCAGCCTTCGAAGCACTTCATGGCTACAAACGTGAGTGCTACGGGGTGGTAGTCATTTAGGCGGGTACCCTGAGTGTTCTTGAGCACAGGCACTATGGTGGTCTGCTTAAAACATGTTGGTACTACAGACTCGGACAGGGAGAGGTTGAAAATGTCAGTTTAGATACATGCCAGTTGGTCAGCACATGCTCGCAGTACACGTCCTGGTAATCCGTCTGGCTCTACGGCCTTGTGAATGTTGACCCGTTTAAAGGTATTATATCGGCTGCGGATAGAGTGATTACACAGTCTTCCAGAACAGCTGGTGCTCTCATACATGTTTCAGTGTTATTTGCCTCGAAGTGAGCATAGAAGTAGTTTAGCTCGTCTGGTAGGCTCGTGTCACTGGGCAGCTCTCGGCTGTGCTTCCCTTTGTAGTCTGTAATGGTTTGCAAGCCCCGCCACATCCGGCGAGCATAAGAACCGGTGTAGTACGATTCGATCTTAGTCCTGTATTGATGCTTTGCCTGTTTGATGGTTCGTCTGAGGGCATAGCGGGATTTCTTATAAGCTTCCGGGTTAGAGTCCCGTTCCTTGAAAGCGGCAGCTCTAGCCTTTAGCTCAGTGCAGATGTTGCCGCTAATCCATGACTTCTGGTTGGGGTATGTACGTACGGTCATTGTGGGGACGTCGTCATCAATGCACTTATTGATGAAGAAGATGACTGATGTGGTGTACTCCTCAATGCAATCGGAAGAATCCAGGAACATATTCCAGTCTGTGCTAGCGAAACAGTTCTGTAGCTTAGCATCTGCTTCATCTGACCACGTTTTCATTGATCTCGTCACTAGTGCTTCCTGCTTTCATTTTTGCTTGTTAGCAGGAATCAGGAGGTAAGAATTATGGTCAGATTTGCCAAATGGAGGGCGAGGGAGAGCTTTGTATGGGACTCTGTGTGTGGAGTAAAGGTGGTCCAGAGTTTTTTTCCCCTCTGGTTGCACATTTAACATGCTGATAGAAATTTGGTAAAACGGATTTAAGTTCCCCTACATTAAAGTCCCCGGCTACTAGGAGCGCACCTCTGGGTGAGCGTTTTCTTATTTGGTTATGGCGGAACACAGCTCATTCAATGCTGTCTTAGTGCCAGCCTCTGACTGTGGTGGTATGTACGGCTACGAAAAATACAGATGAAAACTCTCTAGGTAATGTGGTCTACAGTTTATCATGAGATACTCTACCTCAGGCGAGCAATAGCTCCATATATATATTAGCACCAGCTGTTATTTACAAAAAGACATAGTCCGCCGCCCCTTGTCTTACCAGACGCCGCTGTTCTATCCTGCCGTTGCAGCGTATAACCAGCCAGCTGTATGTTGATAGTGTCGTCGTTCAGCCACGTCTCCGTGAAGCATAAGATATTACAGTTTTGAATGTCTTCCGCGTAGGTCACCTATTTTATTGTCCAAAGATTGCGCGTTTGCTAGCAGAATGGAAGGAAGTGGGGGTTTATTCGATCGCCTACGAATTCTTGGAAGAGCCCTCCCTCTGTCCCCTTTTTCTCCGCCTCCTCTTCACACAAATCATGGGGATCTGGGCCTGTTCCCGAGAAAGCAGTATATCGTTCGCGTTGGCCTCGTCATACTCCTTAAAAGGAAAAAAAGGATTCTGCCAGTCCGTGGTGAATAATCGCAGTCCTGATGTCCAGAAGTTATTTTCGGTCATAAGAGACGTTAGCGGCAATATTATGTACAAAATAAGTAAAAAAATAAGTTACAAACAACGCAAATAAAACAAACAAAAAAACACAATTGTTTGGATCTGCCTTCTTCTCCGGCGTCATCTTACAAAACGAGGTGTGAGAGGGTGGGATTAAGTGAAGTTGTTGCACTTCCATTTCTTCCCCATATAAAAGTTTCTTAACAGTGTTTTCGTTAGTTTTAGAACACAGTGGCCACAGAGGTTAAGCAAACAACATACATTAAATGACAGAGATTCAAAATCCTAAACATTAGGACATGGTGAAATATACAAGATGTATTATTACCCTGGTCAAGCTTTCCTCAGGGGGCTAGTACAGTATCTACACTGAGCAAAAATATAAACACAACATGTAAAGTGTTGGTCCCATGTTTCATGAGCTGAAATAAAAGAGCCCAGAAATGTTCCATATGCACAAAAAGCCTATTTCTATAAAATGTTGTGCTCAAATTTGTTTACATCCCTGTTAGTGAGCATTTCTCCTTTGCCAAGATAATCCATTCATCTGACAGGTGTGGCATATCAAGAAGCTGATTAAACAGCATGATCATTACACAGGTGCACCTTGTGCTGGGGACAATAAAAGGCCACACTAAAATGTGCAGTTTCATCACACAACACAATGTCACAAGTGTCAAGTTGAGGGAGCATGCAATTGGCATGACTGCAGCAATGTCCACCAGAGCTGTTGGCAGATAATTTCTCTACCATAAGCCACCTCTTACATAATTTTAGAACATTTGGCAGTAGGTCCAATGGGCCTCATAACCGCAGATCACGTGTAACTAAGCCAGCCCAGGACCTCCACATCCGGCTTCTTCACCTGCAGGATTATCTGAGACCAGCCACCCGGACAGTGAATGAAACTGTGGGTTTGCACAACTGAAGAATTTCTACAAACTGTCAAAAACCATCTCAGGGAAGCTCATCTGCGTGCTCGTCATCCTCACCAGGTTCTTGACCTGACTGCAGTTCGCCGTCATAACCGACTTTAGTGGGCAAATAGTCACCTTTGACGGCCACTGGCACGCTGGAGAAGTGTGCTCTTCACGGATGAATCAACTGTATCAGGCAGATAGCAGACAGCGTGTATGGTGTCGTGTGGGCGAGCGGTTTACGGATGTCAACGTTGTGAACTGCCCAATAGTGGCGGTGGGGTTATGATATGGGCAGGCATAAGCTCAACACAATTGCATTTTATCTATGGCAATTTGAATGCAAAGAAAAGTCGTGACGAGATCCTGAGGCCCATTGTTGCGCCATTCATCCATCACCTCATGTTTCAACATGATAAATGTCGCAAGGATCTGTACACAATTCTTGAAAGCTGAAAATGTCTCAGTTCTTCCATGGCCTGCATATTCACCAGACATGTCACCCATTGAGCATGTTTGGGATGCTCTGGATCAACGTGTACGACAGCGTGTTCCAGTTCCCCCCAATATCCAGCAACTTCGCACAATGAAGAGGAAGGAGATGTGTCGCGCTGCATGAGACAAATGGTGGGCACACCAGATACTGACTGGTATTCTGATCCACGCCCCTACTTTTTAAATGCATCTGTGACCAACACATCTATCTGTATTCCCAGTCATGTGAAATCCACAGATTATGGCCTAATGAATTTATTTCAATTGACTGATTTCCTTACATGAACTGTAGCTGTGGCTCCAGGGTTAATTTTTCTCTAGGTACAGATCTAAGATCAGCTTCCCCACCCCCGATCTTAACCTTAACCATTAGTGGGGAAAATGCAAATCTGACCCAAAATCAGCATTTGGGGCAACTTCACCCTAATCGATCTAGGATTATAACGGTGTGGACAGTGGTAGCCAGTGTCATACCACTGGAAGTATAGTGCCCCCTTGGGGCCACAAAGCACAACAGTAAGGCACATCCCCTTAGTCCTCACAATATCAATGTAATTGCCACGGCAATTCTTGCACTTCATGAACATGCTTCTTCTCAATGATGTCATTTCTATGGCTAATGTGACCTTGATTTAATATGCATTTCAAAAGCATCAGCTTTTATAGATGAGGGGTACATCTATAGATGAGGGGTATGGTGTATTTATCACCTTGACAACAGCATGACAAATGGGTTGATCCAGAGTCCTGTCTGCAGCTGGTCCTCCAAGGTTAAAGAGGGATGCTCGTCTCACACCGACCCCACTCTAGCAGACCACGTTTGGGCTGCATGAGTCACAGAGGGTGGGGGTGAGGGCTGGAACCTGGGCATGCCATGCAGGCTCCAGACCTTCTGTCTGCCCAGTAGACTGTCTCTTAGAGCCTAATAGTGACATGTCTCTCTTAGGCTGTCCACAGCTCATCTCCACCTCCTGTCCCCACCGCTCCACCTCCTGTCCCCACCACTCCACCTCCTGTCCCCACCCCCTCTCACCTATGGCTGTAGTGTAGTGAAGCCAGCAGTCCTCAAACTGACACCCCCAGTCTCCCCTTCCCATCCCCCTGTCCAAGGCATACATGGGGGAGTCGCTCGAGTTGAATGGAGTCGCTGTCATGTTGTGTAACCAGAGAAGAGAGAGAAAGGGAGGGAGAGAGGGAGGGAGGAAGAGCAAGGGAAAGAGAGGGAGAGCATGAGAGAGCAAGGGAAAGAGAGAGAGAGCGAGTGGAGAGACAAGTTCCACACACACAGCTGCTGAGCGTAACTGTGATATCATGGAACAAAGCTGGAATGCACTGAAGGCTGCTAACTCCCTCCCTCCCTCGGCCACCCGGCAAAGCCTTTGTTTTTCCTTGGTTGGTCTGAGGGAAGTGAGAAGGCTGTGACCTAATAGATCCTTTGAAACTAATGCAGATTTTGCAGTCGCTATCTACAATAAAATATAGAATAAGTTCATTTGATTAAGTGTTGTACTACACAATAACAATCATCGTTAACCTTTCAACTGATCATTTTTCATTCCAGGGTGATGTTTCCCCTAGGTACAGATCTAGGATCAGCTTCTTCTCCCCCAATCCAAACATTAACCATTGGTGGGGAAAATGCTGAACTGACCTCAAATCAGCATATAGGGAAACTTGACTCTACACCAAATTTCAGTCATTCGAGAGAATTAATAGTGCCAACAGTAAACAAAGATGGAGGATAGGTTTTAACCAACAAACTTGAAACAAACTGATTTCCTTTGTAAATTCTTGTGACTAAACTTTAGCCAATTTTAAGCATGAACATTGTTGCATGTGAAATGTTTGGATAGAGGGGTCTAGGATAAGGACCCACATAAAGGCCTACTCACACATACACGATGCACATGCAGACACACGTGCTCCGCCCACACTCACACTTTCTTTTCCACCGGTAATTGGGGGAGTGATTATTTTATATTTTTTTAATATAAGAAAATATCATCCAACCTGGCAACTAACACTGAATTAAATTCACACATTTCCTTTTACTACTGCCTCGTTTGGCAACCACATAAAACCCTCCAAGCCCTGTGGGCTATAGTTATAGCTATAGTTAGAACAAAGGACCCGATTCATGATGACTGGTGTTACTAGAGGGAGAAATATTCCCACATTTAGGCCTTGCCCTTCACTGTTTACAGTTGACATAGACCAGGTTGTAGTGACAATACAGATCCAAATAGGATACATCATTGTCCATCATGTCGACACAATTCCTAAAACATATCCTCTAACAGAGAGACAGTATGGTCCGAGACAGTACAACGCTTTAACGTTGACAATGTGTTGGTGCCACAGGAGAGTGGCGACACCTCTTTTCACTGCAGCGTTCCCCTCTCAACGGCAGGTGAAATCCTCCTTTTATGCAGGAAGCAGTAATGTCACTGAAGGTGTTGGGTTTCACCGCTACCTCAGGTGTTTGTGCGGGCTGTGGGCTGGCGTGAGGCAACGTGCCAGACAGGCTTGTTTCTGTAAGGATCAATGAAGGATTACGGGTAAATCCCTTCTTTCACTGACTTTCTCAGAGCCGTCACCCCCTGAATGCTTTACAAGAGAGACACTGACAGGAAGCATAATCCACACCACCAGCGCTAGAGACTAATAAAACAACCGCTGATTTACAGTCAAAAAACGGAACGTATCGGTAACAGAGAGAGTCACTGTGTGCGCTGTGATTTGTTGGGTCAGGGGATATGGGGGGGGTCAACTGTTCACACACACACACACACACACACACACACACACACACACACACACACACACACACACACACACACACACACACACACACACACACACACACACACACACACACACACACACACACACACACACACACACACACACACACACGTGTGGTGAACTACAGGGTAGAGAAGAAAACAAAGGCTATAATGCAGAACGGACTGCACCCCTTACACAGTTGGAAGGCTGATAACCTCCATGTGCTCTACAGAAAGGCCACAGCTATTTAGCCTTCAACAGCACCAGGTCCTGAACTCAAAACGTTTCAGCCTTCAACAGCACCAGGTCCTGAACTCAAAGCTTTTCAACCTTCAACGCACCAGGTCCTGAACTCAAAGCTTTTCAACCTTCAACGCACCAGGTCCTGAACTCAAAACGTTTCAGTCTTCAACAGCACCAGGTCCTGAACTCAAAGCTTTTCAACCTTCAACGCACCAGGTCCTGAACTCAAAGCATTTCAGCCTTCAACAGCACCAGGTCCTGAACTCAAAGCGTTTCAGCCTTCAACAGCACCAGGTCCTGAACTCAAAACATTTGAGCCTTCAACAGCACCAGGTCCTGAACTCAAAGCATTTCAGCCTTCAACGCACCAGGTCCTGAACTCAAAGCATTTCAGCCTTCAACGCACCAGGTCCTGAACTCAAAGCATTTCAGCCTTCAACAGCACCAGGTCCTGAACTCAAAGCGTTTCAGCCTTTTAGATCGTAATGAATAAGAGGGGACCTGATCCTAGATCAGACACTTTATGAATACGGGCCCAGGACAATACATACACCGCATGACACTACCCAGCACTTTAAACTGGTCTTTTACACACACACACACACACACACACACACACACACACACACACACACACACACACACACACACACACACACACACACACACACACACACACACACACACACACACACACACACACACACACACACACACACACACACACACACCAGGTTTTGTGATTCCTCCATGTGTTTTCAGATGCGAGGGGATATAATTTCCCTGAATGAAGTAGGTATGTCGAAAACATCACAGGAATGTCTCTACCTCCCTCTCACACACGTCACTGGTGTCTTTAGGAAATCCACATAGCACTTAGCACTTAGCACGATTCAGTTGAATCCTTATTCATGCATGTTCATTGTGGAATGTTCAGATAGACACTGTATTATCTACAAACATGCGTCTGACATGTAGAATAAAAGAATGGCGTCTCTTCATTGCATTTCTATCTGCAACGTTCCACAGTGTTGAATGCAGCCTTGTTGTTGGAGGAACTACAGTAGGTGTGAAGGCACGTTTGTGAGATTTGGGATATCCCCTCAAATGGTACCCTATTCCCTAGATAGTGCCCTGGTCAAAAGTAGTGCACTATGGCAGTGCACCAGAGTAGTGCACTAGAAGGGAATAGGGTGTCATTTGGAGTGAAAATTTGGTGTCAGCTTCCTTTGGCAAAAACACATGCCGTTTCCAGGCCAGCAACAAGTCTGCTTTGTATACAAAGTAATGAGCGCCTACAATAATTGTATATACACCTAATTAGACCTTCACAAACACTGTCAGGGGATTGTATGTCTTCATTTATTTTCCTTTAAATACATTTAAAAAAAGACTCACTGGTTGTTGATACCGACTATATTCTGAAATGGTACCAAGTTAGTTTCACAGGTCAACATGTGAAAAGGTTCTCATCCACAGAGAGGATTGCCTCAACCAGCGTTTACCAATCCTGGTCCTGGAGACCCAAAGGGATACACATTTTAGTTTTTGCACTCACACCTGATTCAAAAACATCTTAAGCTTGATGATTAGTTGGGTCCGGGGTGAGCCGGGGAGACGCTCTGGCAGACAGGCGCTCACAAACACCGTGAGTCTCAAAGCCTGCCGTGTGGCAGACCACCTAGAATCAGTTTGAAACACCAGCAGTGGGATCAACCAAAAGGATCAAACACTGGCACCGGGGTGAAGTTTCCCCTAGGTACAGATCTAGGGTCAGCTTCCCCATCCCCCAATTCTAACCTAAACCATCAGTGGAGGAAATGCAAAACTGACCCAAGATCAGCAGTTAGGGGCAACTTCACTCTACTCTGTGCCCTGAGTATACTGTACTGATCTCTGGTTCAGTAGATGATGTACAGCAACATCTTAGTAAGATCCATGATTGCTTGGCATGATGGGAAGAAAACATACTGTATTAGTAGTAGTAGTAGTAGTAGTAGTAGCAGTAGAGGTAGTAGTAGTAGTAGAGGTAGAGGTAGTAGTAGAGGTAGTAGTAGTAGTAGAGGTAGAGGTAGTAGTAGTAGTAGTAGCAGTAGTAGTAGAGGTAGCAGTAGTAGTAGAGGTAGCAGTAGAGGTAGAGGTAGTAGTAGAGGTAGAGGTAGTAGTAGAGGTAGAGGTAGTAGTAGAGGTAGTAGTAGTAGTAGAGGTAGAGGTAGTAGTAGTAGTAGTAGCAGTAGTAGTAGAGGTAGCAGTAGTAGTAGAGGTAGCAGTAGAGGTAGAGGTAGTAGTAGAGGTAGAGGTAGTAGTAGAGGTAGAGGTAGAGGTAGTAGTAGCAGTAGTAGTAGAGGTAGCAGTAGTAATAATAGTAGTAGTAGAGGTAGTAGTAGTAGTAGAGGTAGAGGTAGTAGTAGTAGAGGTAGTAGTAGTAGTAGTAGCAGTAGAGGTAGTAGTTGTAGTAGAGGTAGTAGTAGTAGTAGTAGAGGTAGAGGTAGTAGTAGTAGTAGTAGTAGAGGTAGTAGTAGTAGTAGTAGTAGAGGTAGTAGAGGTAGTAGTAGTAGTAGAGGTAGAGGTAGTAGTAGAGGTAGAGGTAGTAGTAGAGGTAGAGGTAGTAGTAGAGGTAGAGGTAGTAGTAGAGGTAGAGGTAGTAGTAGTAGTAGAGGTAGTAGTAGCAGTAGCAGTAGAGGTAGTAGTAGTAGTAGAGGTAGAGGTAGTAGTAGTAGAGGTAGTAGTAGTAGTAGAGGTAGAGGTAGTAGTAGAGGTAGAGGTAGTAGTAGAGGTAGTAGTAGCAGTAGCAGTAGAGGTAGTAGTAGTAGTAGTAGAGGTAGTAGTAGCAGTAGAGGTAGTAGTAGTAGTAGAGGTAGAGGTAGTAGTAGTAGTAGCAGTAGAGGTAGCAGTAGTAGCAGTAGTAGAGGTAGAGGTAGAGGTAGTAGAGGTAGTAGTAGTAGTAGCAGTAGTAGAGGTAGCAGTAGTGGTAGAGGTAGCAGTAGTAGTAGAGGTAGAGGTAGCAGTAGTTGTGGTAGAGGTAGTAGTAGTAGTAGTAGTAAAGGCAGTAGTAGTAGTAGTAGTAGAGGTAGTAGTAGTAGTAGAGGCAGTAGTAGTAGAGGTAGAGGTAGCAGTAGTAGAGGTAGAGGTAGCAGTAGTTGTAAAGGCAGTAGTAGTAGTAGAGGCAGTAGTAGTAGAGGTAGCAGTAGTAGAGGTAGCAGTAGTGGTAGAGGTAGCAGTAGTAGAAGTAGTGGTAGAGATAGCAGTAGTAGTAGTGCTGGAGGTATCAGTAGTAGAGGTAGCAGTAGAGGTAGTAGTAGTAGAGGTAGCAGTACTAGAGGTAGCAGTAGTAGTAGTGGTAGAGGTAGCAGTAGTAGTAGTAGTGGTAGAGGTAGCAGTACTAGAGGTAGCAGTAGTAGTAGTGGTAGAGATAGAAGTAGAGGTAGTAGTGGTAGAGGTAGCAGTACTAGAGGTAGCAGTAGTAGTAGTGGTAGAGGTAGCAGTAGTAGTAGTAGTGGTAGAGGTAGCAGTAGTAGTAGTAGTAGTAGTGGTAGAGGTAGCAGTAGTAGTAGTGGTAGAGGTAGCAGTAGTAGTAGAGGTATCAGTAGAGGTAGTAGTGGTAGAGGTAGCAGTAGTAGTAGTGGTAGAGGTAGCAGTAGTAGTAGTAGTAGAGGTAGCAGTAGAGGTAGTAGTAGTAGAGGTAGCAGTAGTAGCAGTAGTAGTAGAGGTAGCAGTAGTAGTAGTAGTGGTAGAGGTAGCAGTAGTAGTGGTAGTAGTAGAGGCAGTAGTAGTAGTAGAGGTAGAGGTAGCAGTAGTAGCAGTAGTAGAGGTAGTAGTAGTAGTAGAGGTAGCAGTAGTAGTAGTACTGGAGGTATCAGTAGTAGAGGTAGCAGTAGAGGTAGCAGTAGTAGAGGTAGCAGTAGTAGTAGTGGTAGAGGTAGCAGTAGTAGTAGTGGTAGAGGTAGCAGTAGTAGAGGTAGCAGTAGTAGTAGTGGTAGAGGTAGCAGTAGTAGAGGTAGCAGTAGTAGTAGTACTGGAGGTATCAGTAGTAGAGGTAGCAGTAGAGGTAGCAGTAGTAGAGGTAGCAGTAGTAGTAGTGGTAGAGGTAGCAGTAGTAGTAGTGGTAGAGGTAGCAGTAGTAGAGGTAGCAGTAGTAGTAGTGGTAGAGGTAGCAGTAGTAGAGGTAGCAGTAGTAGTAGTGCTGGAGGTATCAGTAGTAGAGGTAGCAGTAGAGGTAGTAGTAGTAGAGGTAGCAGTTGTAGTAGTAGTGGTAGAGGTAGCAGTAGTAGTAGTAGTGGTAGAGGTAGCAGTACTAGAGGTAGCAGTAGTAGTAGTGGTAGAGATAGAAGTAGAGGTAGTAGTGGTAGAGGTAGCAGTACTAGAGGTAGCAGTAGTAGTAGTGGTAGAGGTAGCAGTAGTAGTAGTAGTGGTAGAGGTAGCAGTAGTAGTAGTAGTAGTAGTGGTAGAGGTAGCAGTAGTAGTAGTGGTAGAGGTAGCAGTAGTAGTAGAGGTAGCAGTAGAGGTAGTAGTGGTAGAGGTAGCAGTAGTAGTAGTGGTAGAGGTAGCAGTAGTAGTAGTAGTAGAGGTAGCAGTAGAGGTAGTAGTAGTAGAGGTAGCAGTAGTAGCAGTAGTAGTAGAGGTAGCAGTAGTAGTAGTAGTGGTAGAGGTAGCAGTAGTAGTGGTAGTAGTAGAGGCAGTAGTAGTAGTAGAGGTAGAGGTAGCAGTAGTAGCAGTAGTAGAGGTAGTAGTAGTAGTAGAGGTAGCAGTAGTAGTAGTACTGGAGGTATCAGTAGTAGAGGTAGCAGTAGAGGTAGCAGTAGTAGAGGTAGCAGTAGTAGTAGTGGTAGAGGTAGCAGTAGTAGTAGTGGTAGAGGTAGCAGTAGTAGAGGTAGCAGTAGTAGTAGTGGTAGAGGTAGCAGTAGTAGAGGTAGCAGTAGTAGTAGTACTGGAGGTATCAGTAGTAGAGGTAGCAGTAGAGGTAGCAGTAGTAGAGGTAGCAGTAGTAGTAGTGGTAGAGGTAGCAGTAGTAGTAGTGGTAGAGGTAGCAGTAGTAGAGGTAGCAGTAGTAGTAGTGGTAGAGGTAGCAGTAGTAGAGGTAGCAGTAGTAGTAGTGGTAGAGGTAGCACTAGTAGTAGGTGTGTACACAATCATTGGATATAAACACAGTGTGTGTGTGCATGCTTGTTTTCTACCCAATACCCTAAACAGGAAGTTGATGCATACGAAGGGAGGGCTGCTGTGGGGAATGCGCTAGGCCTACTCGTCTTTTCAATTTAGCCATCCCACTCGCTCCGAGGTATGTCTGTTTACAGCTGGACTGTAATGTGCTTGAGTTGGGTCTGTGGTTGGCCCTGTGCTTAGTGCAGAAGCCTAATTCAAATGTAGCAAACTGAGTGCATGTTCATAACATCAGCCATTCATGTAATCTTAATATCAATCTAAGCCATTTTAAACGAATCATGGCCACGATTTACGCAATTTCTGGGGTCATTTTTTGTACAATATATGGTATTATTCAGATAGAATATGTGCATTAAACACTGAACAACAATATAAACGCAACATGTAACAAACAGCTTACAATTGGCTCATTCATCCCCCTCCTCTCCCCTGTAACTATTCCCCAGGTCGTTGCTGTAAATGAGAACGTGTTCTCAGTCAACTTACCTGGTAAAATAACAGTAACATAAAAATAAAATAAATGTACATTTTTGTTCCCATGTTTCATGAGCTGAAATAAAAGATCCCAGAAATGTTCAATAGGCAAAAAAACTCTAAAATGTTGTGCACAAATTTGTTTACATTCCTGTTAGTGAGCATGTGTCTTTTGCCAAGATAATCCATCCACCTGATAGGTGTGTCATATCAAGAAGCTGATTAAACAGCATGATCATTACACAGGTGCAACATGAGACAATAAAAGGCCACAGGCAGTTTTGTCACACAGCACAATGCCATGGATTTAGAGTTAAGGGAGCATGCAAATGGCTTGATGACTGCAGGAATGTCCGCCAGAGCTGTTGCAAGATAATGTAATGTTACCATAAGCTGCCTCCAACGTCATTTTAGAGAATTTGGCAGTACGTCCAACCGCCCTCACAATCGCAGACCACGCGTAACCACGCCATCCCAGGACCTCCACATCCAGGTTCTTCACCTGCGGCATCGTCTGAGACCAGCCACCCGGACAGCTGATGAAACTATGGGTTTGTACAACTGAAGGATTTATGCACAAACTGTCAGAAACCATCTCATGGAAGCTCATCTGCGTGCTCGTCGTCCCCGTCAGGGTCTCGACATAACTGCAGTTCGGCGTCGTAACCGACTTCAGTGTAAAAATGCTCACCTTCGATGACCACCGGCACGCTGGAGATGTGTGGTCTTCACGAATTAATCCTAGTTTCAACTGTATCAGGCAGATGGCATGTATGTCGTCATGTGGGCGAGCAGTTTGCTGATGTCAACGTTGTGAACAGAGTGCCCCATGGTGGCGGTGGGGTTATGTTATGAGCAGGCATAAGCTATGGAACTAACATAATTGCATTTTATCAATGGTAATTTGAATGCACAAAGATACCGTGACGACATCCTAAGGCCCATTGTCATGCCATTTATCCGCCGCCATCACCTCATGTTTCAGCATGATAATGCACGGCCCCATGTCACAAGGATCTGTACACAATTCCTGGAAGCTGAAAATGTCCCAGTTCTTCCATGGCCTGCTCTGGATCGACTTGTACAACAGCGTGTTCCAGTTCCCGCCAATATCCAGCAAACGTTGAAGAGGAGTGGGACGACATTCCACAATCAACAGCCTGATCAACTCTATGTGAAGGAGATGTATCACGCTGCATGAGGGAAATAGTGGTCACACCAGATACTGACTGGTTTTCTGATCCACCCCCCTACTTTTATTTTTACTTATTTTTTTATCTGTGATCAGATGCATATCTGTATTCCTAGTCATGTGAAATCCATAGATTAGGGCCTAATGAATTTATTTCAATTGACTGATTTCCTAATATGAACTGTAACTCAGGAAAATCGTAGACATTTTTGCATGTTGTGTTTATATTTTTGTTCAGTGTATTTACAGTGATGCAGCTGGTTTGGATTACACTGAGGCATTAAAAAGAACGACGGCTTCCTGATTCAATCACCAGACTGCTGAGTCTGTCTGAGAGGCCCCGGCTAGAAGTCAGAGTGGAGTATCTGCACTAAAACTGTGGGATTGTCCATCCTATAGCTTGTTCTTCATCTTTTTAAATAGTGGGCCAAAATGTTTTCAGAACTTATTTCCATGACTGATTAAAACTAATTTTCTCATCCTCTCTCGTCTCTCTGCAGCAGAAATGGTGAGCAATACGTTTGGAACGTCAAATCACAATTAAAAAAAAAACACAAAAAAAATAAAAAAAGATCGCCGTGTCCAATCTCAAAACATATCATATTGGCACCTACAGTGGGGAGAACAAGTATTTGATACACTGCCGATTTTGCAGGTTTTCCTACTTACAAAGCATGTAGAGGTCTGTAATTATTATCATAGGTACACTTCAACTGTGAGAGACGGAATCTAAAACAAAAATCCTGAAAATCACATTGTATGATTTTTAAGTAATTAATTAGCATTTTATTGCATGACATAAGTATTTGATACATCAGAAAAGCAGAACTTAATATTTAGTACAGAAACTTTTGTTTGCAATTACAGAGATCATACATTTCCTGTAGTTCTTGACCAGGTTTGCACACACTGCAGCAGGGATTTTGGCCCACTCCTCCATACAGACCTTCTCCAGATCCTTCACGTTTCGGGGCTGTCGCTGGGCAATACGGACTTTCAGCTCCCTCCAAAAATGTTCTATTGGGTTCAGGTCTGGAGACTGGCTAGGCCACTCCAGGACCTTGAGATGCTTCTTACGGAGCCACTCCTTAGTTACCATGGTTGTGTGTTTCAGGTCGTTGTCATGCTGGAAGACCCAGCCACGACCCATCTTCAATGCTCTTACTGAGGGAAGGAGGTTGTTGGCCAAGATCTCACGATACATGGCCCCATCCATCCTCCCCTCAATACGGTGCAGTCGTCCTGTCCCCTTTGCAGAAAAGCATCCCCAAAGAATGATGTTTCCACCTCCGTGCTTCACGGTTGGGATGGTATTCTTGGGGTTGTACTCATCCTTCTTCTTCCTCCAAACACGGCGAGTGGAGTTTAGACCAAAAAGCTCTATTTTTGTCTCATCAGACCACATGACCTTCTCCCATTCCTCCTCTGGATCATCCAGATGGTCATTGGCAAACTTCAGACGGGCCTGGACATGCGCTGGCTTGAGCAGGGGGACCTTATGTGCGCTGCAGGATTTTAATCCATGACGGCGTAGTGTGTTACTAATGGTTTTCTTTGAGACTGTGGTCCCAGCTCTCTTCAGGTCATTGACCAGGTCCTGCCATGTAGTTCTGGGCTGATCCCTCACCTTCCTCATGATCATTGATGCCCCACGAGGTGAGATCTTGCATGGAGCCCCAGACCGAGGGTGATTGACCGTCATCTTGAACTTCTTCCATTTTCTAATAATTGCGCCAACAGTTGTTGCCTTCTCACCAAGCTGCTTGCCTATTGTCCTGTAGCACATCCCAGCCTTGTGCAGGTCTACAATTTTATCCCTGATGTCCTTACACAGCTCTCTGGTCTTGGCCATTGTGGAGAGGTTGGAGTCTGTTTGATTGAGTGTGTGGACAGGTGTCTTTTATACAGGTAACAAGTTCAAACAGGTGCAGTTAATACAGGTAATGAGTGGAGAACAGGAGGGCGTCTTAAAGAAAAACTAACAGGTCTGTGAGAGACGGAATTCTTACGGGTTGGTAGGTGATCAAATACTTATGTCATGCAATAAAATGCTAATTAATTACTTAAAAATCATACAATGTGATATTCAGGATTTTTGTTTTAGATTCCGTCTCTCACAGTTTAAGTGTACCTATGATAAAAATTACAGACCTCTACATGCTTTGTAAGTAGGAAAACCTGCAAAATCGGCAGTGTATCAAATACTTGTTCTCCCCACTGTACGTATCGTGATATTATCATGACTATGATAGTATTGTGATAATAACATATCGTGATAATATTGTATCGTGAGGTCCCTGGCAATTCCCAGCCCTAAGTTGCACCGCGATGGGATCCACAGCGGAGGACGGCCGCAGTACTTTATATCTATGAGGGATTCTTGGCCGTATGGCATCCATAATAGAACGCCATTTTTCTTTTTTACATTGATATTTTAGTCATTCAGCAGACGCTCTTACTGTATCCAGAGCAACTTACATTTAGTGAATTCCTCTTCAGATAGCTAGGTGGGACAACAGCACGTCACAGTCACAGGAAACATACTTTTCCTCGATAAAGTAGCCATCGGCAAAGTCAGAGTTATTAAAATGGGGAATATGGATGCCGTACTGGAGCTGACCTCTTCCATGTCCTGTTTCAAATGGATACCTGTGAGAGGGTGTCCAGCAGGCGGTCAGTGATGCTCAAGCCTGGATGAACATGGTCAATGGAGTGAGGGGAGGGAGGGAGGGAGGGAGGGAGGGAGGGAGGGAGGGAGGGAGGGAGGGAGGGAGGGAGGGAGGGAGGGAGGGAGGGAGGGAGGGAGGGAGGGAGGGAGGGAGGGAGGGCAGTAGAGCAGAGAGCAGGATGGCAGACTCACTGGCACTTTAATTATCAATAAGGAGGAGGCATGCAATATCTTCAGTAGTCCTATCAGACAGCAGGCTTCGTTTATTCTGCATGTCAGACACACGTAGGACTCTATCACTCACACACACACACACACACACTCACGGTTCAAAGTATTATTTGAAGTGGAACACACTATCGTGGCTGTGCATCTTTTTAATCAAAAACATTCCAGGGTCTTTTTATGAGTACAAAGCTGCTATCAGCAGCAGCAGTATAACAGAGTAAAGATCAGTCTCCCGAACTCATCTCAATTCTCCAGTGTTCCCCCATACTGAAAATTCCATGGTCTGACCCCGTGGTGGGACACAGAGTTCATGGCTACCATTGTTCTGAGGGCATCTCTGATCCCGATGGGCGCAGCGGTCTAAGGCACTGCATCTCAGTGCTAGAGGCGTCACTACAGACCTTGGTTCGATCCTGGGCTGAATCACAACTGGCCGTGATCGGGATTCTCATAGGGCGGCGCACAATTGGCCCAGCGTCGTCCGGGTTAGGGGATGGTTTGTCCGTCATTGTAAAATAAGAATTTGTTCTTAACTGACTTAGTTAAATAAAAAAAATGCACCATGGTGAAGTTTACCCTGGGTACAGATCTAGGTTAATCTTTTCCTCCCCCTATCCTAACCATTAGTGGGGGAAATGCAAAACTGATCTCAGATCAGTGTCTAGGTTCATATTTTCTTCCCCCTATCCTAACCATTAGTGGGGGAAATGCAAAACTGATCTCAGATCAGTGTCTAGGGGCAACTTCACTCTACATGATACAGCTATATGGTGAATTACTGTTGAGCAGAGTATTGCCGGAGATCCACACGGTAGTGCGGTTGGACACAGTCACCCTCACTCGGTCACAGCCTGTGGACAGCTGCAGCTTTGGGGCCCATCTCCACATTCACCCTCACTCAGTCACAGCCTGTGGACAGCTGCAGCTTTGGGGCCCATCTCCACATTCACCCTCACTCAGTCACAGCCTGTGGACAGCTGCAGCTTTGGGGCCCATCTCCACATTCACCCTCACTCAGTCACAGCCTGTGGACAGCTGCAGCTTTGGGGCCCATCTCCACATTCACCCTCACTCAGGCACAGCCTGTGGACAGCTGCAGCTTTGGGGCCCATCTCCACATTCACCCTCACTCAGTCACAGCCTGTGGACAGCTGCAGCTTTGGGGCCCATCTCCACATTCACCCTTACTCAGTCACAGCCTGTGGACAGCTGCAGCTTTGGGGCCCATCTCCACATTCACCCTCACTCAGTCACAGCCTGTGGACAGCTGCAGCTTTGGGGCCCATCTCCACATTCACCCTCACTCAGTCACAGCCTGTGGACAGCTGCAGCTTTGGGGCCCATCTCCACAGTCACCCTCACTCGGTCACAGCCTGTGGACAGCTGCAGCTTTGGCACCCATCACCACAGTCACAGTCCTGGACCTATGTCGTGTCCTCACCTGAACCCCTGGTGGAAGGACTCATTCATCCCACCACAGAGACACACAGAGGACTCCACTGTAAGCTGCCTGTCCAAAGACAACACTAGTCTGCCTGCATGTCTATCCGTCCATCTAGTTTGATTGACGGGATACCAAAAGTGTTGCTGATGTAATGTTTCCACAGCAAACATTTTCCCAGGTGTGAGGTACAGTATGCACAGTTTACTGGTGTACTTTACCAGGTGTCTAGGACGAAACACAGAAGTTTCCTGCACCATTTAAAACTATCCCTCCTTAACCCCTATCCCTCCTTAACCCCTATCCCTCCTTAACCCCTATCCCTCCTTAACCCCTATCCCTCCTTAACCCCTATCCCTCCTTAACCCCTATCCCTCCTTAACACCTATCCCTCCTTAACCCCTATCCCTCCTTAACCCCTATCCCTCCTTAACCCCTATCCCTCCTTAACCCCTATCCCTCCTTAACACCTATCCCTCCTTAACCCCTATCCCTCCTTAACCCCTATCCCTCCTTAACCCCTATCCCTCCTTAACCCCTATCCCTCCTTAACCCCTATCCCTCCTTAACCCCTATCCCTCCTTAACCCCTAGTGGCGATGTGTAGGACACTGTCTTGATGGGTATTCATATCAATCACATTTTAAATAATTGAAAATACTTTATCTGGGCTCAATTTGGCTTTGACTGGGGCAATGTAAGCAATAGAATATTGTGCAAACTCTGCCCATCTGGCACTTATGGCAGGGTAAAGCAAAAGCTAAAATAACAAAGGATGTCAATGGTATTTGAAGCCACGTTTGCTGCATTTACATGTTCAGACCTGTTCTGATTTGCGGGGCACATGGAGAAACGGTAGACTGAATCACCACTTGAACAACACTGCCTGCATCAACTAACCCCCTTTGGGAGAGCCCTACTACATCCATCAATTCCAGCAGGACAGCTCCTGTGCTCGCACAGGTTCAAAGACTCATCCAAATCCTCTGTGATCGCCACCCAGGTCAAGGGTCAGCGTCTGAGCAGCGTCAGGGGGGAGAGCAGCAGGTAAAAATAAACAGACGAGGTTGCACGGTTCTCTCATATCCTCTCATCCGTCTTGACGACCGGATGAAGGAAGAAGGAGAAGACACCGGCAACCCTATCAGTGAAAGAGAGGAAACAGAAAGGTGGAGTGGAACAGGACCCATATTCATAAAAGTGTCTCAGAGTAGGAGTGCTAATCTAGGATCAGGTCCACCCCCTGTCCATATAAATCTTATTCATTATGATCTAAAAGGCATAACTGATCCTAGATCAGCACTCCTACACTCAGACGCTTTTTGAACACAGGCCCTGCTGGTCACTAGCCAGTCAGAGCTGTTTTGAGGTGGTGAGTGAGTGTTGGAACTCAGCTGATCTAGAGCCAGTGAGTGGCTGCCTGGTAAGTATACAGTAAGCTGGCCAGTTGAGGGGCCTTGATCGCACTCCACCACTCTGACCAAGCCAACGGGCAGCTCTTTTGAAAAGGTGTGCAGCCACACGCCATCCCCTTGATGGAATGTTATTCCTAGAGCCTGACATCGTTTCCCCCCCACATTGGACTCTCTGGTTCTCCTTCTCATCAGCCCTGTTGACACAGTCAGCCAGAGCCTCACCTTCCAGGGATTAGACAGTGGCCCTGGAGCCCCCCCCCCCCCTGGAGCCTCCATTCACCAGGCCTGGGTGGTAGGCTACACACAGACAGGACTAGGCCTCCTGGCAACAGGCTGAAGCCGCTTTGTCACCATTGAGGCGACACAAAGGGGTAGCCGCGAAATCACGTAACATTTGACGGGTGTGAACAGGAGCTGAACTAACAATTCAAGGCATTTTATTGGCATGGGAAACATATGTTTACATTGCCAAAGCAAGTCAAATAGATAATAAACTAAAGTGAAATAAATGGCATGGGAAACACATGTTTACATTGCCAAAGCAAGTCAAATAGATAGATAGACCTCATGTAATCATGACTAACTCTACAGGGATAATTTACTCAGAAACGAATGGTCGATTTGATATTTAGTTGAGTTTCCTACAAAAGTTTATTATATTTTAAATATTGAAAGTCCTGCTGTTCAACCTAACATTGCATTGATGTTTAATGTCAGTCGTCTCGACGTATTTTTGCCCGGCGGTGGTTACGCTCGAGATCTTTCTGCTTTAGATTCAGGAGGAATCCGCCACGTTCTCTTTCACGCCCCAGCCCAAATGTGTGGGGGCTACACGTACTAGCTATTTTTTACAGTGCTTGTAAAGACGTTAGGATTTTACCATGCTTATTTTATTTGACAGCCTTCACCCAACTTGTTGAGCCTGCATCCTCCTACAGAGCTTGGTCTGAGCCAAGCCAAACTTAGGAAACTTAAATGCTTATTGTTTCGTGTCAGGGATAGTCAATTAGATCACTCCTTTTTCTCGTTCCAATCAACAATTTCAACGAACATCAAGAACAAGTTTTATCTAATTGTCAACTGACACAAACAACGTTAGCGTAACATTCCAACCACAACAACTTAGTCAACAACTCATTTCTCTCTTAGACAACAAAGACACCTTTTTTTTTCTTCATCCAGCCAGGCAGCCCCTCGTAAATCGCTCCAGACTGCAAGGCAGGTCTCTCTCGGACATCTGATAGTGATTAAAACATGGCCTGAGAGTGGCTTCAACACCACACCTATTAGGCTGCATCCCAGATGGCACCCTACATAGGTCACACCTTTTGTCCAGGACCCATACAGCTCTGGTCAAAAGGTGTGCACTACAGGGAACAGGGTGCCATTCAGGACACAGCCTTACTTTCAGCCATGAAAGACCCCATGCACCCCCATCCCCCTCTTCCGTTCCCAGTCCCTCACACACCCTGCCATTCAGGACACAGCCTTACTTTCAGCCATGAAAGACCCCTGGCCCCCATTCCTTCCTCCACCTCTCCGTCCCCTGGAACAGTCACGCTTCTGTGCACTGTTGATTAGCTAGAACCTGAGGAGCTGGCTGAAGAGACTTTATTGTGTTCGTTAAAATGTAAAGACCGTATCTGATGTCCAGAAAGAAGCCCCGCTATCGGAGGAAGGAAACCTTTTTTTCTACATTTCATGATTCACCTTCTTATGATCCAATATCTGTGTGTAGGTTTATGCTTATCGTCTTACACACTGGTAGATCCAACAAGACTTGCTATACCTGCCTGACTGAATGCATGGACACATCCTGACAGAGACCGTTCTTACAGGATGTAGTATAGCTCTACTGATGAGAATAATCTCTTTTAAACATACACACACACACACTCCAAGTGTGTGTGTGCCTTTGCATGTGCATACATGTGGGTAAATGTGTAGGAGGTGTTCAGTTATTTGTTTTGGCTGATTCCATAATCCTGCAGCATGTGCTTGAACCCATTATAGATTCTGAAGAAAGTGGACAGTCCCCACTCCTGAGTATCAAAAGGAATCCATAGAGCGTATCTCACACATTTTTCCATCGGCAGTTCCAAAACCTAAATATAGCTTGACACACTTCTGAACACCACTCATTGGTCAACATAGCTTATTTAAAACAACTGGGGACCTGACTCCCGGGTGGCGCAGTGGTCTAGAGCACTGCATTGCAGTGCTAGCTGCGCCACCAGAGTCTCTGGGTTCACTCCCAGGCTGGGCTGGGCTCGCGCCCAGGCTCTGTCGCAGCCGGCCGCAACCGGGAGATCCGTGGGGCGACGCACAATTGGCATAGCGTCGTCCGGGTTAGGGAGGGTTTGGCCGGTAGGGAGGGTTTGGCCGGTAGGGATATCCTTGTCTCAGTATGTTAAAAAATGTAATAAAATGTAATAAAATGTATGCACTCTACTGTACGTCGCTCTGGATAAGAGCGTCTGCTAAATGACTAAAATGTAAATGTAAATGTAACCTGACAACCCCCTGAGTAATGGCTGCAGTGCACGTTCCAGGCTGACTACATTGCAGACAATGCATTGCATTAACCAATAGAATGTTTGCAGTAGGGCATCAGACTGATTATATGATGTGGTGAGCTGATATGGTGAACCCCTATCCAGGCGTTGTGAGATCTGGCATTTGTTTACAATAATAGTGAGACTGAAACAAAGCCATTCTCTTCACTGGCCTACGAAGGTGATCAGGGTCTGTGGGGTATTGTTCAGAAACAACAACACAACGATCTCACTAGACCTGGTGTGAAAACAACATGAGTATTGTGTTAGTGGCAGATCCCGTTGTTTTTGCTTTATGCTTGTGGAATGCTAATTAAATGTGACAGCTCAGTAAAATCCCACACACTGAGCTAGAGGAGACGGGCCCACTGACAGTCAGAGTAGCCCAGACAGTTTACAGGCTGCATCTCATTTCATTTCAGCACATCTGTCAAAGTCCTTCTTTTAGAGCAAGGTCAAGCCCATGGACTTTGCTTTGTGAAAAACTAAAGACACTTGAAGAGCGTTAGAGAATTTCACGAGACGACAACCCTACAATACATGCGCGCTTATTGCTTTTAGACTACAAAATACTACCTTTATAATTATCTGCCTTCGCAGAGCAGGTTATTGCCTTTAGACAACAAAATACTACCTTTATAATCATCTGCCTTCGCAGAGCAGGTTATTGCCTTTAGACAACAAAATACTACATATATTATCATCTGTGTTCGCAGAGCAGGTTATTGCCTTTAGACAACAAAATACTACATATATAATTATCTGCCTTCGCAGAGCAGGTTATTGCCTTTAGACAACAAAATACTATCTTTATAATCATCTGCCTTCGCAGAGCAGGTTATTGCCTTTAGACAACAAAATACTACCTTTATAATCATCTGCCTTCGCAGAGCAGGTTATTGCCTTTAGACAACAAAATACTACATATATAATCATCTGCCTTCACAGAGCAGGTTATTGCAGTAACAGGTAGCATGTACACAGCAATGCTGCGTGTGCCCTGCATCATTAACTCACTGTCGGTTCATTAACTCAAATTAGGTTTGATATTTTAAATGTTATTGTTTAATTTGTACATTTTTTGTATTATCATTATTATTATTTAAAAAAAATAGTTCTGTGTGTCAGAATCAACTCTCCCCCTCTCTACCTGGGGGCTGGGATACATTTACACAGGAAACTGTGTGGACAAGGTTCATAAGTTTGGGGTTGTAAAAACAGCGCTCGGAGCATATCACATTGACTATAAAAACCCTTAGTGTGAGGGGGGGGGGGGCAGTGAGTATAAAACCCTTAGTGTAAGGGGGGAGGGGGGGCAGTGACTATAAAACCATTAGTGTGAGGGGGGGGGGGCAGTGAGTATAAAACCCTTAGTGTAAGGGGGGAGGGGGGGCAGTGACTATAAAACCATTAGTGTGAGGGGGGGGGGGCAGTGACTATAAAACCATTTGTGTGAGGGGGGGGGGGGGGGCAGTGACTATAAAACCCTTAGTGTGGGGGGGAGGGGGGGGGGGCAGTGAGTATTAAACCCTTAGTGTGGGGGGGGGGCAGTGAGTATAAAACCCTTAGTGTGGGGGGGGGGGCAGTGACTATAAAACCCTTAGTGTGAGGAGGGGGGGGGGGGGGGGGGCAGTGACTATAAAACCCTTAGTGTGGGGGGGAGGGGGGGGGCAGTGACTATAAAACCCTTAGTGTGAATGGGGGGGGGGGCAGTGACTATAAAACCCTTAGTGTGAGGGGGGGGGCAGTGACTATAAAACCCTTAGTGTGGGGGGGAGGGGGGGGGCAGTGACTATAAAACCCTTAGTGTGGGGGGGAGGGGGGGGCAGTGACTATAAAACCCTTAGTGTGAGGAGGGGGGGGCAGTGACTATAAAACCCTTAGTGTGAGGAGGAGGGGGCGGGGGCAGTGACTATAAAACTCTTAGTGTGGGGGAGGGGGGGGGCAGTGACTATAAAACCCTTAGTGTGAGGAGGGGGGGGGGGGGGCAGTGACTATAAAACCCTTAGTGTGAGGAGGGGGGGGCAGTGACTATAAAACCCTTAGTGTGGGGGGGAGGGGGGGCAGTGACTATAAAACCCTTAGTGTGAGGAGGGGGGGGGGGGGCAGTGACTATAAAACCCTTAGTGTGAGGAGGGGGGGGGCAGTGACTATAAAACCCTTAGTGTGAGGGGGAGGGGGGGGGGCAGTGACTATAAAACCCTTAGTGTGAGGAGGGGGAGGGGGGGGGGCAGTGACTATAAAACCCTTAGTGTGAATGGAGGGGGGGGGGGGCAGTGACTATAAAACCCTTAGTGTGAATGGGGGGGAGGGGGGGGCAGTGACTATAAAACCCTTAGTGTGAGGGGGGGGGGGGGGCAGTGACTATAAAACCCTTAGTGTGAGGAGGGGGGGGGCAGTGACTATCAAACCCTTAGTGTGAGGAGGGGGGGGGGGGCAGTGACTATAAAACCCTTAGTGTGAGGAGGAGGGGGGGCAGTGACTATAAAACCCTTAGTGTGAGGAGGGGGGGGGGGCAGTGACTATAAAACCCTTAGTGTGGGGGAGGGGGGGGGCAGTGACTATAAAACCCTTAGTGTGAGGGGGGGGGGGGGCAGTGACTATAAAACCCTTAGTGTGAGGAGGGGGGCAGTGACTATAAAACCCTTAGTGTGAGGAGGAGGGGGGCAGTGAGTATAAAACCCTTAGTGTGAGGAGGGGGGGGGCAGTGATATAAAACCCTTAGTGTGAGGAGGGGGGGGGGCAGTGACTATAAAACCCTTAGTGTGAGGAGGGGGGAGGGCAGTGACTATAAAACCCTTAGTGTGAGGAGGGGGGAGGGGCAGTGACTATAAAACCCTTAGTGTGAGGAGGGGGGGGGGGGGCAGTGACTATAAAACCCTTAGTGTGAGGAGGGGGCAGTGACTATAAAACCCTTAGTGTGAGGAGGGGGGAGGGCAGTGACTATAAAACCCTTAGTGTGAGGAGGAGGGGGGCAGTGACTATAAAACCCTTAGTGTGAGGAGGGGGCAGTGACTATAAAACCCTTAGTGTGAGGAGGAGGGAGGGCAGTGACTATAAAACCCTTAGTGTGAGGAGGAGGGGGGGGCAGTGACTATAAAACCCTTAGTGTGAGGAGGGGGCAGTGACTATAAAACCCTTAGTGTGAGGAGGGGGAGGGCAGTGACTATAAAACCCTTAGTGTGAGGAGGGGGGGGGCAGTGACTATAAAACCCTTAGTGTGAGGAGGGGGCAGTGACTATAAAACCCTTAGTGTGAGGAGGGGGGAGGGCAGTGACTATAAAACCCTTAGTGTGAGGAGGGGGAGGGCAGTGACTATAAAACCCTTAGTGTGAGGAGGGGGGAGGGCAGTGACTATAAAACCCTTAGTGTGAGGAGGGGGAGGGCAGTGACTATAAAACCCTTAGTGTGAGGAGGGGGGAGGGCAGTGACTAAAACCCTTAGTGTGAGGAGGGGGAGGGCAGTGACTATAAAACCCTTAGTGTGAGGAGGGGGGAGGGCAGTGACTATAAAACCCTTAGTGTGAGGAGGGGGGAGGGCAGTGACTATAAAACCCTTAGTGTGAGGAGGGGGGGGGGCAGTGACTATAAAACCCTTAGTGTGAGGAGGGGGCAGTGACTATAAAACCCTTAGTGTGAGGAGGGGGGAGGGCAGTGACTATAAAACCCTTAGTGTGAGGAGGAGGGGGGGCAGTGACTATAAAACCCTTAGTGTGAGGAGGGGGCAGTGACTATAAAACCCTTAGTGTGAGGAGGGGGGAGGGCAGTGACTATAAAACCCTTAGTGTGAGGAGGAGGGGGGGCAGTGACTATAAAACCCTTAGTGTGAGGAGGGGGCAGTGACTATAAAACCCTTAGTGTGAGGAGGGGGGAGGGCAGTGACTATAAAACCCTTAGTGTGAGGAGGGGGGAGGGCAGTGACTATAAAACCCTTAGTGTGAGGAGGGGGCAGTGACTATAAAACCCTTAGTGTGAGGAGGGGGGAGGGCAGTGACTATAAAACCCTTAGTGTGAGGAGGGGGCAGTGACTATAAAACCCTTAGTGTGAGGAGGAGGGGGGGCAGTGACTATAAAACCCTTAGTGTGAGGAGGGGGAAGTGACTATAAAACCCTTAGTGTGAGGAGGGGGGAGGGCAGTGACTATAAAACCCTTAGTGTGAGGAGGGGGAGGGCAGTGACTATAAAACCCTTAGTGTGAGGAGGGGGGAGGGCAGTGACTATAAAACCCTTAGTGTGAGGAGGAGGGGGGGCAGTGACTATAAAACCCTTAGTGTGAGGAGGGGGCAGTGACTATAAAACCCTTAGTGTGAGGAGGAGGGGGGGCAGTGACTATAAAACCCTTAGTGTGAGGAGGAGGGGGGGCAGTGACTATAAAACCCTTAGTGTGAGGAGGAGGGAGGGCAGTGACTATAAAACCCTTAGTGTGAGGAGGGGGCAGTGACTATAAAACCCTTAGTGTGAGGAGGAGGGGGGGCAGTGACTATAAAACCCTTAGTGTGAGGAGGAGGGGGGGCAGTGACTATAAAACCCTTAGTGGGAGGAGGAGGGGGGGCAGTGACTATAAAACCCTTAGTGTGAGGAGGAGGGGGGGCAGTGACTATAAAACCCTTAGTGGGAGGAGGAGGGGGGGCAGTGACTATAAAACCCTTAGTGTGAGGAGGAGGGGGGGCAGTGACTATAAAACCCTTAGTGTGAGGAGGGGGCAGTGACTCGGTCTGTATTCATTAAGTCAGCAGTTATTAATTAAAACACTAACGGCACCCTTAATGTGACCAAAGCAGTCTTTCTCCCAGACCTCACCTCCTATTGGTTCCTTGAAAGCAGGTTGTGGTGAGCCATTTATATTCAATGTAAGTCCCAAATGGCGCCCTTTTACCTACATAGTGCCTCATCCCTATTGGCCCTGGTCAAAAGTTGTGCACTATGTAAGGAGTAGGGTTCTAGTTCGGACGTAGACTCATAAGGGGAGCCAAGAACAATACATTGGAGAACCATTACACAGCTACAAGCTTTAAGTTCACATGTCTTTGTCTGTCTGAGTGTGTGTGTCTACGTGAATGTCTGTGTGTGTCGGTCTGAGTGTGTCTGTGTGTGTCGGTCTGAGTCTGTCTGTCTGAGTGTGTGTGTCTACGTGTATGTCTGCGTGTGTGTGTGTGTGTGTGTGTGTGTGTGTGTGTGTGTGTGTGTGTGTGTGTGTGTGTGTGTGTGTGAGCATGACGAACTGCTAGAAAAACTTAATTAAGTAATTTTCAAACAAGAGTAAATCTGGTAGTGCTTCTGCAGATCACTTGTGTGTGCGTCATTGCGTCTGTGCACTTGCAAGAATAAGTGCATTTGTAAATTTGTGTGTGTGTATGTTTGTGTGTGTGTATGTTTGTGTGTGTGTATGTTTGTGTGTGTGTGTGTGTGTGTGTGTGTGTGTGTGTGTGTGCGTATGTTTGTGTGTGTGTATGTTTGTGTGTGTGTGTGTGTGTGTGTGCGTGTGTGTATGTTTGTGTGTGCGTGTGTGTATGTTTGTGTGTGTATGTTTGTGTGTGTGTGTGTGCATGTTTGTGTGTGTATGTTTGTGTGTGTGTGTGTGCATGTTTGTGTGTGTATGTTTGTGTGTGTGTGTGTGTACAGTGCCTTTGGAAAGTATCCAGACCCTTCCCCTTTTTACACATTTTGTTTTACACGTTACAGCCTTATTAAAAAATGGATTAAAAAATGATAATCATCAGCAATCTACACACAATACCCCAATAATGACTAAGTGAAAAAACATGTTTTTTAAAAAATTTTCCAAATGTATTAAACATTTAAAAAACCTGAAATATCAAGTATTCAGACCCTTTGTTATGAGACTCGAAATTGATCTCAGGTGCATCCTGTTTCCATTGATCATCCTTGAGATGTTTCTACAACTTGATTGGAGTCCACCTGTGGTTAATTAAATTGATGGGACATGATTTGGAAAGGCACACACCTGTCTACATAAGGTCCCAAAGTTGACAGTTTTCTGTTCAATTTTCTGTTAAACCCTACTAATGTTTGTGTACTAAAATATCCTTCTTTAAGCCTAGGCATTGTGCTTGAGATAGTTTCTTTAACTAACTCATAAGATAAGTGTGTGTCCACATTAAGAGAGGTCTGTTCTAACTGTTCTGTGCGTGTGTGTAGAGTGACCCATGGATATCTGGGCACTCAGCCAAGAATATGACTGGTTCTTCTTGATCCTAGACAGAGTAAAGGTTATATCCTGCACACCAGTAACAGAGCTATTCTGTTTTGGACTTTTGGAGCCTGTTTCTGGGGAAAGATTGTAGTGGAGAAATCAGAATTAGCTAAGTAACAAAGATAATTAAGATGTCTTATCTGAAGAATATGCTTATATGATTGAACTGTTAAACTCTTGACATTAGAATGTCTCCTTTCGGACTCTGGGTTTGGCAGCTGTACTTCCTCCCATATGTGCCTCAGTCACCTGGGGTCCAGAGAGGGGAGAAGTCAGGCTTGTCTATCACATGTCCCTGTTGCTATGCAGAATATCAGCACGGAGTATGGCAAAGGAGGTCAGAAGGAAACATTGTTTCCATATGTGAACTATGTGTCTTTATGGAAAACCATGTGAAGGGATGGAGTGAGTAATGGGTTAACCAATCACTTGTCTCCACAGTGTCTGTGTGTCAGTCACCTCCTCCTAGGGGGAGATTGTTCTCTCCCCTAGTTCAAGGTGGAAAACTAAGTAACGCTGTAGAGGACCAGATCAGTCTCGCTGTACAGGTCCAGATCAGTCTCGCTGTAGAGGACCAGATCAGTCTCGATGTAGAGGACCAGATCAGTCTCATGTGTAGAGGACCAGATCAGTCTCATGTGTAGAGGACCAGTTCAGTCTCATGTGTAGAGGACCAGATCAGTCTCGCTGTACAGGACCAGATCAGTCTCGCTGTACACGACCAGATCGGTCTCGCTGTACACGACCAGATCGGTCTCGCTGTACACGACCAGATCGGTCTCGCTGTAGAGGACCAGATCAGTCTCATGTGTAGAGGACCAGATCGGTCTCGCTGTACAGGACCAGATCAGTCTCGCTGTAGAGGACCAGATCAGTCTCGCTGTAGAGGACCAGATCAGTCTCGCTGTACAGGACCAGATCAGTCTCGCTGTAGAGGACCAGATCAGTCTCATGTGTACAGGACCAGATCAGTCTCGCTGTACAGGACCAGATCAGTCTCGCTGTACAGGACCAGATCAGTCTCATGTGTACACGACCAGATCAGTCTCGCTGTACAGGACCAGATCGGTCTCACTGTACACGACCAGATCGGTCTCGCTGTACACGACCAGATCAGTCTCGCTGTACAGGACCAGATCAGTCTCGCTGTACAGGACCAGATCAGTCTCATGTGTACAGGACCAGATCAGTCTCGCTGTACAGGACCAGATCGGTCTCGCTATACACGACCAGATCGGTCTCGCTGTACACGACCAGATCAGTCTCGCTGTAGAGGACCAGATCAGTCTCGCTGTACAGGACCAGATCAGTCTCGCTGTAGAGGACCAGATCAGTCTCGCTGTACAGGACCAGATCGGTCTCGCTGTACAGGACCAGATCAGTCTCGCTGTAGAGGACCAGATCAGTCTTGTGTGTACAGGACCAGATCAGTCTCGCTGTACACGACCAGATCGGTCTCGCTGTACAGGACCAGATCAGTCTCGCTGTAGAGGACCAGATCAGTCTCGCTGTAGAGGACCAGATCAGTCTTGTGTGTACAGGACCAGATCAGTCTCGCTGTAGAGGACCAGATCAGTCTCGCTGTAGAGGACCAGATCAGTCTTGTGTGTACAGGACCAGATCAGTCTCGTGTGTAGAGGACCAGATCAGTCTTGTGTGTAGAGGACCAGATCAGTCTTGTGTGTAGACGACCAGATCAGTCTTGTGTGTAGACGACCAGATCAGTCTTGTGTGTACAGGACTAGATCAGTCTCGTGTGTACAGGACCAGATCAGTCTCGTGTGTAGAGGACCAGATCAGTCTGATCAGTCTTGTGTGTAGAGGACCAGATCAGTCTTGTGTGTAGAGGACCAGATCAGTCTTGTGTGTAGAGGACCAGATCAGTCTTGTGTGTAGAGGACCAGATCAGTATTGTGTGTAGAGGACCAGATCAGTCTCGTGTGTAGAGGACCAGATCAGTCTCGCTGTGTACAGGACAGTGACCCAGTATCAGTCTCGGCTGTAGAGGACCAGATCAGTCTTGTGTGTACAGGACACTAGATCCAGTCTATGTGTGTACAGGACCTAGATCAGTCATGCGCTGTAGAGGACCTAGATCAGTCGTCGCTGTAGAGGACCAGATCAGTCTCGTGTGTAGAGGACCAGATCAGTCTCGCTGTAGAGGACCAGATCAGTCTCGCTGTACAGGACCAGATCAGTCTCAGCAGACCCGGGTTTCTCTCTACACACCTCTTTCAGGATACAGAAAATGTTTTGGGGTTACATTTCCCTTAAGTACAGATCTAGGATCAGCACCCCCCCCATGCTAACTTAAACCACTAGTGGGGAACATGCAACATTTTCTCAAGATCAGTGTTTAGGGGAAACGTCACACTACTCCAGGGTTACCAGAACAAGTAGGGGAAACGTCACAAAACTCCAGGGTAACCAGAACAAGTAGGGGGAAACGTCACACTACTCCAGGGTAACCAGAACAAGTAGGGGAAACGTCACACTACTCCAGGGTAACCAGAACAAGTAGGGGAAACGTCACACTACTCCAGGGTAACCAGAACAAGTAGTGGAAACGCACGGTTATGTTGTGTTACAGGACAGTAACCCAGTTATGTTGTGTTACAGGACACTAATCCAGTTATGTTGTGTTACAGGACACTAATCCAGTTATGTTGCGTTACAGGACACTAATCCGGTTATGTTGCGTTACAGTACACTAACCCGGTTATGTTGCGTTACAGGACACTAATCCGGTTATGTTGTGTTACAGGACACTAATCCGGTTATGTTGTGTTACAGGACACTAACCCGGTTATGTTGCGTTACAGGACACTAATCCGGTTATGTTGTGTTACAGGACACTAATCCAGTTATGTTGTGTTACAGGACACTAACCCGGTTATGTTGTGTTACAGGACACTAACCCGGTTATGTTGTGTTACAGGACACTAACCCGGTTATGTTGTGTTACAGGACACTAACCCGGTTATGTTGTGTTACAGGACACTAACCCGGTTATGTTGTGTTACAGGACACTAACCCAGTTATGTTGTGTTACAGGACACTAATCCGGTTATGTTGTGTTACAGGACACTAACCCAGTTATGTTGTGTTACAGGACACTAACCCGGTTATGTTGTGTTACTTGCGGAATCCAGACCTGGGATCAAATACTATTTGAAATCATTCAAATAGTTTTAGCATTTGCTCTAGTCGAGTGCCAGATGGGCGGAGTTTGCACTCTTGCAACATTTTTATTGGTTTCATAGAGCATCCAGGCAAGCTCAATCAAGCCCAGATAAAGTATTTGAACCCAGGTCTGGCGGAATTACTTTTCTTCTTCAGTGGTGCATGAGCTCATCAGGCATTTGTGGCCTGTTCAGTAGGTTCTGGGTAGATGCTCTGGGGGTTCTGGGTAGAGGCTCTGGGGGTTCTGGGCAGAGGCTCTGGGGGTTCTGGGTAGAGGCTCTGGGGGTTCTGGGTAGAGGCTCTGGGGGTTCTGGGCAGAGGCTCTGGGGGTTCTGGGCAGAGGCTCTGGGGGTTCTGGATAGAGGCTGGCCATGAGCTAAACTACTTCTATGCTCGCCACGAGGCAAATAACATTGAAACATGCATGAGAGCACCAGCTGTACCGGACGACTGTGTGATCACGCACTCCGCAGCCGATGTGAGTAAGATCCTTAGAAGGGTCAACATTAATAACCTCTTTGGGCTAAGGGGCAGTATTTTGACATCCGGATGAAAAGTGTGCCCAAAGTAAACTGCCTGTTACTCAGGCCCAGAAGCTAAGATATGCATATGATTGGTAGATTTGGATAGAAAACACAAAAGTTTCTAAAACTCTTAAAATAATGTCTGTGAGTATAACAGAACTGATGAGGCACACGAAACCCAGAGGACAAACCACCCCCCCCCAAAAAAATCAGCCTACCACTGTTTCCAATGGCTTTCATGTTTATTATGAGGCCAAAACCTCCCAGATTGCAATTCCTAGGGCTTCCACTAGATGTCAACAGTCTTTAGAAAGAATTTCAGGCTTGTTTTTGGAAAAATGAGTTAGAATTTGTAGTTTTTTCTAAGTGGCTCCCATTTTAGCTGTAGTGTTTTCATGCTCGTGGATGAGAGCGCGTTCTTTGTTGTTTATCTCCGGTAAAGACAATAACGATTCTCCGTCTTAAATTGGATCGTTTATTTACGTATTAGGGTACCTTAGGTTTGATTATACACGTTGTTTGACTTGTTTGGATAAGTTTATTGGTAACGTTTGGGATTCATTTTGTATGCATTTTGAAGGAGGGAAACTGGTGGATTATTGACTGAAGCGCGCCAGCTAAACTGAGTTTTTGGGGATATAAAGAAGGACATTATCGAAAAAAAGGACCATTTGTGATGTAGCTGGGACCTTTTGGAGTGCCAACAGAAGATGATCTTCAAAGGTAAGGCATGAATTATATCGTTATTTCTGACTTTTGTGGCGCACCTGCCTGGTTGAAATATGTTTTTCATGCTTTTGTATGCGGGGCGCTGTCCTCAGAAAATCGCACGGTGTGCTTTCGCCGTAAAGCCTTTTTGAAATCTGACATCAAAATAAAGTTAAGCTTTATATTGATGTATAACAATTGTATTTTCATGAATGTTAAATATTTATATTTCTGTCATTTGAATTTCGCGCTCTGCAATTTCACCGGATGTTGTCGAGGTGGGTTGCTAGCAGAACGCCTGCGCTAGAAAGGTTAACAACGCCGCAGGGCCAGACGGATTACCAGGACGTGTACTGCAAGCATGCGCTGACCAACCAGCAAGTGTCTAAACTGACATTTTCAACCTCTCCTCGTCCGAGTCTGTAATACCAACATGTTTTAAGCAGACCACCATAGTGCCTGTGCTCAAGAACACTAAGGTAACCTGCCTAAATTACACCGACCCGTAGCACTCACGTCTGTAGCCATGAAGTGCTTTGAAAGGCTGGTCATGGCTCACATCAACACCATCATCCCAGAAACCCTAGACCCACTCCAATTTGCATACCGCCCCAACAGATCCACAGATGATGCAGTCTCTATTGCACTCCACACTGCCGTTTTCCCACCTGGACAAAAGGAACACCTATGTGAGTATGCTGTTCATTGACTACAGCTCAGCGTTCAACACCAGAGTGCCCTCAAAGCTCATCAATAAGCTAAGGACCCTGGGACTAAACACTTCCCTCTGCAACTGGATCCTGGACTTCCTGACGGGCCGCCCCCAGGTGGTAAGGGTAGGTAACAACACATTCGCCAAGCTGATCCTCAACACAGGGGCCCCTCAGGGGTGCGTGATCAGCCCCCTCCTGTACTCCCTGTTCACTCATGACTGCACGGCCAGGCACGACTCCAACACTATCATTAAATTTGCAGATGACACAACAGTGGTAGGTCTGATCACTGACAACGACGAGACAGCCTATAGGGAGGAAGTCAGAGACCTGGCCGTGTGGTGCCAGGACAACAACCTCTCCCTCAACGTGATCAAGACAAAAGAGATGATTGTGGACTCCAGGAAAAGGAGGACCGAGCACGCCCCCATTCTCATCAACGGGGCTGTAGTGGAGCAGGTTGAGAGCTTCTAGTTCCTTGGTGTCCACATCACCAACAAACTAACATGGTCCAAGCACACCAAGACAGTCGTGAAGAGGGCACGACAAAGCCTATTCCCCCTCAGGAGACTGAAAAGATTTGACATGGGTCCTCAGATCCTGAAATGGTTCTACAGCTGCACCATCTAGAGCATATATGTCAGAGTCAAGGCCCGCGGGCCACATCCGGCCCGCGAGAAGGTTTTTTACGGCCCCTGGGATGATCTTGATTTATTATTAGAACCGGCCCGCAGACCGCAGCAAGCCGGCAGCCCGCAGATCTTTTACACGCACCAATACTACATTTCCCACAATGCAACGGTGACGCACCGAGCAGTAGGCTGCTGTGTAAATGAGATGGAGCTGCCTTGGGAAAAACTCGTGGGTTTGACAACCGACGGAGCACCTGCGATGTGTGGACACAGGAGCGGACTGGTGGCGAAGATACGGGAAAAGATGCAAGAGGAAAACGCGACAGGTGAGCTGACAGCTTATCATTGTATCATACACCAGGAAGCGTTGTGCGGTAAAGCCTTGAAAATGGAGCATGTAATGAGCATCATCACGCGCACAGTTAACTTTATCAGAGCCAAAGGTTTGAATCACCGCCAGTTCAAGGCATTTCTGACGGAGTTAGAAACGGAGCATGGTGATTTGCCTTATCACACAGAGGTGCGATGGCTAAGCCAGGGAAAGGTGCCTTGAATACCGGTTTCTTTCATTTAATGTTCATGTTATGGGGATTTTTATATAAAGGAAATTTGTCTTTTGTGTCTGTTGAAAATTAAAGATTACTGACAGAGCCATAAGAAAATATTGCTTTATTTATCTGATGATATTGGAATATATTTGTTAGGTTTTCAGTAGGTTCAATTAGGTTCACTAGACTATATGCGTCATTTAAAAAATTTTCAATGAACATTCGAACAGTCCGGCCCTCGGCTTGTAGCTAAATTTTTTATTTGGCCCTCCGTCCATTTGACTTTGACACCCCTGATCTAGAGCATCCTGACTGGTTGCATCACTGCCTGGTATGGCAACTGCTCAGCCTCCCACCGCAAGGCACTACAGAGGGTAGTGCGAATGGCCCAGTACATCACTGGGGCCAAGCTTCCTGCCATCCAGGACCTTTATACCAGGCGGTGTCAGAGGAAGGCCCTAAAAATGGTCAAATACTCCAGCCACCCTAGTCATAGACTGTTCTCTCTGCCACACGGCAAGCGGTACCGGAGCACCAAGTTTAGGTCCAAGAGGCGTCTAAACAGCTTCTACCCTCAAGCCATAAGACTCTCCTAAATATGAGAAACCACTAATAACAATCACAGAAAACAATTTCTCTACGGTTTTGGCAGTTGAGAACATCCACTTTTGAGTGAATTTCTCCAAGGCACTGCAGATCCCTCCCAATGCCTTGATTGGACCTTCTGATACTATAGGTGATGGCACTTCCTGTTACAGGTCAAGGCACCACTGCAATGCAAAATTCACTAGCCGATTGTCTGTCTGTCTCTGTCAGGATTGAGATGGGATCCAACAAGGGCCATGTGAGTGACATCTGCAGAACACCGTATCTCGTTCTAGCAAAATAACAACAGCCGACTCCTCTGCAAATTATCTGGTCTCCCTCCCTCTCCTCCTCCTCCTCCCACACAAACACCCAGTGCGTGTCTGTCTCTGCAGCCGTGCTGCTGATTCCATTAGCTCTAATCTGGTTTATTCCACATCAGCATCGATGTGCTGGGAGGCCAGTCAGGGAGCGACCTGCTGGGAAGTCAGCTGTCAGACTGAGGGTACGAAGCTCTCAACATGAACCAGACCTGGACTGGGGATAGGAGACAACACCCCACCAGACAACAAACAGAGAAGAGGAGGGAGAACAAGATTGTGTCCGTGTGTGTGTGTGTGTGTGTGTGTGTGTGTGTGTGTGTGTGTGTGTGTGTGTGTGTGTGTGTGTGTGTGTGTGTGTGTGTGTGTGTGTGTGTGTGTGTGTGTGTGATGCCAATTACTGTACAGTGTGGAGAGATATTTCATTCTATTCTGTTCTATTGAATCATTCTATTGAATCATTCTATTGAATCATTCTATTGAATCATTCTATTGAAGACTCAATAAGCAAACAATTACAGTACTGGAACACGATAAACAAAATCACAGGCTCCCAGATACACCCGGAAATTCGATAAGTACGCGGGATAACAATAAATTCAGTGGACAGGTAAGGGAACAAACAGAGAAACCGGATACAGTAATGTTCCATTTCTCACAATGACATAATTGTCATGGACCAACTACCATGCACTCCTGTCTTCACGGGAAATAACAACAATATTTCATTGATCGAGTTTCTTTGAATCAACGACAGTAATCATTAGTTATCATAGTGGCTCATTAGAACTTTGAGGTTTAATCTCAATTAGGGAGAGTTCAGTTGCTATGTGAAAAGGAACTAGTACATCCCTGAATATACTGTATTGCTGATCAAATAGACTTACACTTCAAAATAGGAATGTTGATTCATCTTTCATCCCATCTGTCAGAAGTAAAGCGCATGGAGAGCCCTGGGGAGAGAGATGGCAGTCGAGTGAGTAAGTGAAAGAAAGGAGGAAAGAAGAGGAGAGAAGAGTGGGGAGAGAGAGAGCGCAGGAGAGTGAGAGCGGGGAGAGCGAAGAGAGCGAGGAGAGCGAGGAGAGTGAGGAGAGAAGACAGCGGAGCGAGAAGAGTGGAGCAAGAGGAGAGCAGAGAGAAAGAAGAGAGCGAGGAGAGAGAGAGAGAGAGAGAGAGAGAGGAGAGCAAGGACAGAGAGAGAGAGAGCGGAGAGCGGAGCAAGAGGAGAGCAAGAGGAGAGCGGAGCAAGAGGAGAGAAGAGCAAGAGGAGAGAAGAGCAAGAGGAGAGAAGAGAGCGAGGAGAGAAGAGAGCGGAGAAGAGAGCGAGGAGAGAGAGAGAAGAGAGCGGAGCGAGAAGAGAGTGGAGCAAGAGGAGGGTGGAGAGAAAGAAGAGAGCGAGGAGAGAGAGAGAAGAAAGCGAGGAGAGAGAGAGCGGAGAAGAGAGCGGAGAGAGAGAAAGAGAGCGGAGCAAGAGGAGAGCTGAGAGAAAGAGGAGAGAAGAGAGTGGAGAGAGAAGAGAGTGGAGAGAGAGCGGAGAAGAGAGCAGAGAGAGAAGAGAGCGAGGAGAGAGAGAAGAGAGCGAGGAGAGAGAGAAGAGAGCGAGGAGAGAGAGAAGAGAGCGAGGAGAGAGTGAAGAGAGCAGAGAAAGAGAGAGAGAAGAGAGTGAAGAGAGAAGAGAGCGGAGAGAGAGGAGAGTGAGGAGAGCGAGAAGAGAGCGAGAGACAAGAGAGCGAGAGACAAGAGAGCGAGGAGAGAGAGAGAAGAAAGCAGAGAGCGGAGCGAGAAGAGAGTGGAGCAAGAGGAGGGTGGAGAGAAAGAAGAGAGCGAGGAGAGAGAGAGAGAGAGAAGAAAGCGAGGGAGAGAAGAGAGCGGAGCGAGAAGAGAGTGGAGCAAGAGGAGAGCGGAGAGGAAAAGGAGAGCGAGGAGAGAGAGAGAGAGAAGAGAGAGGAGAGAGCGAGGAGAGAGCGAGGAGAGAGCGAGAGCGATCGAGAAGAGAGCGAGAAGAGAGCGAGAGCGAGGAGAGAGCGAGGAGAGAGCGAGAGCGAGGAGAGAGAGGAGAGGGGAAAGAGAGTAGAGAAGAGAGCGAGCGAGAAGAGAGCGAGGAGAGAGAAGAAAGCAGAGAGCGGAGCAAGAAGAGAGTGGAGCAAGAGGAAGATGGAGAGAAAGAAGAGAGAGAGAGAGAGAGAAGAAAGCGAGGAGAGAGAGAGAGAGAGCGGAGAAGAGAGCGGGGAGAGAGAAGAGAGCGGAGAGAGAAGAGAGCGGAGAGAGAAGAGAGCGGGGCGAGGAGTGGAGAGAGGGAGAGCGGGGTGAGGAGTGGAGAGAGCGGAGAGCGGGGTGAGGAGTGGAGAGAACGGAGAGCGGGGTGAGGAGTGGAGAGAGCGGAGAGCGGGGTGAGGCATGGAGAGCAGAGAGAGGAGAGAGGGAGAAGAGAGAGGGAGAAGAGAGAGGAGAAGAGAGAGGGAGAAGAGAAGAGAGAGGAGAAGAGAGCGGAGATAGAAAAGCGGAGAGAGAGGGGGAGAGAAGAGAGCGGCGAGAGAAGAGAGCGGACAGAGAAGAGAGTGGACAGAGAAGAGAGCGTAGAGAGAAGAGAGCGGGGTGAGCGGAGAGCGGGCGAGGAGTGGCGAGAGCGGAGAGCGGGGAGAGGAGTGGAGAGAGCGGGGAGAGGAGTGGAGAGAGCGGAGAGCAGAGAGCAGAGAGAGGGAGAAGAGAAGAGAGAGCAGAAGAGAGCGGAGAGAGAAGAGCCGAGAGAGCCGAGAGAGCGGAGAGAAGAGAGCGGAGAGAGAGAAGAGCGGAGAAAGAGGAGAGAGGAGAGCGGAGAGAGGAGCGGAGAGCAGAGAGAAGAGTAGAGTAGAGAAGAGAGCGGAGAGAGGAAAAGAGAGCGGAGAGAGAAGAGCGGAGAGAGCGGAGTGAGAAGAGAGCGGAGAGAAGAGAGCGGAGAGCGGGGAGAAGAGTGGAGAGAGCAGAGAGCGGAGAGAAGAGAGCGAGGAGAGAGAGAAGAGAGCGAGGAGAGAGAGAAGAGAGCGAGGAGAGAGTGAAGAGAGCAGAGAAAGAGAGAGAGAAGAGAGTGAAGAGAGAAGAGAGCGGAGAGAGAGGAGAGTGAGGAGAGCGAGAAGAGAGCGAGAGACAAGAGAGCGAGAGACAAGAGAGCGAGGAGAGAGAGAGAAGAAAGCAGAGAGCGGAGCGAGAAGAGAGTGGAGCAAGAGGAGGGTGGAGAGAAAGAAGAGAGCGAGGAGAGAGAGAGAGAGAGAAGAAAGCGAGGGAGAGAAGAGAGCGGAGCGAGAAGAGAGTGGAGCAAGAGGAGAGCGGAGAGGAAAAGGAGAGCGAGGAGAGAGAGAGAGAGAAGAGAGAGGAGAGAGCGAGGAGAGAGCGAGGAGAGAGCGAGAGCGATCGAGAAGAGAGCGAGAAGAGAGCGAGAGCGAGGAGAGAGCGAGGAGAGAGCGAGAGCGAGGAGAGAGAGGAGAGGGGAAAGAGAGTAGAGAAGAGAGCGAGCGAGAAGAGAGCGAGGAGAGAGAAGAAAGCAGAGAGCGGAGCAAGAAGAGAGTGGAGCAAGAGGAAGATGGAGAGAAAGAAGAGAGCGAGAAGAGAGAGAGAGAGAGAAGAAAGCGAGGGAGAGAGAGAGAGCGGAGAAGAGAGCGGGGAGAGAGAAGAGAGCGGAGAGAGAAGAGAGCGGAGAGAGAAGAGAGCGGGGCGAGGAGTGGAGAGAGGGAGAGCGGGGTGAGGAGTGGAGAGAGCGGAGAGCGGGGTGAGGAGTGGAGAGAACGGAGAGCGGGGTGAGGAGTGGAGAGAGCGGAGAGCGGGGTGAGGCATGGAGAGCAGAGAGAGGAGAGAGGGAGAAGAGAGAGGGAGAAGAGAGAGGAGAAGAGAGAGGGAGAAGAGAAGAGAGAGGAGAAGAGAGCGGAGATAGAAAAGCGGAGAGAGAGGGGGAGAGAAGAGAGCGGCGAGAGAAGAGAGCGGACAGAGAAGAGAGTGGACAGAGAAGAGAGCGTAGAGAGAAGAGAGCGGGGTGAGCGGAGAGCGGGCGAGGAGTGGCGAGAGCGGAGAGCGGGGAGAGGAGTGGAGAGAGCGGGGAGAGGAGTGGAGAGAGCGGAGAGCAGAGAGCAGAGAGAGGGAGAAGAGAAGAGAGAGCAGAAGAGAGCGGAGAGAGAAGAGCGGAGAGAGCCGAGAGAGCGGAGAGAAGAGAGCGGAGAGAGAGAAGAGCGGAGAAAGAGGAGAGAGGAGAGCGGAGAGAGGAGCGGAGAGCAGAGAGAAGAGTAGAGTAGAGAAGAGAGCGGAGAGAGGAAAAGAGAGCGGAGAGAGAAGAGCGGAGAGAGCGGAGTGAGAAGAGAGCGGAGAGAAGAGAGCGGAGAGCGGGGAGAAGAGTGGAGAGAGCAGAGAGCGGAGAGAAGAGAGCGGGGAGAGGAGTGGAGAAAGCAGAGAGCGGGGAGAGGAGTGGACAGAGCGGGGAGAGGAGTGGAGAGCAGAGAGCGGAGAGCAGAGAGAGGGAGGGAGAAGAGAGCGGAGAGAGCGGGAGAGAGCGGGAGAGAGAAGAGAGCGGGAGAGAGAAGAGAGCGGGAGAGAGAAGAGCGGAGAGAGAGGAGAGTGGAGAGAGAGGAGAGCGGAGAGCAGAGAGTAGAGAAGAGAGCGGAGAGAGAGGAGAGCGGAGAGAGGAGCAGAGAGCGGAGAGAGGAGAGTGAGAAGAGAGCGGAGAGAAGAGAGTGAGAAGAGAGCGGAGAAGAGAGCGGAGAGAGGAGAGTGAGAAGAGAGCGGAGAGAAGAGAGTGAGAAGAGAGCGGAGAGAGAGGAGATCGGAGAGCAGAGAGCGGTACGGAGAGCAGAGAGGGGAGAGAGGAGAGTAGAGAAGAGAGAAGAAGAGCGGAGAGAGGCGGAGAGAGAAGAGTGAGAAGAGAGCGGAGAGAAGAGAGCGGAGAGAAGAGAGCGGAGAGCGTGGAGAGGAGTGGAGAGAGCGGGGAGCCGATAGCGGAGAGCAGAGAGAGGAGAGATGAGAGAGGGAGAAGAGAAGTGAGAGGGAGAAGAGAAGAGAGAGGGAGAAGAGAGCGGAGAGAGGAGCGGAGAGAGAGGAGAGCGGAGAGCAGAGAGCGGAGAGTGGAGAAGATAGCGGAGAGAGGAGAAGATAGCGGAGAAGATAGCAGAGAGAGGAGAAGATAGCGGAGAGAGGAGAAGATAGCGGAGAGAAGAGAGCGGAGAGAAGAGAGTGGAGAGAGCGGGGAGAGGAGTGGAGAGAGCGGGGAGAGGAGTGGAGAGAGCGGGGAGAGGAGTGGAGAGCAGATAGCGGAGAGCAGAGAGAGGAGAGATGAGAGAGGGAGAAGAGAAGAGAGCGGAGAGAGAAGAGAACGGAGAGAGCGGGAGAGAGAAGAGAGCGGAGAGAGAAGAGAGCGGAGAGAGAAGAGAGCAGAGAGAGAAGAGAGTGGGCGAGGAGTAGAGAGAGCGGAGAGCGGAGTGGAGAGAGCGGAGAGCGGGGAGAGGAGTGGAGAGAGCGGAGAGCGGGGAGAGGAGTGGAGAGAGCGGAGAGAGGGGAGAGGAGCGGAGAGCGGAGAGAGGGGAGAGAGAGGGAGAAGAGAAGAGAGAGGAGAAGAGAGCGGAGAGAGAAGAGAGCAGAGAGAGAGGAGAGCGGAGAGAGCGGAGAGAGAGGAGAGCGGAGAGAGGAGCGGAGAAAGGGAGAGTAGAGAAGAGAGCGGAGAGAGCGGAGTGAGAAGAGAGTGGAGAGAAGAGAGAGGAGAGGGAGGAGAGATGAGAGAGGGAGAAGGGAAGAGAGAGGGAGAAGAGAGCGGGGAGAGAGAAGGGCAGTTTGATTATTAACAACGGGTGGTGTTGCCTGCGTAGCTTTAAAACCCTACACACACAGGCGGTCACACACACACACACACACATCTGCACAACTCATGAGCGAAGACGGGGGAGCCCATTTGTCATTCCTCTCCTGCAGCACTCCTCTCTTGCCTGCAGGACTGTAGTAGCAGAGCTCTGCCCCTGGGACTGAATGGGGGCCAAAGGGAGAGCTGCCTGCCTAAGAGAGGAGCCTCAACATGAGCCTTCTATAAAAAGGTGTTGGGAACTTTTCATGAACACCGCAAACTTTGAACTGTCACATTGTAGCCTTACCACTTTCAACTCTGTCCTTCCCTGTCTGGGCTGCAAATGGCATTCCTCCATGTCAGGGAGAAGTATTCATTCATCATCAATACCATCTGCTTAAGACGTTTTCCCCTCTCTCTCTCCATTACTCTCTCCATATTGCTTCCTCTCTCTCAAGCTCTCCTTCCTCTCTCTCATTCCCTCTCTTTCTCTCTCACTCATTCCCCATGTATTCCTCTAATAACAGGAAGCCAATGCTTTCCATCTCTCAGTATGCTAAAGCCCTTCCGGGCAAATCACTCACCAGGGCAACAGCTTGAAATAATTTATCCTCCCTCTCCCTCTCCCCCTTTTCTCTCTCCCTCTCCCCCTTTTCTCTCTCCCTCCTTAACCACTGAGACTGAAGCACATTTGGGCAAATTGTGGGAGATTAATAGTTGTGACATTATCAAGGAAGAAATGGTACCCAAGACAAAAGAGTCGAGTGTCAGTGAGGTACGAAAAGGGGGATGAGTGAAATTATTCTAAAGTGGAACAAGATGACCAGCTATCACTCCTCTTCCTAAAGGAATTTTGGCCTCAGTGATTATCTTTCAGTGATTGATCTTTTAGCGATTACCTTGGTGAGGCATCATGGGCCTGTCCTAACCACATACTGTAGATGATCTAGGTCGTGTCCCAAATGGCACCCTATTTGCCCATAGGCTTGTGGTCAAAAGTAGTGCACTATGTAGGAAATAGGGTGTGATTTGGAACACACACCTAGTGATGGTGGGCAGACCGTGCTAGAGGAGCTAGTCCTGTGGGCAGACCGACCTAGAGGAGCTAGTCCTGTGGGCAGACCGACCTAGAGGAGCTAGTTCTGTGGGCAGACCGACCGAGAGAGGCTAGTCCTGTAGGCAGACCGTGCTAGAGGAGCTAGTCCTGTAGGCAGACCGACCTAGAGGAGCTAGTCCTGTAGGCAGACCGACCTAGAGGAGCTAGTCCTGTGGGCAGGCCGACCTAGAGGAGCTAGTCCTGTGGGCAGACCGACCTAGAGGAGCTAGTCCTGTGGGCAGACCGACCTAGAGGAGCTAGTCCTCTGGGCAGACCGACCGAGAGAGGCTAGTCCTGTGGGCAGACCGACCTAGAGGAGCTAGTCCTGTAGGCAGACCGACCTAGAGGAGCTAGTCCTGTAGGCAGACCGACCTAGAGGAGCTAGTCCTGTGGGCAGACCGACCTAGAGGAGCTAGTCCTGTAGGCAGACCGACCTAGAGGAGCTAGTCCTGTAGGCAGACCGACCTAGAGGAGCTAGTCCTGTAGGCAGACCGACCTAGAGAGGCTAGTCCTGTAGGCAGACCGACCTAGAGGAGCTAGTCCTGTGGGCAGACCGACCTAGAGGAGCTAGTCCTCTAGGCAGACCGACCTAGAGGAGCTAGTCCTGTAGGCAGACCGACCTAGAGGAGCTAGTCCTGTAGGCAGACCGACCTAGAGGAGCTAGTCCTGTAGGCAGACCGACCTAGAGGAGCTAGTCCTTTGGGCAGACCGACCGAGAGAGGCTAGTCCTTTGGGCAGACCGACCGAGAGAGGCTAGTCCTCTGGGCAGACCGAGCTAGAGGACCTTTACATAGCCGATCAAAGTGTGTGTGAGTGAGAAGAGGATATTCATATGTGAGAGGAGAGAGAGAATATATGGAAACCTGGGACTAGTGTGAACAAGAGAGGGAACTCTGAAAAGTTACAGATGGGCGCCCACTCCGCCTAGGACTGAATCATGTGTGGTAAGTAGGTTAAAAGTCATCCCTGGTGTTAGTCCCATCTGAACCGGTGAGACACACAGAACCAGTTAAATCGGTGTGTGGGACCAGACAAGAGGAACTGGCAGGAGCTCCCTGTATTCCCTTTTCCCCTTGGGCTCAACCCGCTGTGGGCCCACCTCACTCGGTCAGTCCCACCTCATCACTCACCTCCAGCAGCTGGGCCCAAATTGCCCAATTTCCTGCTAGATAACTATCTAACCGGAGCTATCAGGTGTAGATAATATCATCCTCTATTTGCTAACACAGTGCTAAAATAGTTAAGATTCATGTGCAGTTGAGGAGCAAAAGAAGGGATATTTGAATGAAAATAGAATTCCTCAGAAAAAGAAATAAAATCATGGGAGCAGAGAGAAGACTGTTACATTGCAGTGCTAGACCTGAAACTCCAGTGCTGTACCTGGCTCAGACAAGGCTTACCAGTGGTGACCTAATGTCATACCCATATAGCTAGGTCTCACATGGGCTTATAGTACAGTAACGGATATTATTGTCAAATATTATCCAAAACCAAAGCCATTCCAATCGAAGATTGGCCATTCCAATCAAAGATATGTCCACGTAAGTGTACGTTGACTATAACACGAGCACCGGTAGCTTTCTGCTCATACTGTAAATCCCTCAACAGCGTTTCCATTCATGTTCAAAGAAATGATGTGAGCACATCTACTCCTTCACTAGCCTCTTGACCATCCTCGGCAGATTTGTGATAACCCAAGAAACAAGGAGCAGAAAATAAGTCAAGATCAAACTCCAGGCTGCCAGTCTCCTTTGTAACCTTTCATTCATATACAGCACCTGTCAAACGTTTGGACACACCTACTTACTGAAGAATGTATCTTTATTTTTTACTATCTTCTACATTGTAGAATAATAGTGAAGACATCAAAACTATGAAATAACACATATGTAATCATGTAGTAACCAATCATGTAGTAACTTAATGACACCCTTGCACACTCTTGACATTATCTCAACCAGCTTCACCTGGAATGTTTTTCCAACAGTCTTGAAGGAGTTCCCACATATGCTGAGCACTTGTTGGCTGCTTTTCCTTCACTCTGCGGTCTGACTCAAACCATCTCAATTGGGCTGAGGTCGGGTAATTGTGGAGGCCAGGTTCTGATACGGCACTCCATCACTCTCCTTTTCATTCAAAAAGACCTTACACAGCCTGGAGGTGTGTTGGGTCATTGTCCTGTTGAAAAACAAATGACAGTCCCACTAAGTCAAACCAGATGGGATGGCGTATCACTACAGTGATGGTAGCCATGCTGGTTAACTGTGCCTTGAATTCTAAATAAATCACTGACAGTGTCACCAGCAAAGCACCATCACACCTCCTCCGTGCACCATGGTGGGAACGACACATGCGGAGATCATCATTTCACCTACACTGCGTCTCACAAAGACACAGCGGTTGGAACCAAATATCTCAACCAAAGAACTCATCAGACCAAAGGCCAGATTACCACTGGTCTAATGTCCGTTGCTCGTGTTTCTTGGCCCAAGCAAGTCTCTTCTTCTTATTGGTGTCCTTTAGTAGTGGTTTCTTTGCAGCAATTCGACCATGAAGGCCTGATTCACACAGTCTCCTCTAAACAGTTGATGTTGAGATGTGTCTGTTGCTTGAACTCTGTGAAGTAATTATTTGGGCTGAAATTTCTGAGGCTGGTAACTGTAATGAACTTATACTCTGCAGCAGAGGTAACTCTGGGTCTTCCTTTCCTGTGGCGGTCCTCATGAGAGCCAGTTTCATCATCGCGCTTGATGGTTTTTGTGACTGCACTTGAAGACAAGTTCAAAGTTCTTGTATTGACTGACCTTCATGTCTTAAAGTAATGATGTACTGTCGTTTCTCTTTGCTTATTTGAGCTGTCTTGCCATAATATGGACTTGAAACTTTACCAAATAGGGCTATCTTCTGTATACCACAACCTACCTTGTCACAACAACTGACTGGCTCAAACGCATTAAAGGAAATAAATTCCACAAATGAACTTTTAACAAGGCACACCTGTTAATTGAAATGCATTCCAGGTGACTACCTCATGAAATTGGTTGAGAGAATGCAAAGCTGTCATCAAGGCAAAGGGTGGCTACTTTGAAGATTCTCATGTATGTATGTATGTATGTATGTATGTATGTATGTATGTATGTATGTATGTATGTATGTATGTATGTATGTATGTATGTATACACAGTTGAAGTCGGAAGTTTACATACACTTAGGTTGGAATCATTAAAACTCGTTTTTCAACCATTCCACAAATTTCTTGTTAACAAACTATAGTTTTGGCAAGTCGGTTAGGACATCTGCTTTGTGCATGACACAAGTAATTTTTCCAACAATTGTTTATAGACAGATTATTCCACTTATAATTCACTGTATCACAATTCCAGCGGGTCAGAAGTTTACATACACTAAGTTGGCTGTGTCTTTAAACAGCTTGGAAAATTCCAGAAAATGATGTCATGGCTTTAGAAGCTTCTGATAGGCTAATTGTCATAATTTCAGTCAATTGGAGGTGTACCTGTGGATGTATTTCAAGGCCTACCTTCAAACTCTGTGCCTCTTTGCTTGACATCATGGGAAAATCAAAAGAAATCAGCCAAGACCTCAGAATAAAAAATGTAAGACCTCCACAAGTCTGGTTCATCCTTGGGAGCAATTTCCAAATGCCTGAAGGTATCACGTTCATCTGTACAAACAATAGTACACAAGTATAAACACCATGGGACCACGCAGCCGTCATACCTCACAGGAAGGAGACGCGTTCTGTCTCCTAGAGATGAACGTACTATGGTGCGAAAAGTGCAAATCAATCCCAGAACAACAGCAAAGGACCTTGTGAAGATGCTGGAGGAAACAGGTACAAAAGTATCTATATCCACAGTAAAACGAGTCCTATATCGACATAACCAGAAAGGCCGCTCAGCAAGGAAGAAGCCACTGCTCCAAAACCGCCATAAAAAAGCCAGACTACGGTTTGCATCTGCACATGGGGACAAAGATCGTACTTTTTGGAGAAATGTCCTCTGGTCTGATGAAACAAAAATAGAACTGTTTGGCCATAATGACCATCATTATGTTTGGAGGAAAAAGGGGGAGGCTTGCAAGCAAAAGAACACCATCCCAGCCGTGAAGCACGGGGGTGGCAGCATCATGTTGTGGGGGTGCTTTGCTGCAGGAGGGACTGGTGGCACTTCACAAAATAGATGGCTTCATGAGGAAGGGAAATTATGTGGATATATTGAAGCAACATCAAGACATCAGTCAGGAAGTTAAAGCTTGGTCGCAAACGGACAATGACCCCAAGCATACTTCCAAAGTTGTGGCAAAATGGCTTAAGGACAACAAGGTCAAGGTATTGGAGTGGCCATCACAAAGCCCTGACCTCAATCCTATAGAAAATGTGTGGGCAGAACTGAAAAAGCATGTGTGAGCAAGGAGGCCTACAAACCTGACTCGGTTACACCAGCTCTGTCAGGAGGAATGGGCCAAAATTCACCCAACTTATTGTGGGAAGCTTGTGGAAGGCTACCCGAAACGTTTGACCCAAGTTAAACAATTTAAAGGCAATGCTACCAAATACTAATTGAGTGCATGTAAACTTCTGACCCACTGGGAATGTGATGAAAGAAATAAAAGCTGAAATAAATGATTCTCTCTACTATTATTCTGACATTTCACATTCTTAAAATAACGTGGTGATCCTAACTGACCTAAGACAGGGAATTGTACTAGGATTAAATGTCAGGAATTGTGAAAAACTTAATTTAAATGTATTAGGCTTAGGTATGTAAACTTCCGACTTCAACTGTTTATATTATATACACACACACTTACACTTTTTAGGTTACTACATGATTTCAGAACGTTAAATGTTTTCACTATTATTTTACAATGTAGAAAATAGTAAAAACAAAGAAAAACCCTTGAATGAGTAGGTGTGCCCAAACTTTTGTACTGTACATTATATACTATAGACACAAAGTCAGTTTGTTGTATTGTTCTACTTCAGTTTAATTCTCCATCAACTTGGAATTCTATGTTGTCTCCCTTGAGGAGTTCTACCCAGTGTGTGTACAGAGATATCAAAGCGCTAGAGGGGCAAAAACCAAGAGGTGTCAAGAGTCCAACTCATCCTCGTTACAGTGCCAAAGAAAAAAACTAAGTGCTACAAAATGAAAGCCATCTGTGAATCACACACGATGTGACAGTCAGTCCCTTTTTCCCATCAGCTTCACCACATCCCGGATAATGTATGCTAATCGGATTATCTTTGATTAGCCGCCTGTGGAAATTAGATCTGGAATATTACCATGTGTAGATCCAGATAATTATTGGCTTTAAAACCCATCGTTGTTGTCGGGAATATCAAGCTTCGACATCAAACAGCTAGACTGCATTCTGCAGAACAGACACGTTCTTCTACTCTCTACTGTAACCCAGCCAAAGACATGTAGCTCGCTAGACTCCTGCATCAACCACGTCGCCAAACGTGCTGGCCTTGCAGGGCCACGTTCAGTAGGAAAACGTTGTGGAACATTGCAGATAGAAATGTAATGAATGACGCCGACATGAGTCCTTACTCTACATGTTAGGAGGCATGTTTCTTTTACATAACAGATTTATAATCAGAAAGTTCCACAACATTGTGCCCTGCTGAACGCACCCCAAAGTTTACTCATTAAAGTGAGCTCAGAATTTCTTCCCCTATTGGCTGGGCTTACTTCCTGTCATTACAGAGAAGGAAGTTTGGCTGCAGGGTCCAAGTATGGGTAACTGCATACTTGGAGTTGCCACGTTCACATGCTAGTCAGAACTAGGAAACTCGGAAATGTCCGACATGCTGATTCATTGAACGCGGAAGGTGTATAACTACAACCAGTTAGCAACTTTCAGTTAGCAATCAGTTAGCAAATTTCAGAGTTTCCTAGTTCCGACTAGCACGTGAACGCGGCAAGTGTCTGAAAGTGGGCGTTGCAAAAGAAGTGGGTGGACCAACAGTGATGGTGTAACATGAGTAGGTGGATCAACAGTGATGGCGTAACATGAGTAGGTGGATCAACAGTGATGGTGTAACATGAGTAGGTGGATCAACAGTGATGGTGTAACATGAGTAGGTGGATCAACAGTGATGGTGTAACATGAGTAGGTGGATCAACAGCGATGGTGTAACATGAGTAGGAGGATCAACAGTGATGGTGTAACATAAGCTCTCCATTACTGGTTACACCGGCCATAACCAGGTGCACCGCGGGTCAGCTTAATGTTTACATAGCAGGTTAAGAGAACTAACGTAGCGGGTTAAGATAACTAACGTAGCGGTTAAGAGAACTAACATAGCGGGTTAAGAGAACTAACGTAGCGGGTTAAGAGAACTAACGTAGCGGGTTAAGAGAACTAACGTAGCGGGTTAAGAGAACTAACGTAGCGGGTTAAGAGAACTAACGTAGCGGGTTAAGAGAACTAACGTAGCGGGTTAAGAGAACTAACGTAGTGGGTTAAGAGAACTAACGTAGCGGGTTAAGAGAACTAACATAGCGGGTTGGAGTTAGGCTTAGCAAAAATGCCACAGTTGTCAACAATTGACTCGTCGTGTAGCCCAATCAGCCATGCAAAACGGTCTTGAGTGACAACAAATCTGCCCAATTAGCTGATTCGCTTCCCATACAGCCTCTTTTGTTGATCCTCCCACTTCTGTTGACACGCCCACTTTGACACACTCCATGTATGCAGTTACCCATAACTCAGACCTGGACCCAGGTTGTGTCCTAAATAGCACCCTTTTCCCTACATAGTGCACTAGTTTTGACCAGGCCCATAGGGAGGCCCATAAGGCTCTGGTTAAAAGTAGTGCACTATGTAGGGAATAGGGTGCCATTTGAGATGCACACAGCCAAATACTCAGCAGGTGTTACACCTGGGATGGGAAACTGGTGGCCCTTTTCTAGGCCTGCGGACACAACATTTTTGAAACAGAGTCGGGGTCTCAATTTAGAGTTAGAATACACAACATTTGAAATGTGCATCAGCAGTTTCTCTTGTTATGTCAGTCACTGACAGTCACTCAGTTAGCCATGTCAGCCATGTCAACATTAAGATTGTAAATGAATCTAGTGGCCAGCTATCTTAACGTATAGTAATCATGGTCGAATTACGGACCGGGGGGCTCCCATTGATTTTGTTAGTCACTCTCACTCTCAAATGAGTAGAATTGCCAGAAATTGGCTTTAAAACCGCACATCTTTCTCTCTGCCCATGGCAAATGAGTAGAATTGCATTAAATTACTTTTCAAATTGGCAAATCTGCCCCCCATGATGAATTCAAATTTTGTGGCCCCACCCCCCATCAAAGATCCTTAGAACTATTGATGACCCAGAATGTGCTGAAAGATGTTTACATGGCTTGTTCGGGTAGACCTATAAAAGATCCTTTCTCTCTAAAAATATATACGTCTTCCTGTATTATACTTATGCTGAAATGTTCATTATATTCTAAATGAGCCATTTGACTTCATGTTCGTATTCTCATCTTTTATTATGTCTTATTGTTGTTGCATTGTCGAGAAGGAACCTGCAAGTAAGCATTTCCATGGACGGTGTGTCTACCATGTGTATCTACCATGTGTATCTACCATGTGGATCTACCATGTCTATCTACCATGTCTATCTACCATGTGTATCTACCATGTGTATCTACCATGTGTATCTACCATGTGTATCCTGTACATACGACTAATACAACTCAAAACTCTATGGAGAGAAACCATTAGCCATAAGTGGAAAGTTAGATTTTGTTACAGTAACGTTATAATTATTGTGTAGTCTTTGAAAGGAATATTAAAAAGTGTTCTTCTTTCGAAATGACAAAGTAGGACGTGAACTTAAGAACTTGATCATGTCCCTTATCTGATTCTCAGGTTGATGAACAGTTTTTTGATTGTCTAGTAGAATCCAGGAACTCAGTTAATTACAGTCAAAAGGCCATTGGTTTACACCTCGCCCTGTGGCAACAGAGCTCTTTTGAAGTCACACCATAGTCAAACAGGTACAAATCACACGGACAGCCTAGATGGGTGTGTGTTCCTGCCTGCTGCTTTGTCATTTAAACAGAAAGATAGCAGTTCAGATTTCCTTCAATAAACCTGCTATTCTTGGCTTCTAGCTTTCCTTCCATATCATAATGTGAACTGAATTCAGCACTCACACAAAAGCCTCCTGAGACATCAGATGATGTCAGGGGATCCCATAGTGACACACCACAGACACAGCATGGAACTGTTCAGGGTTTTGGACAATTCCCATTTCATAAACCAAATGACACAGTCAATTGAAACAGTGAACTGATTTTGTGGATCCGTATTGTTTTTCCCCAATTAAGCTGGCTTTCATCTAAGAAGCCTTAGCTAAATAGTAGACAACTACCCTCACAATGCCACACTGTCTCATTTCTGACACACACATCTGCTCATCTACTTGCCTTGTTCATATTTGCTGACTGTTTTCCTGCTTGGTCCCAAGGCGATAGAGCTCACGCAGAGAGAAGAGGTAAGAATTGGACACATATTGCCATATGGTCAAACACTCCTCAGACATACGCTTGTCATAACCCACACTGACAGACAGCTGGGCCTGGTTATAGACTCAGAGAAAGGGGAGGGGGGAGGGGGGCGACTATACAGTAAGGGGCTTTATTTGGTTTGAGTTCTTTTCTCTCCTTTCGTCTAGTGTATTAGGCACTATTACTTCCAGCCTTGACTCATAGAGGCATGGAATATACAGTGCTGTACGATAGACTAGAGCCCTGTCCAGGGGGTGTACTGGTACATCAAGCTGCCTCACACTACACAGACAGGACATCAGCTCCAAGCCAAGGCTGTTGCAAAGCTACGTATGATAGACTTCCTGCCACTGTATTCATCATGATGGCAATGAGAGGCTTTAGTCCCATCTTGATTCAAGGTAATGAGAGCCTTTTTACGCACCATTTGTCACATGGAGATGCTATACGAGGCCTATCGAGGCAATCAGGGAACGTGATCTCATTCCTCATCAGCAGTTGTGTATATAACAGTGTGTATAGCTCACCCTGTTTTTATCTTGCTAAACTAACTGCATAGTGAATGTCTTACACAAAGGGAGACAACTACTGCTGTTGTGTCTATCCACATCTCCCCGACCCCTCGGTTCCTAAACAGAGTAGTGCAATGATAGAGGCTATTATGGCAAAGTCCCAAATCAGGCCACCCTACGTCTTACAGGGCTCTGTTTGACCAAACCTAACGATGGTCAATCTAAGAGCAGGCGGTAGGTAGTGCTATAGGTTCAGGGGTGTGACAGAAATATTGTTGCTATTTTCACTATCACAATTATCGGCGCACTTGCTAGCGTTAGCGCAAAAGGGCCTGATTTTGAGTTGTGTGGTGTGTCGAGGCTTGGCCTCTCACTGGCCAATCAGAACGTGCTTCATGGCGAAATATGCAATTACTTCAAGTTTTGTATTTACGGTCTTTTACGTAATGCCTTGGAATCAACTCCAATTCCAATGTCAGTCCGTTATAGTTAGTTAAATGGCTTACAGAAATGAAATAACAAAATGTAGACCTATCTTTGCTAAGTAGGTTAACTTGAACCCATTTGCAGTCCACATTGTTCTAAGTTCTTGTATGTCTTCAATAGCATTCACACAGGTATAGGGGCTAGGCCTACTGTAAATTACATGATGTAAGATTACATTATTTATTGATGAAAACAGAACGAATACTTATCATCAAATTCTAAACAAAATAAAAACCTTGTTTTCAATAGGCTGTCACACCATCATTTCTCCCCGTGGGCATATCGTATTAAAACAGCGTAGACGATGGAGGGTTTTACCCATATCCCAAACTTTTCACAGTTACTGGACAAAGATCCTATATAAACTAAAAAGAGAGAGAGAACGTCCTCTCACCGTTGTGCTGCTCCCAAATAGGCCTAGGTTTAATGAACATAATCAGAACCATCTTACAGATCAGATCGCATTCACACATCAGATCGCATTCACACATCTCCCAAATTGCATCGCAAGCGCACCACGGACGTTGTCACCATGAAACCAGAAATGTGAATCATTCTAATAAGTTTGGTTGTAATACAATTCTATGAAATACAAGCACATTTTTTGGTTTTAACGACGACAATAAATACATCTAAAATGTAATGATATCATAAAACTGCCAAAGTAAAACAAAGACATTCATCGCTGTTGAACCAGCCTTCGTTACAGTAGACCTAAGGGAGGGCTTGGGTTTTGAACGTATCAAATGGAAAACAAGCCATTTTTACAGGTTTCATGATGGGCATGGACACGTAACCTACATGATGGAGGGGGTTTTATGCACGTCCAAAACAGGACCTGCATGGCTAAAATAATGTGGGTCTGCCTACAATGCAGAGATAAAAAAGGAATGTCATCTCACTGTTTTACTCCTCTCAAACTTGATATTTTAGTAAAAATTTGGTGATTAAGATCTATTTCCAAGCAGTCTCAGGAGCCAAACCCTTTTTTTTCAACAGTCTACTTGCAATTGCATTGGACAGACAAAGAAAAAGCCTTCATTGAGAGGAGGGGTATGCTTGGTTTTTAGTCAAATAAAACTAAATGGAGAAAAAGCATTCATTTTTTATGTTTCTAAATACGAAGCACACAGGCACCAAAAGCACATTAGGCTACTCTTGTTCCATATCCATATGGGCACAATGCGTCACGGCTAGATAGACTGCGTTTCTGCAGTCAAAGTTAATGTCATAACTAACTGTGTTACCGCTAAAACCAGCTTTTGGTTGGTCTTAAATATCCCTATCAGCGCTGCCTGAAATTAGCACTTTGGATCATGTTAAGGACATACCTCAAATATTTCCACCCCACCCATCTGAGCTGAGATAAGACGGGTCAATTGCCGAACCTGGTGTTAGGGCTGGAAAATGCCAGTGCCCCAGTTTAAATGACGAAATTGCAAACTAACATGCGTTTGACACTTGCGTCACCTTAACACCAGGCAAAAATAGAGCTCATATACGACCCTAGGGGCCCTGGTCACAACGACCCTAGGGGCCCTGGTCAAATCGACCCTAGGGGCCCTGGTCAAAACGACCCTAGGGGCCCTGGTCAAAACGACCCTAGGGGCCCTGGTCACAACGACCCTAGGGGCCCTGGTCAAAACGACCCTAGGGGCCCTGGTCACAACGACCCTAGGGGCCCTGGTCACAACGACCCTAGGGGCCCTGGTCAAAACGACCCTAGGGGCCCTGGTCAAATCGACCCTAGGGGCCCTGGTCAAATCGACCCTAGGGGCCCTGGTCAAATCGACCCTAGGGGCCCTGGTCAAATCGACCCTAGGGGCCCTGGTCAAAACTACCCTAGGGGCCCTGGTCAAAACGACCCTAGGGGCCCTGGTCAAAACGACCCTAGGGGCCCTGGTCAAAACGACCCTAGGGGCCCTGGTCAAATGTAGTGCAATAAATAGGGAATATGGTGCCATTTGGGATGCAGCCTTATAGCATCCAGGTTGACACTTTCCCTGGGCGTGGTTGTCCTGTGGCTACTTTGAATATGACCTTGAACCTTCCCACAACTTTCTGGGAATGGTGCAGGATAGTAGGTTGGATTTGGAACATTCTCAACACATTGAAGGAATTGTACAACAAAAAAATATATAATTTCTTGGCATTTCAATACTTTAACAGAAGGTTTCCTAAAAGTTCATGCATCGTTACATTTAATTACATTGTTGGTAATGGTCTAGAAACGTTCTCCAAATGGTTTGACATTGGCAATGTTGTCAAATAGTTCCAAGAACATCAAGAAAAAGGTTTTCTGGGGGAATTTCAGTACTTCCTCATTACGTTTCCTACAGGTTTCCTCATGATTAAATTTAAAGTCATGTTCTCAAATTGTTCAGGGAACTTTTAAGAAACAATGTTCTTCTGTGGGAATTTCAGTACTTCCTCAGAACATTCCACACAAGTTCCCATGTGGTTGTATTTAATGCTATATTTCTACTACATTCTGGGACCGTTTTCAAAAATGGTGTGACTTAAGCAATGTTCTAAGAATGTTCAGAGAATGTAGGTAAGGGTAACCTAGTCAGTTGTACAACTTAATGTATTCAACTGAAATGTGTCTTCCACATTTAACCCAACCCCTCTGAATCAGGGAGGTGCGGGGGGGCTGCCTTAAATCGACATCCACGTCATCGGCGCCCGGGGTATGGTTATTTTTTATGTCAGTTCTTGGCAGTATTTTAGGAATGTTCTAAAAATATATATAATTATATACATAATATCAACAAGCTCTTAATTCCGTTCTCAGAACATGAAGAAAACTTTAGTAACTTTCAGATGACATTCTAAAAACATACAGTATAGACAGGTTGGCTGACAACATCGCAAAAATGATGCGCGCGCATCGATGTGGCCTGAAGGCTTGCGTTGTTATGCTTCTGAGCGGTCAGATAGCTAGCAACAATGACAAGAAACTGCCATGTGGGGAATCGTAGGTGGCTCATTTCAGCTTGTTGCATCTTGTTACTGATACCATGCCTTGTATTGACCGATGTCACGTCTATGCTAATATGGCAAAAATTCGCTAGCTAACCAACAACTGTAATGATGTATTTGAGAGACGAAAAGGTGCTCATTGTGCAAATGTATTCATTTTCAATAAACATGGAGACAAAATATAGTTTAAAATGTTAACAGTCTAAGCCAACCCAGTCTATTGGTTTTGTTGCTAAACAACCAAACCAGCTATACATTCCATTTTCAGAACATGAAGAAAACATTCCATTAAAAACAACAAGAACGTGTTAGTAACGTTCAGAAAACGCTCTAATAACGTTATTTAAAAACATATACTTGCATTTCTCAGCGTGAAACAAAAATATTGTTAAGTGTGTTCAGGTGTGTTAACCGTGCCCACTAATTGGCCACACCTGATCTTAATGAGTGCTTGTTTCCATTGAAATGGGGTCTGTTAGACTAAAATGAACAGGCTTGTATGCTTAAAAAAACAAACATTGCATACTAGCGCTAACCTGGTGGCGCAGTGGACGAATTCCATGGATAGAGAAAATAATATCATAGGTTCATCTCTCACTGATGCCGTGTCACAATAGAAAATACATGTGTTTGCATGATTAATGCCTAAGCAAATCAATTTCCATGGGTCCTATCTGTGCTTATCCAAAATAAGCTAGCAGTGTTATTAGAAAAATCTTAAAACATTCACTGAATGTTTCAATAAGGTTTTCAAAAACCTCCAAATAACCTGTACATTTTGTTATTAGGGCTCTATTCAATCCATATCGTGAAAATTCAGCGTAATTTAAATTTAAAGGCAATGTTCCAGCTTTAGCAGACTACATTCACGCTCTATGTGTCGGCTCAATCGTAAATTACCATTTCATTTCTATCACGGAATCTGTTACGCTTCAGCGCAACAGATTGAATAGAAATAAATAACACTTTGAATAACTAAAACTTTCACAACATTTAGATAATGTTCTCAAGAGTGTTATTTCATTACCTAATAATTTGCTCTCTCAGAGCGTTAATAAAACCTCCCAGAAAAACGTTCAAGGAACAAGAGTAAAACGTTCTCAGATCCTCCCTGCAACATAAAAATAAACATTCCCAGAACATGCAAAATGTTCACTTCTGTTCTCAGAATGTTTGAAAAACGTAATGTTTTACTGGTCAAACACATACGTTCCAACAACTTCCAAGGAACCAAATGTGCTAGCTGAGATGTGCTGCAACCTGGTCTCAGACCATTTCGTATTATTCTGTATGTAAATACCATTAACTCAATTGAGTATACGTTACGTTTCTTACGGTATATATTCATTTCTGGATGTCCATCATCCATTCCTTCTGAAATGTTACGAATTTGCAAAATGTTTGACATGTTGTGAATTTGCTAAATTTACAATATGTTACGAACTTGCACAACATATGATATGTTACGAAATCCAATTTGTTTGGCTAACGTCAGCTAGATGGCTAGGTGACTAATGCTAACGTTAGCTAGCTGGCTAACTTTGGCTAGGCTAGGGGTTAAGGTTAGGAGTTAGGTTAAAGGGTTAGGGTTCGCTAAAAGGTTATGGTTAGCTAACATGCTAAGTAGTTGCAAAATCGCTAAAAAGTAGTAAATAGTTGAAAAGTTTCTAATTAGCTAAAATGTTGACTGGGATGAAATGCGAACACGCAACCTTTGGGTTGCTACATGCTCGTGTTATACACCCAACCAACCACACTTTTTTTGTTTGCCTTAAAGGAAAATGCCACCCAAAAACGATTAGTCGGTTGTTGATATAGTCCCAAAATGTTTTGCATGTCAGCTATCAAGTTTAAGATATGTATATTTTAAAATACAGAAAAATCGCCTGTATAATGCCTTTTGCATCATATGATTGAAAACGCTTCATATTTCTGTATTTCGAATGTTACATATGTTGAAAACATTATTTCTGACAAGCAAAACATTTTGGGACTTTATCAACAATGGATTAATGAAACAAATACAAAAATATAGCTTTTGTTTGGAATTTTCTTTTAATTAAGGATCCAACCCTTTTTTCCCAATTTGCACCTAAAATGACATACCCAAATCTAACTGCCTGTAGCTCAGGCCCTGAAGCAGGGATATGCATATTCTTGGTACCATTTGAAAGGAAACACTATGACGTTTGTGTAATTGTGAAAGGAATGTAGGAGAATATAACACAATAGATCGGGTACAAGATAATACAAAGGAAGAAAAAAAACTGTTCTTTTGTATTTTTTGTACCAACATCTCTGAAATGCAAGAGAAAGGCCATAATGTATTATTGTATTATATACAATTTAGATTTTGTCCGCTAGATGGCAGCAGTGTATGTGCACCGTTTTAGACTGATACAATGAACCATTGTATTTCTGTTCAAAATGTTGTATCAAGACTGGCCAAATATGCCTATTAATTTGTTTATTAATAACTTTCATGTTCAAAACTGTGCACTCTCCTCAAACAATAGCATGGTATTCTTTCACTGTAATAGCTACTGTAAATTGGACAGTGCAGTTTGATTAACAATAATTTAAGCTTTCTGCCAATATCAGATATATCTATGTCCTGGGAATGTTCTTGTTACTTACAACCTCATCCTAATCGCATTAGCCTACGTTAGTGCAACAGTCCCATGGACAGGACACCGATCTCAAAGTTATTAAGTAACCTTCTGTAACCATACAAAATGCAACATGCCATACTAATTTGATAATCCAAATTTATGTTCACAATGTTACATTTAGTCTATGAGACCAGGCTGTGTGAAAAGCAACATGCCATACTAATTTGATAACCCGGATTTACGTTCACAATATTAAGTTTAGTCTATGAGACCAGGCTGTGTGAAAAGCCACATTTTAGTTGCATTATATATAGAGCTCTGGAGTTGTCATTGTAAGCTACTGGATAACTGAAACGCCATCAAAAAGTGTTATAGCAACAAAGTGTCTCAAACTGGGAGGGTAGGCTATATTTCTTGATTGTGTAATATGCCAACTACTCAACTCCCGTGACTAAATAAACATGTTTTGCTGTTCTACCTGTGATTATCGCAGTACATTTCAGACTGATGAAGGCAGCAATTCGACTGTTCGAAATTGAAACGCCTCCAGCACACAAAGTAATTCAACTTTCTAGACCACATTTGTTGTTCTCACCTTACTCTCAGAATGATAGCACACTTTTGTAGTCAGCACCTCGGGAATCCACTACAGATGATACTCTTCTCAACACTAGAGGACCCGACCGTCCGTCTTTCCGTTCTGCAGTTGTCTCACGTTCGCATTTTTGAGTCAACAACCTCTCTACCTTGCCTCTCAAAAAAGCGTTACACTTCTTAAGAAACGCTCCGTTCCTTCGCTCCAACTACCGACGTCTTGAAGAATTGCAGTTAAGAAAACAGCTTTTAAATTAAGGATGGTTAAATGGTTCTCAAACCTCTACTCGGGACCCCCAGACGTTTCACAATTTTGTTGTAGCTTTAACTAGCACACCTGATTCTCCTTGCTGATTGGTTGACAAGTTGAATGAGGAGTGGGTAGCTCTGAAATAGATCAAATACATATGGAACGGCTGGGGGTCAACGCTACCTTGGCATTGAAGTAACCAATATCAGCAATGTGTGCCAATGGAACAGTCATGAAATGTGTATCTCAGATATAAAAATACAAGTAACTGAGTCAAATTTCAGGGGGTGGTTTATTTTTCATTTAGATTACATCATTATGCATTGAATGATGTTGTTCTCTGTATTCAGAAGACATAAATGCAACCCATTGAGGACCGTGGTGGTGATTACATGACTCTTGTTAAAACAATGAACAGGAAGATGATTCCACTACACTATGCTTTTAAAGATGCATTATGTCATTTTCTGGGGGGGCAACCTGACCGAATTCACAAAGAAATGTGAGTTATAGATCTGTCATTCTCATTGAAAACAAGTCTAAGAAGTGTTAGATGTTTTCTATGTGCGCTATTTCTATGCTTACCAGTCTTATGGGTTTGTTTTTGCTTCTTCTTCTTTCAGTTTTGTACACCAGCTTCAAACAGCAGAAAATACAACATTTTTGGTTTTGGAAAATATATTTCACAGCAGTTTAGATAGTACAATGATGCTCTACACAATGATACCTTGTTTTGTCACATAAACAGAAACTATTAGAATTTTTGCAACCAGGAATTGCATATTTAAAGGTGCGTAATTGCACCTTTAAATATGCTTTTACAGAAATATTTTCACATCAATCTAATTATAATATATGGTCTTAATTGATATGTTAAGATAACCAATAGGATTTGCACAGACAGGACCAGTAATCCTCCTCATGTGATTTTCACAAAAAGGGTAATAACCTAATTAGAATGTTATTTACCTTATTTTTTGTTATTTTTTATAATTTGATTGAGATAGACTAGTGAAGAACAGACAGGAAATGAAGTACGGATGGCGAGGCAGAAAGGCAGCGGGTTGGATTTGAACACATGCCGACTCTGATAGCCTAAAGTAGGTTGCGTCTGCCAGTATCCACGACACAGGCCACTTAATGTGAACGTTAAACCCTGTGAGAACCAGTGTTAGAAGATGTGAGGTGCTAAGTCATTCATGTAACAGTGACGTATGCCATATGACAGGCCATACAGTTGAATCCAATGCTAATTGAGACCGCTGAGGTTAAAAGAGACGGGTTGTTACACTCCATTACCAATGACAGGATTTCAGGATGTGAGAATTACAGTATGGACCAAGACCTTACTCTAACCTTTTGGACTAATATTTTAATAATAACAAACTGTGAAATAGAAGATATATAATAAATCAAGAGCTAAATAATATATATATATTTTTTAAATCACCATAGAATGACTTGGTTTATGTGACTTGGTTTACTCCTTGTCCTCTGTACCGTTCATCCATATCAACAACAACAAGATTACATTTATTTATTCTGTTGAGATGGAGTGATAGTGAAGTTAGATTCATACCAAGAGGCCACAGGAGGTTGGTGGCACCTTAATTGGATGAGGACGGGCTCGTGGTCATGGCTGTAGCGGAATGGGTGGAATGGTATCAAATACATCAAACACGTGGTTTCCATGTGTTTGATACCACTCCATTCACTCTGTTCCAGACATTATTATGAGCCGTCCTCCCCCCCAGCAGCCTCCACTGCAAGAGACTTCAAGAGACTTCAGGGAAAAACAGACTAAGGAAAATGTCTTGATTTCTCCCCTCACTCTTCAGTGTTCTCTCATCCTCTCAGTGTAGGCATTTTCCGAGGGCAATGAAACAGCTAGCCTTGTTTTTTTGCTCTTGCCAATTATATTGTCAAGCCAAACGTGACATGAGTGACAAGGCGTTGGCATGATAGCACAAACAGACTGGAACTCAGGCTACAAACAGCCTCCTCAAAAATATACTTCTTTACTAACATTGTTTCTCAAATCCCTTCATGTACAGTATGATGGGTAGCCAACAACAACAACAACTTGGCTTTTGGAAACGGTAATACAATAAGTTGAATGTTGATTCTATCACGTTGGTAGAAATGATATCAAATAGTCAAAACCACCACATCTCAATGCAGATGTTTTTTCGGGAGAGGAAAATTCCATGTATTTATTTTTTCAACTGGGACCAATTCTAACAGTTGAATGCACCATGAGCATGGTTTAGCTTTAACGATATCCCCTCTACCGCTTTTCAAAACTCTGTATTCTTTGAGATGTACATGTAAAATATACACATTGTTGATTTTGGCCATTCAAAACAAAACAAACGTATCGTTTTAGTCTAGTCTCATTACGAGAGGCATCTTGCTCATGACAGCATACAGAAGAATGTCACAATACTCCCATGAAGGGGGGGGGGGGGGGGGGAGTATACATGGATAGATTTATAGACAATAAAATAGGAATATAAGCACCCAACATATGATTATTATGACTACATATTGCCGATCATACTTGACACAAAGCAGGAAACAACACTTTATCGCCAGACCTAAACACCTCAGTTAGAAGGAGCAGATGGCGAGAGGAGAGCTGGAGGAAGCAGGCTTGGCTAGACGGGGAACTTATGTTATGACTGTTGATGGTATTTGGAGTATCGCCAGAACTAAACACCTCAGTCTGGGATAGTCCAGCAGATCAGAGTGATCTCCATCTTCTCCTTCTTCCTCCAGCTCTCCTCTCGCCATCTGCTCCTTCTTCCTCCAGCTCTCCTCTCGCCATCTGCTCCTTATTCCTCCAGCTCTCCTCTTGCTATCTGCTCCTTCTTCCTCCAGCTCTCCTCTCGCCATCTGCTCCTTCTTCCTCCAGCTCTCCTCTCGCCATCTGCTCCTTCTTCCTCCAGCTCTCCTCTCGCCATCTGCTCCTGTCCTTGCTCAGATTTTCACCACACTATGTGCATGTTTCCTGCACAGAGGCTTGTCCATTTTGGAGAAGAAGGCTTGACCCTCCAGAGTGGTGCAGCAGATCTGGAACACAGACATAGACACAGATACAGATACAGACACAGATAAATGTGCATATAATTAAGGCCTGAGGGGGTGTGGTATATGGCCAATATACCACGGCTAAGAGCTGTTCTTAAGCACAATGCAATGCGGAGTTACTGGATACAGCCCTTAGCCGTGGTATATTGGCCATATACCACAACCCCCCGAGGAGTCTTAATTGCTATTATAAACTGGTTACCAACGTAATTAGAGCAATACAAATAAATGTTTTGTCATACCCGTGGTATACGGTCTGATATACCACGACTGCCAGCCAATCAGCATTCAGGGCTTGAACCACCCAGTTTGAAAATACATATAATAACTATATGCCATTTAGCAGACACTTTTATCCAAAGCGATTTACAGTAGTGCATGCATACATTTTCGTATGGGTTGCCCCACTGAGAATCAAACTCACACCATGCTCGACCAACTGAACCACACAGCAACACACATACACTGCAAGGCCTAACGTACCACACACACAAAACAGGTGTCATGCCAGGTGAAGCCCAGAGCCTCCAAGAACTTGTCCCCTGCCTCTATGGGGAACTCGCAACCATGGCAACCGGTACCAAAAAGGGAGTAATAGTCTGAAAAAAAGAGAAGAGTTAAGAATTAAACTCTAGACTACTCCTGAACTCTAGACTACTACTGAACTCTAGACTACTACTGAACTCAGACTACTACTGAACTCTAGACTACTACTGAACTCAGACTACTACTGAACTCTAGACTACTACTGAACTCTAGACTACTACTGAACTCAGACTACTACTGAACTCAGACTACTCCTGAACTCAGACTACTACTGAACTCTAGACTACTACTGAACTCAGACTACTACTGAACTCAGACTACTACTGAACTCAGACTACTCCTGAACTCAGACTACTACTGAACTCTAGACTACTACTGAACTCAGACTACTACTGAACTCTAGACTACTACTGAACTCAGACTACTACTGAACTCTAGACTACTACTGAACTCTAGACTACTACTGAACTCTAGACTACTACTGAACTCTGGACTACTACTGAACTCTAGACTACTACTGAACTCTAGACTACTACTGAACTCTAGACTACTACTGAACTCTAGACTACTCCTGAACTCTAGACTACTACTGAACTCTAGACTACTACTGAACTCTAGACTACTCCTGAACTATAGACTACTACTGAACTATAGACTACTACTGAACTCTAGACTACTACTGAACTCAGACTACTACTGAACTCAGACTACTACTGAACTCAGACTACTACTGAACTCTAGACTACTACTGAACTCTAGACTACTACTGAACTCTAGACTACTACTGAACTCAGACTACTACTGAACTCTAGACTACTACTGAACTCAGACTACTACTGAACTCTAGACTACTACTGAACTCAGACTACTACTGAACTCAGACTACTACTGAACTCAGACTACTACTGAACTCTAGACTACTACTGAACTCTAGACTACTACTGAACTCTAGACTACTACTGAACTCTGGACTACTACTGAACTCTAGACTACTACTGAACTCTAGACTACTACTGAACTCTAGACTACTACTGAACTCTAGACTACTACTGAACTCTGGACTACTACTGAACTCTAGACTACTACTGAACTCTAGACTACTACTGAACTCTAGACTACTACTGAACTCTAGACTACTACTGAACTCTAGACTACTACTGAACTCTAGACTACTACTGAACTCTAGACTACTACTGAACTCAGACTACTACTGAACTCAGACTACTACTGAACTCTAGACTACTCCTGAACTCTAGACTACTCCTGAACTCTAGACTACTACTGAACTCTAGACTACTACTGAACTCAGACTACTACTGAACTATAGACTACTACTGAACTCTAGACTACTACTGAACTCTAGACTACTACTGAACTCTAGACTACTACTGAACTCAGACTACTACTGAACTCTAGACTACTACTGAACTCAGACTACTACTGAACTCAGACTACTACTGAACTCAGACTATTACTGAACTCTAGACTACTACTGAACTCAGACTACTACTGAACTCTAGACTACTACTGAACTCAGACTACTACTGAACTCAGACTACTACTGAACTCTAGACTACTACTGAACTCTAGACTACTGCTGAACTCAGACTACTACTGCACTCTAGACTACTCCTGAACTATAGACTACTACTGAACTCTAGACTACTACTGAACTCAGACTACTACTGAACTCAGACTACTACTGAACTCAGACTACTACTGAACTCTAGACTACTACTGAACTCTAGACTACTACTGCACTCTAGACTACTACTGAACTCAGACTACTACTGAACTCTAGACTACTACTGAACTCTAGACTACTACTGAACTCTAGACTACTACTGAACTCTAGACTACTACTGAACTCTAGACTACTCCTGAACTCTAGACTACTCCTGAACTCTAGACTACTCCTGAACTCTAGACTACTACTGAACTCAGACTACTACTGAACTCTAGACTACTACTGAACTCTAGACTACTACTGAACTCTAGACTACTACTGAACTCCAGACCACTCCTGAACTCTGGACTACTTGTAAAACTGAAAAATCAGTCAGCCCAATAACATCTCCTTATTCCTGAAGAGTACACGTGTTCACTACTTCACACACATCTTGAACATGGAAGGGAAGTGTGAGGAATGACAGATAATTGAGACATAGTCTATGTGTGTTCACCTCTTTCACAGTAGGGCTCTCCATCCTCCAGGTGAAAGGTGTTGTTCCTAATGGGCTGCTGGCACGATGCACACAGGAAACAATGGATGTGCCAGGTCTGTTTCAGGGCGTTGATCACTTCCTGCAAGGAAACCACAGACAATTACTAATCAAGCAAGTCCAGCTCATCATTACAGAGCCATGTCAGTGACAAAGCTGCATGCGTGTGTGTGAATCTAATTGACCGTTCCCTCTCCAGCACTTATACTGATCTATAGGAAGGCCAGGCTGCCAGGTGCTTATGGCCAGGCTGCCAGGTGCTAAGGCCAGGCTGCCGGGTGCTAATTGCCAGGCTACCGGGTGCTAATTGCCAGGCTTCTGGGAGCTAATTGTCTGACTGCCGGGTGCTAATTGTCTGACTGCCGGGTGCTAATTGCCAGCCTGCCAGGTGTAATTGCCAGGCTTCTGGGAGCTAATTGTCTGACTGCCGGGTGCTAATTGCCAGGCTGCCGGGTGCTAAATGCCAGGCCGCCGGGTGCTAAATGCCAGGCCGCCGGGTGCTAAATGCCAGGCCGCCGGGTGCTAATTTTAACACATCTGATCGTAGAGCTTTTCTCCAGTTCTCCTTCCTTCTCTGCAGCGCATGACAGAGCTTAACACGCACACTGATTTCCCACCATTCAGCTGTGAGAACTGGGCAGGTCAAAGGGGGATAGACTAATGCTGGAATGAAGGAGGGAGAGGAATATGGAGGGATTAAGAATGAGGGAGTGAGAAAATGGGTTAAAGACAGAGGTAAGCTGGTTAGAAAGGGTGAGAAATAAAAAAAGAGTGGACAAGTATGAAGAATAAAGGGTTGAAAGAGGGTGAACGTGTGACGGGGGAAAATGAGGCCTCTTAGGCCTAGTCATGAATTGTCACTCCATATTTCCTCAAAGCCGCTCTGTCCTTTTCACGTCAGCGTTTCCATCCAGTCAAAAAAGAGGGTCACAGAATGATTGACAGCCCTTGGTAAAGAACCTGAGTTTTTCCTGGTCAGGTGACGCGGTCAGGAAAGACTGTGACTCTAACTGAAGCTGGTTAGCGGTAGAAAACCCTAAGTAGATCTAGCTTGCTTCGTAGGATACCCCTCAGGACTTACCCCCAGGATCTTCATCTGG